>NC_069382.1:165927785-166243118 GCF_027475565.1 Acinonyx jubatus | reverse complement strand
TACCTTCTAGTAAGAATTAACTGAGACTAGATTAAATCAGTCCTTACTCCTTTCCTAGAAAGAGCCACCAACAGTATTCTATTAAAAATCCAGTTTTCTTCTCTTTTTATTCAGGCAATTCCAACTCCTCCTATAAAACCTGCTGACAGGGTTTCTTCTGAAGTACTCTAAGATGCTAAGTCAGTGTTTCTTCTCTGTATTCCCATAGCCCTCTGCACTTCCCAGTCCCCAGCAAAACACCCAAATCAGAAGATTTTGTTACTGCCTGCTTCTGAGTCTGTCTCTCCTTCCCAGAATGGGAACTCCCAGAGGCCACACCCAGAGGGTGTGTTACTCATCATCCGAACACCAGTACCAACCAACAGCAGGTACTCAATAAATGTTTGCTGAATAAACACGAAATGACAAAGGAGTGGTTATTTGGCCTTTTCTTTTTTTTTTTTTTTTTTTTGAGGGCAAGTAAATGCTTCTCCACCCATTGATAAAGAACTAATGGCAGCCAAGTGCTGGTAACAAAATGTATTAAGAAAAGCTTGCCTGTGGGGTCTGTTGCTATATGAAACCAGAAAATCACTTAGGCTTTCTACAGAGGTGGGCAACACGAGTATGGGGACGCAGCTGTGTGCAGAGGACGCAACAGAGCTGAAGCATAGACAAAGGGCAAGGTAAAGGCAGTGCGATGTGCTGAAAAAGCACACGGGCAGATCTCGGGAGACCTCTCATGCTGGCGAAGAAGTCTGGAACGCATCCTCTGGTTGGCAGCGAGCCACTGAAAGCTTTCCAAGTAGAGAGGCGCAGAGTGAGGATGGTCACTCTGGAGGCCACATGGCTCCCAAGTGAGTGCTGTCATATCCATTTTACAGTCTGAATGAAGCACACGGGCAGCTTTGCCTCTGCTCGCATGGTTAATAACTCTCTTTCACCACACCACGTTTTAGATACAGGTTTCCCCCCTGATTTTATATAATCAAAATTTTATATATGGATTGCTATAGACTGGACATTGGCATCTCCCCCAGATTCATATGTAGGCAGGTAATCCCAAACTGATGGCATTAGGAGGTGGGACCTTTGGCAGGTGATCAGGTCATGAACCCTTGGGGCTCAGGCAGTGGGATGCCCTGCGCAGGTGTGATACTGAAGGAGGGAGGGAGAGCTGCACAGAAAGCGGGGAGCCAGGCACTCCGCCAATGGGAGCTGCCAGTCGCCCTGTCCTGTCTCTTCAGGGCTCCAGGGAGCTCAGCCACCCAAGCTCTTCCATCAGCAGTGATAGAGAGACCCCACAGGCACCTGAAGCCCGTTCCCAGGATGTCGAAAGCCAGGTGTCACAAGTACCACCTAGCATTTGGCCCAGAATCCCTAGTTACTCCTTGCAGGTGGCAGCAAGCCAGCAGGAAGTAGACACAGGGACCTCAGGAACTCTCAGGAATATCTCAGTGCATGTGCCTAGCCTCACAGGTCCTCAGGAATAATCCATGAAGGCATCTGGGAGAAAGGCTGGTATTCTTACTAAACTGGAATGGAAAAGTCTGTCACTGTTATACTTAGAATCTTCAAGGAACTCTCATTTTACATTATAGAAATAAGCAGGTTAGGTCTGGACATATGGGTAACAGATCAATCCCTCAACATCCGATCAATTAACCCACTGGTAGATGACAAGAGTCTAACAGCATCGGGCTAGCACAGCCTGACGCACCCAATCTCACAACAGGGGTAGACGCACCCGTAGAGCCCAAATCTTCAGTCTGTTGGGATACCTGGCAATGGGGCTGTGCTTCAAATCTGTTGCACACAACTAATTCTCTGCCCCTCCACAGAGCTGAGAAAGGTGCTACCAATGTTTAACTCCCCGACTCACCTCTTTCCTGACCATCTCCTTCTCCAAGTTGAAATTGACATTTAATCTGTGAATGGGATTTTTACCATCAAACCTTACTAGGAACAGATCTGTCTCTCTTGCAGGCGAGTCTGCTCCTATCATGAGTTGAGCTTACAAAAAAAATAAGAAAGCAAGCTCATTTCCTGCATTTTCAAGTTCTTGGGGGAGCGGGGGCAGGGGGGCATCTCAATATGGTCCCAAGTACAGACACAGAAATTAATGATAGTGACACCAGATCCACACTCCTTCAACATATCTTGAATATTCCAGGAAAACCACCCCTAGTCACCCCTGTGTCCTCAGTGTTCACTCAGGCATTTGACATCTGCTAATAGCATCATTACTCTTCCTAAACTAAAAGTGCTACAGGGTGAACCCTGGCAGGCACAGTCACACACAGCACTGTAAGGAACAGACATGAAGCAAGTCTCAACGGTGCCTTCTGAACCACATTAGTTTCTTTCAACATTGCACCCTCCAATGTCCGTAATGTCTTAAAACCAATCAGAAGGAAACCAGTCTCCTAAAATAAACTATTCTGCACTAGCTTTTGTGGAAATGAATAAGGAGGATACTTTTCCCTATTTATGCAAGAAAGAATAGGCAATGATTCAGTAATTCAGAATTCCAGGTACAGTGAAAATTCTATATGTAGTGTCATATCCTGCTTATTATTTCCCCAGCAGAAAAGCACTTTTGTTTTCCGAATTGTTTTTAACTATTTCAATTAATGCAAAGTTAGTATTTAAATGATAAAATTACTTCACAAACCAGGGATTTTACCAGACTCATTTCTGCATTCTTAGTTATAACAGAACCAAATGCTATTTCTAGACTTCTGAAGGACCAAGAGTTTCAATGTAGGGAAGCAAAGAGTCACATACCACTTTTAGCCACTGAATGTGCTACAAGAAGATACTACCTTGTATTACTAAAGAGGGATATAGAAGCAACATCCTCCTGGTGACCATTTCGGCTTTCAGCAATAATTTTCATTACCGAGTAAATAGAAGGTGCTGACGAGTCATTATTCTAATCATGGCCCTGAAGTGAACAAGCGTTCATCTTCCCCTAACGGTGTTTGATCATGAAACCCACTTGGTGGTTGTGAGGCAAGCTGTGGTTCTTCCACTGAGTACTTATGTGACCCTGTGAAAACCATGTAATCCCTGGGGGTTATTTCTCTCCCCTTGTAAAAATGAGGAAGGTAGGCTAAGGATCTGAAGTTCTTTTTCATCTCCAAAGTCTTATGAGATTAGTATTTGCCAGGAACCAGGGAGAAAAAAGTCAATACATCATTTGTTCAGAAGAGCAATGAAATTTAAAAACAAAACAAACATTTCCCTACTTCAGCCAGATGATTCACAGCAACAGCTGCCTTACACGGCCTGCAGTAGAACTCAGTTACAAAGTCAGACTGCGGTCCGTGTTTGAAAAGGTAAGTAGTGACTATCATCTATTGCCAGCAACTATCTGGCACCCACTTATGACCAGTGACTACTGGGTTAATTAGTATATTCACATATAGTCTTTCTTCCTCTGCCCAGATTCATGGTCACATGCTTGTATGCACACAATATAATGCGACAGAGAAGAAAAATGTCTAACAGATATTAAAGTGAAGAGCTTTGAGTCTTTTTCATACAATTAGAGCCGAAGTATCATCTTTGAAATTTTCTATTTCTCACCACAAATATCATGCCCCAATAAGACTGATCATGTGTTCGTTCATTTGTTCATTCATTCATGCATTCACTCAACATTTTTCAGCATAAGTGCCTACTATGTGCCAGCAAAAAGCTTCAGGAACAGCAGAAAATAAGACACAGTCCCTTCTCTCAGGAACTGGCTTTCTAGAGTAGAGCAAGATAAATATAGATCATGGTAAGTGTGATGAAGAAAATAAACCAAGTGATTGACAGAGTGACTGACGGAATCCTCTCTGCTTCAGTTTCATCATCTTATGATGGAGATGATAATAGCGTCTACTTCAAAGGGAGGTCATGAGGCCCCCATGAGCTAATAAATACAGAAAACAATGCCTGGTATATAGTAAAAGCTCACTAAACGTTAGCTGTTCTCATTGTTGCTGTTGTTACCACTACCACTACTGTGGCTTTATACTGAGTGGTAAGGGAAGGCCTCCCCAAGGAGAGGCTAAGGAGGGATCTCAACCAGGAATTAAATAAGGGACAGGGTAAACCCAGCTGGGGAAGAGCAGGATGCGGCCCGTGTTTGAAAAGGTAAGTAGTGACTATCATCTATTGCCAGCAACTACCTGGCACCCACTTATGACCCAGCTGGGGAAGAGCTGGGTAAACCCAGCTGGGGAAGAGCCTTAAAGACAAGAATAAGGTTGGCATTTCCAGGTACATAAGGATAAGTAACAGTGAATAGGAAGGCATCAAATAAGGAGAGTCAGGGCCAGATTGGAAAACAGTAAGAAACCTGAATATATATTCTTAATGTGGTAGGAATCCACTGAAAAGTTGTAAGCAGGAAGATTGTTTCGAGGCTACTGGGCCAATTCAGGTAAAAGATGATGGGGCCTGCGTGCCATAGCGATGACAGGAGATGAAATGGATGCATACACATTTTTTTTTGGAGGTGGAGCTGCTCTGACCCTTACAGCCTCTCCAGAGCACACATTACCATCGTACCCCTGTATGATGCCACATATACACACTGTCTGAAGCTAAAGCCCAAGATGAGGGAGACATTTAAGATTTTAAATGCAACAAAACTGGGGTACCTGGGTAGCTCAGTTGGTTGAGCATCCAACTTTGGCTCTGGTCATAATCTCACGGTTCATGAGTTTGAGCCCTGGTCGGGCTCACTGTGTCAGTGGCTCACTGCGTCAGTGTGGGGCCTGCTTCGGATCCTGTGTCCCCCTCTCTCCCTGCCCCTCCTCTGCTTGCACTATCCCTCAAACAAACAAAAATAACAAATGCAACAAATGATCAACCCCTTAACAGAATTCTCCGTACAAACACTCCTATCCTTAAAAATCATGCATCATTTTCTTTATACGACATACCAATTGATAATACTGAAACCAACGTATACTCAAGGAAGGCATTAAAGATTCATAACTGGGAACACAGACCATGGAGTGAGAGATACAGTTCAGGTCCATCAGTTATGAACTAGGGTCATCTTTTAAAAAGCTTTCCTTCCTTCCTTCCTTCCTTCCTTCCTTCCTTCCTTCCTTCCTTCCTTCCTTCCTTTCTCTCTCTTTCTCTCTCTCTTTCTTTATGGGGAGGGGGGATGCAAGCAGGGAAGGGGCAGGGAGAGACACACACACACACACACAGAATCCGAAGCAGGCTCCAGGCCCTGAGCTATCAGTACAGAGCCTGATGTGGGGCTTGAACTCCTGACCCACGAGATCATGACCTGAGCCACCAGGTGCCCCGAGCTAGGGTTGTCTTAAGCAAATTACTTAACTCTAGCTGCCGACTTTGTTTCATAGGTTTTTGTGGGGAATAAATGAAATAATGCATGTGTAAAAGTACTTGGGATAGTGCCTAGCTCCTCATGTTCATACAACAATTCTAGCTATTATTTTTATTACTATAATCAGAGAGGCAGACTGTGGGGAAAAGGAATAGGCTTTATGGTCAGATCTGTATACAAATTTGTACAGAACACCACAAATTATTTTGTGTTCTGAGCCTCAGGTTCCTCATGCATAAAACAGTTATTAAGAGAATTAAATGACATTATGTTAGCACAATGTAGCACAACCTTATCACTCATACATTTCCTGTCAGCCCATCCTATATCCAGATATTATAAAATTAATCACCCTTTCAAAATACTTGAAATGAGAAAAACAAGTTTTAAGGACATTAATGTAGGTACTAATATTTAAAAAAATTTTTAATGTTTATTTTTTTTAAGAATGAGTGAGAGACAGAGCACAAGTTAAGGAGGGGCAGAGAGAGGGGGAGACACAGAATCCGAAGCAGGCTCCAGGCTCCAAGCTGTCAGCACAGAGCCTGATGCGGGGCTAGAACTCAGGAACCTGAGCCGAAGTTGGACGCTTAACCGATTGAGCCACCCAGGCACCCTGGTATTAACATTTTTAAAATTTGTGGATAAATTATAATGAAAATTGTGACCAGTGTCTAAGTATAGATAGCAAAATAATGCATTTTACCCTATGATTTTATAAATTAATATTAAGTAAGTAAATGTTTTCCCCCAAATTGTCATCTGTGTGGGGGGTTATGCAACAGAAAAGCAGGGGTGGGTAGGTAGGAGGGAGAAAAGAACAAAATACAAAATCATTCTGTTGCCTGGTAATATGGTTATAGCACCACTGAGTTTCTGTAGTCTCAAGTTTATTGCAGTTATAAGTAAGGCTAAAACTGGAATCAGAGTTACCTATTACGTTATCTCCTAACATTCCGGAGAGTCCAACTGTATATCCTTTTGCTCAGTGGCCTCAAATATTAGACATTAAAGAGGTCATGTTAATTGCTCATGGTTTTTGACACAAAATGAGGTCATCAGACAAACAGTCTTGCTTGCAACAGTCATTGGATCTAATAAAAGAATATGAACTGAAAAACTGGCCAGAGACTTTAGAGGCACAACTACAAAACTTAGGTGTAATTAAAGTTAGGGGCTACTTATTGGGAAACCATGAGCATTATCCTTTCCAAAATTTTAGTATGTTTTTATCCTGTGAGAAAAATAACAATTAGAAGTCATCATGTAATAGTAGTTTTGCTGGAACAAAGCAATCTTTGGCTAAATATAATTTACAGGCTTGTATTTATTTTGTTTTTAATGGTACCTTACTATATATATAGTTTATTAGAAACATAGAAGCAGTTACTAGAGGTACAAAAGAGATTTGAAATCCCATATCCTGTGCTGTTGGAGCAGAAGAGCGATTTCAAATGTTCGATTGTGAGCTTGGCAGCAGCTGCTGAGAGAAAGAACAAAGGGAAGAAAAACCACGGCGCTGGGAACAAGGAACGGGGTGCTTTAGAGGTTAAGACTCACACGCTACATTTTCAAAGATGGCATTGAAGAAATCAAACACCTTTAAAAGTATGGAAAGTGGAAATTATTTAGCAATCTGTCTCAAATTTCTAGATCATGGCTGCAATAGCCAGAAGGGAAATGAAATTTTCAATTGCAGCAATATACCTTCCTGTTGATTTATACCTGACTGCTGATTTAGGCTCAGTGCAGTGGACATCTGCTGCTCATTTCAGCTCAGCATCTGCTTCTCCTGAAAAATCCTTGGTTTTCTTTGGAGAACTCTTCTTGCACAATTGCTGGCAGTCTTTAGGGTCTGCTGCAACAAGTTAGTGTTCCCCTTTTTGACTTAAAGGTGGGCACATGGCCCATGGTCGACTAGAAATGGTCAGTGTGCAATCTGGATGTATGGAAAGGTTGAGCACACATAAGACTGATCTGAGCTATCCATCTATTAGTCAAACTGCCTTGGAGCATCCTTGGCTTTCTTATAAAGCTTTTTGTCTGATTCTGGGAACTACTCTTACCTACTTCATGAATATGCTCAGCTTCCATACTATGGAATTTTAGCAGAGGCATTTCAGTCCTCTGCTGGAAGTTTTCTCCCAATGTCCATCTAATGCAGACCACTGACACCATATGTGGCCCAGGCCACTAATCACCAGCTGACTTTCCTGCTCTGCATGGAATAGTGACCTGCAACCATAATGCAACTTCCCTGCCCACAAAATCACCAGGCTGCCTAGAACCTTCCCCAACTGGCCCTACTTGCTAGAGCAGATCTCCTCTGATATTAACAGCTGTCCTAACCAAGCCCTGAGTCCCGCATGTTCTGGGATAACTATGGGTTCTCACCCTAAAGAATTTGCACTACAGTCAAAAAGCTTTCCACATCCCTCGCTTTCCTAACTTCCCCTCCTTTTTTTTCTCATTCATGCAAATGGTAGCTCATTACCCTCAAGCCCAACTGAGTTACAACAAAATGTTGTAACAAAGGACATCCACTTACTCCAATGATGTAAAATACGGTTATCTGCTTCAAAAATGGGTTGCTTTCAGTCTTTAAAAAAAGGAGTGAACTCTTTTGTAAGGGTTTTAAATAATTTTCTCAAAATGATGAAGATAAGGGAACTACTTCTAATGGAGAACTACTCATGGTCAGAGCCAGTGAGTACCATAGCAGGACAATACAGGGAAACTGATTAAAGTACAACCTAGCTCTAAAGCTTTAACACCAATGGAGGTATTCATTCATTCAACAAATAAGCCTGACCCTACTTCTAACTCTATTTCTCCTCTACTTTCCCTGTTTCATATCGATAGTTTTTCCAACCATAAATCTCTCCTACCCTCATGGTCTTGTTAGATGCTACTTAGATGTGAAAGCACCCTCTCTGACCATTCCTCCTTGAAGTATCACCTACAAAAGTTTTGAATATAAAGTGGTCTTTTGATCACTCCAATATTAATCTTTTGACCTATAGTTTAGGTATATTGTGGTAGGGTCCCCTCACTAAGGAATGGAAACAAACAAAACCTTAAGGCAACCTGCCTATACCAGTATGTGACAACATCCCTCATGACCTTGTAACATGAGACCACTTAATCAGACTGCATGTTTGTGTGTTACCATATATGGGAGACAAAGAAATAGAAAATGTATAAAAAAAACTATGCCATGTGGTGTTCGGGGCTCACTTCTTCGGGTACGAACCCAACTGAACAGTGCCGGCATGAATAAAGCTGCTTCCTGGAAAGAAAAGCCTCAGTGTCACAACTCTCTGTGTAAGAATACTGCTACATTACAGCAGCTGAGAATAGATGTTACAGATAAACCGAACTTAGGCACTGAGACAGGACAGGCATAAGGGCACATGAAAGTAACTGTCTGGTATGTTACTCTAATATCAGGAAGAAACGAAGAACACATCAGGAAATTTTCTTGCATGTAATAAATGTTCACTAAATTTTCTATTTTAATATCAGGCACCCAAAAATTCCCAGTAGTTTACAGTTTTTTTGCCTGTCTTGATACCCACTAATATATTCTTCTATCAGGACCTGTCATACAATAAATGGTAAAGATATTTTTCTTTAAGTGTCTTTGTGGGAACTGATCTAAAAATAAATAAGCGTGAAACCACATAGACAACATTTCTTATCTAGAATAGGAAAAAAAAAATGGCTATTTCCTGAACTCATGCTGAATTGCAGCAAACTCCAAAAGTAGTACTATCAATTCTAAGTGGTGGATGCTAAAATAAATATTCCTGACATCAGAAAGAAAGGCTTTCCTTAAGCAGTATCACATGAAAATCTAGGGCCTACCTAGTGTTGAACCTCACACATAGTAAGCACCCAATTTCCTTGGCCGTCAGCCTTGCATGTTAACCTTGGAAAATAACCATCTTGGGCATGCTGAATTGTTAGAAATAATAACGAACATTTTTATTAATGCTAAATCATGCTTAACAGGAAAGGAAGAAGAATAAAAGATGGAAGGAATTTAATGATACCTCCTTGAGAACAGCCCATAGATCACTTGGTCAGATAAAAACAATAAATGGTACGTTCCCGAGAATATATATATTAGATATGGACTTAAAACTTGGCACAGAAACAGACTGCACCAGCAGTGAGGGGTTTCAACTGCCAGACATCCACCAGGCATCTCCTCGAGGTCTCAATTAGCTAAAGGCACCATTGACTTGTCTCGCATTCAAATTCATCTCTGAGAAGGTACAGACACAAGATGAGGAATTGCCACCATGGACTGGACTCTAATCAGTGCAAAAGTGATAAAACAGAACTGAAACTGTAGAAAACATAACTGTACCAAAGAGCTTTTGACAGGCAAAAAAGGGGAATACCAGGCTAAACCAGACACGTATGTATTCTAGACTTTGGGAGGACACATTTTAAGTTATCATCGAGACCCAAAAAGGACAGAAGTCTGGAAGGCTGTCTAAAGCAACATGCTGACTGACTGTGGAAGTCCTGACACAGGGGAAAGGGAGGTGTATTCAAAGAGAGCAGTGCCACTGCACCAGTAAAACATAAACAAGATCACGGAAAAGGTTGGAAATCGGCTCACAAGTTCAAGAGCGAATAATAACAGATGCACAGACATCTGAGAACAAAGGAAAGGTGTTTTTAAAAATGTTACATGGGGCAACTGGGTGGCTCAGTCCGTTAAGCGTCCGACTTCGGCTCAGGTCACCATCTCAAGGTTTGTGGGTTCAAGTGCTATGCTGGGCTCTGTGCTGACAGCTCAGAGCCTGAAGCCTGCTTCGGATTTGGTGCTTCCCCCTCTCCCTCGGCCCCTCCCCCATGTATTTCTCTCTCTCTCTCTCTCTCTCTCAAAAATAAAAATAAATATTAAAAAAAATGTTAGAGACTACTAAATGTTTTCTTGCCCTCCATGTGGAGTACAAGGAATTGCTGGGACAGGTGTGCCACCTGCAACTGATGGTATAATGTTAACAGAAAATAAAAGAAATAACAGCGCTTCTCAACTCCTACTTTTCCTACTTCATTCTCCATCAAGGGTGATCAGCTTAAGACTTTCTTAGAAAAGCTGGAACAAACATTAGTCGGAGGAATGAGGCACAAAAGAAGGTAGAGGCTTGCTAAAAAAAGAAAAGCCCGCACCTAGCTGCTCTAAATGAACTCATATCTGACAGCATATCTAGGCCTGCATCTACGTACACACACACACTTTCAAACCTGCAGAGCTATGAGAACCTGCAGAATCATTACATGGATTGTCACTCATCATAGAAGACACCATGGTGAATGCGAGAGGTTACAGAAGTTGAAGGCAAGAAACAGCTGTCCCAGTGCTCTAAACAGAAAAGAGAATCCTGTACTTTAGAAACTGTTTACAAACATAGTCTACATATAGGTTTCATGATCATGTAACGATGTAGATTCTCAACTAGTTGACCAACATCCTCAGACAGGGCTTACACTGGAAATTTCCTTTGGTTCCCCCCTGCCTTCAAGCCCTTCTGAAGGAGCTTACCCTGAGATACCCTTGGTTCCTGCCCCTCTACTCCTCTCCTGACCTACTACCCTGGCCTGGTGTGTCAGGGTTAACAAGGGGCACCTGACCAGCTGGGCCAATCAGATCCCCTCCTGGGAATATGGACTTATGGTCCAGAGACATAGGCAGGCAGACTCAGCACTGAGCAGGGACCATCACAGAGAGTGGGGCTGGAGGGGGTCACACTACCCTGAAGCCACATGCAGGCCAAAGGTACAAAGTATCTTTGAAATAAAGTACATTACAGAGGGGAAAACACAGGACAATACTGTCCAGAGTGAGTGACCCCGAAGACTGAGTCCCATGAATCTATGCTCTGATACAAAAGGATCCCTTGGGACAGTTAAAATAAAAACATAAGTTCAAGAGGGCTCTGGAGCCAGACTGCCTGGATCCCAATGACAGGATAAGGGCATACATGGCACTACTAATAAACGTGCAAATGACATAAAACATCAGAATTGGAGAGGGTTTTGGGAGTTTGGATAAACTAAAGGTTCTAGAAAGCACTTGCTAAGAATTAGACGTGGCTGAGAATGGAATGGGCTGTCTATTTTCACACTGAGAGGTATTCAAGCAGGAACTGGGTAACCAATTGCTAGGCCGGCTGTGTCAGGGACTGTGTTGCACAGTATAATCTCTCAGCTCCCTCCCACTCTGCAATTCTACAGGGCTATCTTTTTAAAATGATTTTTTTAAAGAAAATTCTGAGGTCATCAGAGAACCATAAATACAGTGCCAATACATGACCAAATTTTAATCACTTTATACATGGAGAAAAGCATTATGAATCGATAAAAATCCTGGCAAGCTAGTCAACCTCTTCGGTAGCAAAGCGTTCCTAGGAAGATATAACTGAATGAGCCAGCCCTGAAAACATACTGGGGAAAAAATACAAATAAACAATCATGAAAATTATCTGAATTATTACGACTTTCATTTTTAGAGCCATTTATGCATTTTATAATGTAAAAACAGGTAGACACATGACCGGCTCCAACAGACTAGTTCTCATTTTATTAACAGCAGCAGAAACAGTCAAATAACATTGTTTTGCTGCTGTATTATTCTCAGGATGAGTCAGCGGAGTTTGACAGCCACCTGCTTCTTACCTCCATTGTGACTTTGCAAGAGAGAAATAATACTTCTTTATTTTTTAACAAGGCCTCAACCATCAAAAACACCCTGCAAAGAACCTAAAGCCTACCTGCTAATTACGACTTTGGCAGAGAAGTCGGTTTAGCACACACAGAAACATAAAATGCCCACAAGCAAGAATAGCATTTTACTCTACAGGACGCTGCCCCGGGTAAGGAAAGGGGTGACACTCTCATCTGCCTATTGAAGATGAGCAGTGTCACAATCTGGCATGCAAAGTATCCAACAAGTTCACTGAACAAGGCTAGAAAAAGGGGAAATCCATAAAGGAACACCAGAGAACTCCACCAAATCCCAACGTGACCTTAAGAATGGGTGTGGCTGGGGAGGGCTGGTCTGCAGTAGGCACTGTGGTTAGTATTAAAGAACCTACCAAGACCGGTTGGACAAGATAGGCTCAAAGATCTAGGAGTCACCTTCACAAAAGCAAGTAAGGCAGAGCTGGCTTCCTTCAGGATGTGGCTAAAGAACAAGAGAGAAACCTCCACTGAGCAGATTAAACCAGGGTGTGTGAATGACAGCTGGTGGGCTGCAGAGACTGAGGAGACCCAGCACTGTGCTCAGTGACATCAAAGCAATGACACCTACACATGTGTGAGACTGCCATCAACCCTACCCAATTCGCAGGTAGAACAAGAATGATGCAAGGATGGATTGAACAGATGCTTCAAGAACTTCTTGCACTCTAAATAAAAATCACCCACTGCAGGGAGAGCCTAGTAATTCAGTGCTTGTGTCCCCACAGGCTATCACCACTAATTAGAATCACCAAGTCAGCCCTGTAGATCTGCTGGAATGGCTTGGCCATTGTTGAGCAAAGGGGAAAATACTCACTGAGATTTTAAAACCACTCCAGCCCATTAAAAACCTCAGCTTCCAAAATCTGAACAGCTTGATCTTATCCCAATCACTCAGCAGACACAGGTTCAAGTAATATTTGCTTAGCTTAGCGCCTACTTTATAGCAAGTGCTTTCATTTAATTTCTCCACTCTGAAGGATGTCCCTGCAGCTTGGAACACCTCAAGAACCAAGAGAACATGATGAGGACATGAAAGAAAGTTCTCATTGATTCTGATTATGGAGTGAAAAGTCATGACAGTAGAAGAATCAATCCCAAATAGATTAAATCCATACAGTTCCTGGACTTCTAAAATCCATTGCAGCAGGTAAGACACTGATAGTTATGTTTACTGAGATTCTAAAGAATATTCAAAGATGAAGGAGGTAGAAGATGGAAATCCTGATTTTAGAATAAGTGCAATATTCTAAGAAAATTTAAAGAAATGCACACAAACATACATATGGGCACATGTGGGCCTTCCCACTCTTTTCTAAGATGCAAGGATATTTTCAGTCCTTCATGCTGGTGTTTTCTATCTCAGTAAATGGCACCATCATTCTGGGCTGAGGGCCTAAAATTTTATTATTAATTCTTGATTCCTCTTTTTCTCTAATGCTCCACATCCTATCCATTAACGAATCTGTTAAATCTACCTTCAGACCATGTTCTCAGTTTGACCACTTCCTGTCACCTCCACTGATACCTAGTAGTCAAAGCCACTATCACTGCTCCTTGTTTCCTCTCCTATCCCCAAGGTGAAATCAGAATCTCCGGGGGTCAGTGTGCTTCAAGCTCCTTGGTGCAGCCAGTCTACTCTCTACACAACAGGCAGAGGATTTACCGGTAGGTATTATGATCATTCTGTCAAAGGAAAATGGAGTCTCAGGTTATGTGACTTGCCCAAGGCCACACAGCTTGGGAGAGCCAGAGGTCAGTTATCACTCCAAGCCTATTGGGAGCCCAAATGCTTCATTTCATTTTCTCTTAAGCCAACTATTACAAGGTGACAGTGTAAGGTGCTGAGGAGAGTGGTAACAGTGCTAAGAAAGTTATAGTCTCAAGTTCTGTTGTTGTGCCACTGAAAACAACGGCACTCCACTTTTTAAGTGGCTACCATGTTAAATAGTCTGGTACCAAATAGACTAATAACACACGAAGTATAAAGAGTAAAGATGTTGATTCTAGTTTGAGTCAACGGAATTTTTTAAAAAGGACAATTCCAGGGGCGCCTGGGTGGCTCAGTCGGTTAAGCAGCTGACTTTGGCTCAGGTCATGATCTCGCGGTCCATGAGTTCGAGCCCCGTTGTTGGGCTCTGTGCTGACAGCTCGGAGCCTGGAGCCTGTTTTGGATTCTGTGTCTCCCTCTCTCTGACCCTCCCCCGTTCATGCTCTGTCTCTCTCTGTCTCAAAAATAAATGCTAAAAAAAATTAAAAAAATATTAAAAAAAAGGACAATTCCAGTTGAACATATGGAAAAATATGTCTGATATCTCATAAGGAAAACTATTATACATATTGCAATCTTGGTATTCAGACTTAGTTAAAATTAAAACATAAGGGAGTTCACCAACCATACGGATAAATTCCACAGGGAAAGCCACTTAATAAGATCAAGAAAGATTCAACTTGGCATTTGGGAAAATTAAGAGAGTTTTTTTTTCCTTCTTTCCTAATTCACTAAGAAGTCAACAAAAGGCCAACTTGTGTAATGATTCTTTCATTGAACTTTAAACAAAAAGACAAGAATAAGTAGCCATCTGGGGTTAAATTGAGCCAACAATTCGTAACTTTCCCTCAATTCCTAGGTCAAAATCAGGCTTTTAAAAAAGATTTCCATCTGTGGAGTACAAGTCACATTATCACCTTGGGAAAAAAAAAAGTCTAAATGCCGAGACAAGGATAGAAAAGAACAATAAAAAACAGTCACATAACAATCAGACACGATGCACTGGCTCTAAGGCACCCTGGAGTTTCTTTTCTAATCCTCAGTTTGAAATAATCACATCCTGAAGCTAGACACCCAGCACCCATACATGTGGCCACAGAGAAACCCCCCTGGCTAAATTCAGTGTCTCAAAAGTGAGTTTCATCTCAGCAACCAGAGAAAGCAGGTAAAGGACTTGTAAGATTTCATTTTCTGTACATTAACTGGTAAAAGAATGAACATCATTGTGGGATAAATCAAAGAATACAAAAATACTGATTCAAAGGGACACATGCACCCTGATGTCTATAGCAGCATTATCTACCATAGCCACATTATGGAAACAGCCCAAGTGTCCTTCAACTGATGAATGCATAAGGAAGAAGATGTATGCATGATTGCACACAAGGGAATACTACACAGCCATAAAAAGAATGAAATCTTGCCATTTGCAAAGATGTGGATGGAGTTAGAGAGTGTTATGCTAAGCAAAATAAGTCAGAGAAAGACAAATACCAAATAATTTCACTCATATGTGGGATTTAAGAAACAAAACGAACAGGCAAAGGGAAAAAAAAGCGAGAGGCAAACCAAGAAACAAACATTTAACTACAGAGAACAAACTGACGGCTACCAGAGGGGAGGTGGTTGAGGGGGATGGGTGAAATACATGATGGGGATTAAGGAGGGCACTTGTGATGAGTACCAGGTGATGTATGGAAGGGTTGAACCACTATATTGTACACCTGAAACTAATATTTCACTGTATGTTAATTGGAATTTAAATAAAAACTTAAAAAAAAAGAAAAAATTATAAACTGAAGAAAATAAACCCTTTAACATAAAGTTGCCACAGAAGTTTCAGACCCTTAGCAAAGCATTCAGGTATTTCTTCTAGGTGCAGATGATTACATACGTAGGCTATAAATATAGGCTGAATAAAGAGATTAATTAACTACCACACACTAAAAGTAGGTAGGCTAGCAAAAAACTAGTAATGACACTACAGAAAGGCTCAAATTCATCACACTCCCAGAGTAGATATAACAACAGCTAAAAATAAACTGAATGTATTTACTCCTCATTTGGTTATACAAATTAAGCATTCAGAATTTTAAAGAAAGTCTTCAAAATCTAATAATCGAGTATCAGCCTATAAATGTTACCATTTCTGAGAAGGGTAAGCAAGGGGAGGATAATTAGACCCAGTAGGTAACTGGGAAACAGACAAAAAATTTTACCCTAATACCTACATGCACTTGGTTTATGGTTGGCAACCTACATGGCTTTATACAGTCTGTTCCTCCTCCTCTCTGCAAAGTAAGCAAATTCACTACCCCAGTGTTTTTCAGCATTGTTGCACTTCAGAATTACCTGGGAGAGAAAATATCAGTGCTTGATCCATATGCCCAATGGACCAGACTGATTCCACTGGTCTGTGATGCATCCAGGTATCAGTATTATTTAGAAGCTCCCAATCTGATTCTCTGTGCAACCCGGGTCGAGCAGCACTGAGGTACACACAACAAGGCTATAAAACAATCCACAGTACACAAGCCTCCCCCTGCCTGACCACGTCTGACACACTTTACATTAAAGATGGCAGACAGAATCATTCTTCTTCACGTCATTTCTCTAACCACTATTCATAACTGTGAAAATAAAGTTACAAAAGTGGAGTAAGTCCACCTGCGAACTTTTATCACAATCATTCTGGCATTGATGGTGGAATGAGCCCAACTTAAGCTTAAGGTATAGAGCACCATATCAAATTTGGGTAAAATCTATACACAGAGATCTTGTTTTATTTATTTAATTTTGTCAGATAGGACATGGCCTGGGTTATATAAAAAAAAAATAAAGTAAGATAGACTAGATAGGTGGGAACTGGAAAGGGTCAAACTTGTCACAGCCATTAGGATAACAATACAGTGGCAGGGCAAGGGAGGGATCCAGGAAAAATGGTCATGGACAACAGATGCACCCAGAATCAAAGAGCTCCAACATGGAGCGACGGGTTTGTCCAGACAGCTGGCCAAGAGCAATAGTGGGGAAGGTGAAAGCAAATGATATTCAGAACTCTTGGCAGGCCTGGTTTGGCATCAGACTTGCTCACAAGTACAGTTTCAAGCTATGGTCAGGAAGGAGGGTCTCCTCTCCCAGAGTAAGGAAGGCAGGGCCCCACTCCAGGAGCTCTGAGCTGCTGTGATAGGTACCAAGGTCAAGGAAATGGTGACAGGGTGATTCATGCCATATCCTTAGAGTGCTAAGTCAGAGCTCCTTAAATGTCTCCTATCTTTAAGGTTTGCAGGGCTGGGGCAGGGCTAAGTCCACACAAAGGTGAGGGAGAGATCAGAGGAAAAGTTGGGACGCGATGCTGGAAAGGGATTTCTTTGACACCAAGCTGCATTTCTTTTAGGACCTGAGGTAAGCAATGAGACCCAAGCCAATTGCAGAAGCTATTCTAGATTGTGTCAGAATAAACCAACTCTCAGATCCACCCTTGTATACCACTGTTTGCCTGCTTCCCTCATGAAAGCCAATCTTGTATTCTAAATAGGTCTGGCCTACTAAAGTGGTTTCCTGGTCGAGAATCCAGGTTAACTCTGGCCTTCTTAATAATAACCTCTGCCTCAACTGTCACCTGACTAATCGGATCCTGTTAAATACAACCCCAGATAGATCAAGATCAGTCATCTTCAGGGCACCTGGGTGGCTCCCTCAGACTCCAGATCAGGTCATAATCTCACAGTTCATGAATTCAAACCCTGCATCGGGCTCTGGGCTGACAGCTCAGCGCCTGCAGCCTGCTTCAGATTCTCTCTCTCTCTCTCTCTTTCTCTCTCTCTCTCTCTCTCTCTCTGCCCCTCCCCCGCACGCACTCTGTCTCTTTCAAAAATAAACGTTGAAAAAATTTTTTAAAAAAAGATCACTGATCTTCAAAGATGTCTCACACAAAATAATGAACAGAGGCTCAATTTAAAATGGACATTTTCGGGGCACCTGGGTGGCTCAGTCGGTTGAGTGTCCGACTTTGGCTCAGGTCATGATCTCACAGCTCATGAGTTCGAGCCCCGTGTCGGGCTCTGTGCTCACAGCTCAGAGCCTGGAGCCTGCTTCTGCTTCTGTGTCTCCCTCTCTCTCTGCCCCTAACCCACTCACATTCTGTCTCTCTCTCAAAAATAAATAAACATTAAAAAAAATAAAAAAAATGAAATAAAATGGACATTTCCCTTTGCCCAGTTAGCTGTGTAAATGACTGGGAAGCCAAGTGCTACAGTCCCCTTAGATTAACCAAAGTGATGGCAATGCTGTATATAAAAGTACACTACTCAAAGTTACTATCTATGTATACACATCACGTGTTAACATTTAAGCGGAAAATAATAGCAAGGTAGAGCAGGATGGCTTTTGCTCATTAAAGAGATTTAAAAAGAGAATTAAAAAAAGAAAAACAAAAAACAATAGCTCCAAAAGATGCCATGATGTACTTACATAAAACATCTAAATTGCCACAAGGGCCATGTCAAAAGCAGTATCATTTAAGCACTGACAAGGTTTTATGAGCGTATTCTTGACAGCCTTCTATTGTAAGAAAAGAAGCTGAGAGGCACAGCCACACATATATTTTTAATACGCTTACTTCGAGCCATGATTTCCACTGTGTAGTTTTATTCTGAAGAATGCTAGTAAATCCTAACATGTAAACACATGGTAGAGGTGTAGTTTGCAAGCTGTGCTGCCCAGAATGACAGCCACTAGCCACGTGGGCAACTGACAACATGAGACTAGTGCAAACTGAGATGTGCTATAAATACAAAATACGCAGCTCTCTGAAACATAACACGAAAACTGAATGCAAAGTACCTCACTATTAATTTTTATATCCAAAATACAGTGAAATAGTATTTTGGATATACTAGGTAAAAGAAAATATATTATTAAAATTAATTTCACCTGTTTCTTTTCATTTTTAAACTATGGCTACCAGATTATTAAAAACTACACGTGTCTAGCATTTGTAGCTCACATTCTATTTCTCTTAGTGTTGATCTGAGATACGAAGGCCAATTTGACATAAACAGATTCCATGGAATCATTAGTTAAATCCCAGTTGGTCTAAAGTCTGACCTGTACTCTTAGCAGAAGAGTAGTATCTCTGCTACATTGTAAGGGCCCTTATATGAAACCTTCAAAGTAGTCTGTTGGAACCAGAGTCCACAAGACTTCAGCAGATGAAAATGAACCAATCTTGCTAAAAAAATAGTGTAACCAAAACATACCTGATCAAGTTTAATTGAAAACCCCATTTAAAAATACTTTGTTTCATGACATACAATATAACTTTACAACTTCTAAAGATGAAAATTGTCTGAAAAACTACTCAAAGAATTCAGACTGATGGTCAGTGTCAAAATCAAACACCTCACATGTGTTAGCAGTCAAACAAGAACACACAACGTAGAAAGGATTCTATTGACAATATCTTCATAAAATATAAATCATCTATGAACAAATTATTAGACAGGATTTATTTGAAGATAAATACCAGGAGAGAATACAGGAGAGAAATACCAATAAATGGAGAAAAGAAACCAAGCTTCAATGACCCAACATATGAAAGATGTCAACTTTCTCAGTAAATTCATAAAAATGCAATCTCAATAAATATCCCAACACATTTTTTTAAGTGTTTACTTATTTTTGAGAGAGAGAGAGAGATAGAGAGAGAGAATAGGGGAGGGGCAGAGAGAGAGAAAGACACAGAATCTGAAGCAGGCTCCAGGCTGAGCTGTCAGCATATATCCCAACGCAGGGCTCAAACCCACAAACTGCACGATCATAACCTAAGCCCAAGTCGGACGCTTAACCAACTGAGCCACCTAGGCGCCCCTCTCAAAACATTTTTAATCTTGACCGAGTGATGCATTCACTGGGTCAAGTGGAAAAATAAACATGAAAAAAATCAGATAAAAGAGCAGCGAGAGTAAGAGAGCTATGAGGATAGTTCCTAATTGCGGTAATGGAAGTTGATAGTAGGGGTCAAAAGAGACCAAAACAGAGAGGGGAGGGCAGAGAAAAGGGGGAGAGAATGCTCCCAGAAATGACTCAACTATATATGTCAGTTTAGTAGATAAAAGAAACACCTCAAAGCAATATGAAAAGAATGTAGTATTAAATACATGATTATTATCTCACGTGGATTATAATTTGAGGAAAAATAAAATTAGATCCCTACCTCCCAGTACACAACAAAACAAACCCCACAGGAATTGCACATACAGCTGTTTAAACTGAAATGCAAAAGTACTAGAAGAAAAATGTAAGTGAAAAATTACCTTTACCTTGAAATGGGAAATATGACATTAAAGCATATATTTTAATGACAAAACTGAAAGATGATACATCATAAAAATTAACTTGGATGTAGGGAAGGGTCCAAGATGGCGATGTAGAAAGACCTTAAAATCCCCTCTTTGGTGGACACACTGAATCTACACCTACATATGGATGACTGCAGCTTCTGTACAACAAAAGTTAGAGAAACCACATAGAGGGTAGCAGGAGAGTCAGAGACATGGTAACAACTGGGAATGCCTACCTCCAACACCATGAACAGCAGTACTGAGGGACTGTAAGCAGACTCATCTGTCCTGGGGCACAGAAAAAAAGCTTCAGTTTAAAAGAACTGTATCCACCAAGCACTGGCGGGCCTGCTGGAACTCCCCAAGTCACTGGGGTTGGCCACCAGCAGCCCTGTTACATTATATTACCCCTCCACCTGGATAGTGCAGACAAAATTGGGGTCTGGGCACCCTGGCTGGTCTGCTGCCTCAGTGAGCGTGGGCCCATAACCCTGTCCAGCCACAGTTTAAAACAGCAAATAGAATATAAAGGAAGTTATCCAGAAATGTGCTAAACCACAAGGGAGCCATGGAATACTCTCCAGAGTTAGACGGGTTGATGAGCGCCACTGTTTGTTGACAGAGCAGATGGGAGCTGAGTCTGGGCATCCCAGCTGGCCTGCTGCCTCAGTGAGCCTGGACCCCTCGCCGACACCAGCTCAAGCCATCCCACCAAAGTGGGCCCCAGTGCGGTACATGCTGGGACACCCTGGACAGTACCCACGATAGCTACAGCCATCTTGCCAAGGGCACTCAAGGGCAAAGCATCCCAGAACACTCCAGGCTTGCACAGCCCCAGCTACATATCCTCACTCAGCAACCAGGCCATATGAGGCCAATATTCCTAATAAACATATATGCAAAAATCCTCAACTAAATATTGGCAAACCACATTCAACAATAGATTAGAAGAATCATTTACCATGATCAACTGATATTTATCCCAGAATGCAAGAATGGTTCAATATCCAAAAATCAATCAACATGATGCACCATATTTGGGGCATCTGGGTGGCTCAGTAGGTTGAGTGTCTGACTTTGGCTCAGGTCACAATCTCATGCCTTCTGAGTTTAAGCCCTGCATTGGGGTTCTGTGCTGACAGCTTGGAGACTGGAGCCTGGAGCCTACTTCAGACTCTGTCTCCATCTCTCTCTCTTGGCCCCTTCCCTGCTCACACACTGTCACTGCCTCTCTCTCTCTGAAATATAAATAAACATTAAAAAAAATTAAAAAACATGATGCATCACATTAACAAAATGAAGGAAAAAACCCATATAATCATCTCAACAGATGCAGAAAAAGCATTTGACAAAATTCAATATCCATGGATAAAACTCTTAAAGTGGGTTTAGAAGGAATATATCTCAACATAATAAAGGCCATATATGACAAACCCACAGCTAACATCATACTCCATGGGGAAAAGCTGAAGGCCTTTCCTCTAAGATCAGGAATAAGACAAGTATGTCAATGCATGTCACATTTACTTATGATAATACTGGAAGTCCTAGACACAGCAATCAGACAAGAAAAAGAAAGAAAAGGCATCCAAATTGGTAAGTAAGAAGTAAAACTATTTGCAGATTACATGATTATACACACACATACTATATATGCACATATACACAAATATATATAAAACCCTAAAGACTTCACCAAGAAATTGGAATAAATGAAGTCAGTAAAGTTGCAGGATACAAAACACACAGAAATCTGTTGTGTTTCTATACACTAATAACAAAATAGCAGACAGAGAAACTAAGAAAACAATTCTACTTACAACTGAACTCCCCCCCGCCCCCCGAAAATACCTAAAAACCAAATAAGTAAAAGACTTGTACTCTGAAAACTAAAACATTGATTGAAGAAATTGAAGATGACACAAATGGAAAGATATACTGTGCTCACAGATGGAAGAATATTGTTAAAATATCCATACTGCCCAAAGCAATCTATAGATTCAATGCAATGCCTATCAAAAACCAATAGTATTTTAAACAGAACTAGAACAAAGAATCCTAAAATTTATAAGAAACCACAAAGGACCCTGAATAGCCAAAGTAATCTTGAAAAAGAAGAACAACGTAGGAGGGGACCACAATCCTAGATTTCAAGCCATACTACATACAAAGCTATGGTAATCAAAACAGTATGGCATTGGCACAAAAATATATACATCAATGGAACAGGATAGAGAGCCCAGAAATAAGCCCATGCTTATAAGGTTAATTAATCTAAAACAAAGGTGGGGCACCTGGGTGGCTCAGTTGGTTAAGCATCCAACTTCAGGTCAGGTCACAATCTCATGGTTTGTGGGTTGGAGCCCCATGTCGGGCTCTGTGCTGACAGCTCAGAACCTGTAGCCTGCTTCAGATTCTGTGTCTCCCTCTTTCTCTGCCCCTACCCTGCTTGTGCTCTCTCTCTTAAAAAATGAATAAATAGCCAGTTAAGCATTGAACTTTAGCTCAGGTAATGATCTCAGGGTTCGTGGGTTGGAGCTCCACATCAGGCTCTATGCTGACAGCTCAGAGCCTGGAGCCTGCTTCAGATTCTGTGTCTCCCTCTCTCTCTGCCCCTCACTTGCTCATGCTCTGTCTCTCTCAAAAGTGAATAACATTTAAAAAAAATTATTTTTAAAATTACAACAAGGGAAGCCAGAATACACAAAGGGGAAAAAGACAGCCTCTTCAATAAATGGTGTTTGGAGAACCAGATAGCTACATGCAAAATAATGAAACTAGACCACTTGTTTATGTCATACACCAAAACAAACTCAAAATGGATTAAAGAGATGAGATATGTAAGATATGAAAGAATAAAACTCCTTAAAGAAAAAATAAGCATGGAGCACCTGGGTGGCTCAGTCAGTTAAGCATCTGACTCTTGATTTCGGCTGAGGTCATGATCTCACAGTTTGGGAGATTGAGCACAGAGCCTCCTTGGGATTCTCCCTCTTCCCCTCTCTCTGCCCATCCCCAAATTGCCTGTGCACACACATGTACTCTCTCTCTCTCTCTCAAAATAAATAACTAAACTTAAAAAAAAAAAGAAAGAAAAGAAAAAGTAGGCAATAATCTCTTGGACATTAGCCTTAGCAACATTTTTCTAGAGATGTCTCCTGAGGCAAGAGAATCAAAAGCAAAAATAAACTATTGGGATCCCACCAAAACAAACACACAAACAAACTTTTGCACAATGAAGAAAATCATCAACAAAATGAAAAAGGAAACCTAGTGAATGGGAGAAGATATTTGCAAATAATATATCTGTTTGGGGTTAATATCCAACATATATAAAGAAGTTATACAACTATCAAGAAGACAAATAATCTGACTAAAAATGGGCAGATGACATGAAGAGACATTTTTCCAAAGATGTACAGAAGGCCAAGAGACACATGAGAGTATCTCAACATCACTAACCATCAGGGGAATGCAAACCAAAACCACAATGAGATATCACCTTACACCTGTCAGAATGGCTGTTATTGGAAAGACAAATAAGTGTTGGCGAGGATGTGAAGAAAAAGGAACCCTCATTTACCATTAAGGAGAATGTAAACTGGTATAGCCACTATGGAAAACAATAAGGAGATTGTGCAAAAAAATTGAAAATGTAAATACCATGTGATCCAGTAATACTACCACTGGGTACTTACCCAAAGGAAACGAAAACACTAATTTGAAAAGATATATGCACCCCTATGTTTATTGCAGCACTATTTACCATACTCAAGATATGGAAGCAACCCAAGAATCCACCGATGGATGGATCCACACACACATATATACATATAATGGAATATTACTTAGCCATAAAGAAGAATGAAATCTTGCCATTTGAGACAACACATCCCTGTGGGATGGGCCTACAGAACCTAAGTGAAAAAGGTCAGAGGAAGACAAATTACATGATTTCACTTATGTGTGGAATTTCATAAATAAAAAAAATGAACAAAGAAACAAAAAACAGAAACAGACTCACAGATACAGAGAACAAACCGATGGTTGTCAGAGGCAAGGGGGGTAGAAAGGATGGGCAAAATGGGTGAAGGGGAGTGGGAGGTACAGGCTTCCAGATATGGAATGAAAAAGTCATAGGAATGAAAGGTACAGCATAGGGATTATAGTCAATTGTATTGTAACAGTACTGTGAGGTGACAGAAGGTGGCTACACCTGGCAGTGAGCAGCGCATAATGCATGGAGAAGTTCAATCATTATGTTATACATCTGAAACTAATGTAACATTGTATGCCAACTACTATGATTTTTTTAATTTAAAAAATGCTTCTGAAAATTAACATACACTAGAAAACACTACAAAGAAGTTAACAAACTATAAGCAGCGAAAAATTACTATCTTTAACATATGAGAAGCTCTTAAATTTCAATACAAAACAAATTCCATGTCATTTAGGACAAAATATATTCAACCTAATAACTGAAAGCAATGTAAACTTAGAGATTCATTTTTTGCATCAGATATTCATAAGGGTGAGAAAGGTGGCAATACAATGTTGGAGAAGGAATAGAGAAGTATGCACTCTTGGTTACTTTCAGTAGATGTATAAATTGATACAATCTTTCCAGCAATTTTGAAATATGTATCAATAGGCATTTAAAAGATGCATACTTTTGATCCAGAAATCCCTTTCCTAGGGCCTTTTTACAAAGAAATAATCAGAAAAGTGTACAAATGTCTAAAAATGCTTATTCAAGAATCCTTTTTAAAAACCTGAAATGACCTAAATGCCATAGAAAATCCCTTAGTAATTATACACTAACATAAAAATGTTAAGCTTTCATGAAATTAATGATCTATGTATTCAGCAAATAGTATTGAGCCCCTACTAAATTCTAGGCTCAGCTCTAGACAGAGAATATAAACTATCACTGTTTCCCCCTGGAAAGTAGTTGCAAATATATATATATATATATATATATATGTGTGTATATATATATATGTGTGTGTGTGTATATATATATATATGTATATATATATATATACACACACACACATATATATATATATATATTAATGTTAACAGTAGTTATATTTGGAAGGCATAGTTTGGGGTGATTTTTACTGTCTTTCTGACACCTTTTACAGTGCACATTTTTTTCCAATGAGCAAGTGTGAAACTTCTAAGATCCAGAGAACAATGTTAGGCTTTTCCATTAAAAACAAAGTTCAGAGTTATCCATTCATGTGACAAACATGGAGGGCCACTACCCTAAGTGCAGTGTAGAGCAGTAAACAGATCACACTGTTCACACTGTTGTTTTTGTTTGTTTTTTGTTTTGTTTTGTTTTGTTTTTAAATTGCTCTCGCAGGATGAGGGTGTCAAATAGGTCTAGTTGTAAGGCATCTCTAGATCATCTTACCTCTAAGTCATAAGATTAATTTATTCATTCAACAGTATCTGAGCTTCTATTACATTCCAGGCAACGTCCTCAGTGGGAGCCATGTATCGGTAAACAAAATAGACAAAAATCCCCGCCTTTAGTTTAGGGAATTTACAATCCAGAGAATAATAGCTTTGAAAGGTACGGGCTCCAGCTAGTAGTGAAGAATGAGACTGCTGCCTTTACAACATTTACATTCTAATGAAACTCTGTGAACAGAAACCCATACTATAGGGTTCATACCATAGAAACCCAACTTCAAAACTATACTCACCACACAAACTTTCCTATGGTTGTAAAGTAGCACATGATTCAGTTCTCACTGTTTTTGAAATGACATGATGAAAATGTGAACAATATGCTATATTTTAGAAAACCTTAAAAATTTTAGTTCTGCCACACTTACTATCTCTAGAATTGCACTAAGAGAAATGAAATGTATTGGGGATTCTCAAATACTGATTTTGTGAAGTATCACTATACTCACATTCCCACTCTCTCACAATGCTGTATCAGTTCTAAATCTAAAACCGATCTCCAGGTTTCCTTTGGGATCTCATTCATTCATCACACCTTTTTGTCTCATCACCCAACTAGCTGGCACACAGCAGGTGCATAATACATGCTTATTAAAGGAATAGGTATTCTTAGTCATCTTTTACCTGGACAAATGAAACCTCCCCCAAATTTCCCTTTAACAATTCTTACAGAAACTACTCGAATGTTCCTTTTGCTATCTTTTAAGTAAATAAAACACAATATGCTATAAAATTGCAAACATTTTAAAGTTGCCATTTACACAGACTAGTTTAGGAAAACAATGCCTAAAACAACTAAATTGATCACTTCGCACATATTTTACACAACCAAATGAATGTCTTACATTTTAGCCTAATATTCAGCAGAAGAAAATGCAAACTATTGGACAGGTGTGTGTGTATGCGTACATTTCCTTAGTTTTGAACAATTTAATGCTTATTATTTTATCAATTATGAGGTCCAGAACACTCCTTTATTTCAAGCAAGAGCCTTTGCCAATCTCAACACCTGAAGGTCTCTGTGCCTGTTAGCTGTGTACCCAATAGCCATTCTTTCTTTCTTTCTCCTTTAGTAATAAAACACTGAGTAATGTGGCTAGCTAGAAAATTCCATTCCCAGCTTCCCTTGCAGATGGAAGCCACAGTAAAATAAACAAGAGTCTTTGTGTGGTACTTCCAGGAAAACCCTTTGGTCTTTCATCTTTTTGTGTTTTCCTACCTGGAGCTTTTCCATGATGGTTGGAACCCCAGCAACCATGTTATGACTTCATGGAAGATGGTGAAGCAGAAAGGTGTAAGGAGACAATGTCCCTTCCAATTTTATGTATCAAGCATAGCTGCTCTGGACTGCTTACCTCCATTCTAGTGTTACAAGAGAAAATTTTGTATAAACCACCACAATTTCAGTCCCTGATTCTAACATTCCTAATGTTGTATTCAGAGACTCATTTGATTTAGCTGGGGTAAAAATGAAGAAATTCAGAATTCTTAGTCTTCTGTTTCATCCTGTTTTGCTTTCTGGAAAATTTATCTACTCTCAGGGATTACCTATTACCTCTGAACTCAAGATTCCCATTTGATTTTGCCCGCATCTAACTTCCAATTCTAAGTATCTTCAAAACACATCCCCTTGGATATCCCACAATTACTACTTCTCATTGTATTGACTCTCCTCAATTTCCTTATCTTTTAATAATTTTCCCAGTCAGTCAGATTCAAGACTAAAGCAGAGGTCCTCAAAATGTGTTTCACTTATACCAGAACATCCTGGGACGTTCATTAAGAATGTAGATTCTCAGTCCTGCAGATCTAATGAAGAAAATCTTCATGAGTAACACCCCCAAAATGCGGCTTTAATGAGATACTAGAGATCTTACAAACATTAGAATTCAAAATTCCTGCTTTAGAATTTCCTTTTATTTTAATCCATTTGTCTCCCGATCTATATTGCTATGTTCTATGATGTGACTTTTGTGACCCCCTTTCCTACTATTCTCCCCCACACTGTTCCTTTAACACTCCTGACTCTCTTGTCTTGGGGGCCTGTGCTGTGACTATTCCCTCTACCTAGAACACTCTTCCTTCCCCTAGATCTCCACAAGGCTAATTCCTTCACTTTCTCCATGGCATCTTTTCAGTGAAGGCCAGCCTAATCAACCTATTTAAAATTGTAATCCATCCACCAACCTTATGCATCGTACCTTCCTGTTATATTTCCTGTAGTACTTACTACATAACAAATTCTATAATTTGCTAATTCATTGTGTTTTCCTGGTCTCTTAACTCACTAAAATGTAAGCACCTCCAGGGCAGAGCTTTTTTCTATCCTGTTCACCAATGTATCCCAAGTACCTGAAATAGAACTTGAGGAGCTCAACAGATACCTGCTGAATGAGTTAATGTTTTACTCAGCAATATCTCAGATTCCTCCCTTCCCATTCTCACTGCTGTACTTCAAAACTAATCCTGACCTTTGTCATTACTAGATTTTTTTTTTTTTAATGATAAGAGTCTATCTTGCCATTCTCTCCAAACCATCCAACATGCTTCCAGATGCATCTTTCTAAGACATTTACTTTTTGGGGGATGTCATTCCCCTATGATGATTTGGGGCCTAACTGGCCCTGTTACATATATTACACACTGGACTCATGCTTGAAGGAGAAATGGGTTAGACAAACTCTAAGATCTCCTTCAAATACTTGATTCTGTATCCAAATGACTCATTTTCATATTTGAAATACCTTGTAATCTAGCAGTAATTTACCTATACATATTTATATCCTGCTCCTTCCAAGTTTCCCCTGCTCCTGGCTAATTTCCTTAATATCTCTCAAATAAGTATGCTGACTTTCACCATTTTTTCAATTGGCTACTCTCTACCTTTAACACCCTCCCAACTACTGAAAGAAAAAAAAAAAGGCAATATCCTTTGAAATCTTGCTACACAGACCTGAAGGCCAGTGCCATCCAGCATTATCTGGGAGTTTGTCAGAAATGCATAGCTGCAGCCCCATCCCAGACCTACCAACTTGGAATCTATACCTAACAAGATCCCTAGATGACTGATGTGCTCCTTAAAGTTTGGGAAGCACTCATCTCAAATTATTCCTCAATGAAGCAGTCACTCGGCAGGCCTCATGTTCTATGTCCTGACCTCCAATGGTATGTATGTCAGCCATAGAAAGCACAATGTTCAATTAATAGCATCCCCTCGTGGACTATTTATTCCTTATTTCTTGTAAGTTCTCTAGCCCTAATTGGGATGTAAATAACTTGTACACAGGAAAGCTGTGCATCTGGCCAATCTGGCTGCAGGGAACAGAAACCCATTTAAGTCACTTGGAGGGAAAAAAAGAGCTTATTCTAACACTGCTTGGGAACAGTGACTAGAAAACTCAGGGAGGGAGGAGTTCCAAGGCTGGGCTACCGCCTGTCAGCATCTGTCTCTCTGCCCCATTCTCTCCATCCAATCCATTCTCTCTCCTATTTTTCTCTGTTTACCATAGTTCCTGCTTCCTCATGACAGCAGCATTCATGTGACCTATTAGAGCCAGCCATTCTTTCCTCCACTAGCCTATTCACCTCTGTCCCTTTCTGTTTCAATTTTCACCCTCCGGCTGTAAGCTTAACTCTTCCCATGAGAGAGATGCTCACCACAGAGAATCTTTTTGAGCCAAACCACAAGGTTACAAGTGTCTGCGCTACCTTGTAGGATTGTCTGCCCTTGAGTCATGAGACCACCCTGGTCCAATCGGCTGAGCCAAAGGCGTTGCAGTTCAGAACAAGGCCCTTTAGGCAGCAGGAGCTGTCAAAGGAGAATATTCCTTAGGAAAGAAGTGTGGGCAGGGCGGGCAATGAGCCATATCTCCAACCCACAGAGTCATTATTTATGTTGTCCTCACCATAGTCCTGAGCAACCTACTGAGCACATAATAAACTGAAACCAACCACTATGCGAGGGAAGAGTCATTCACCAAGCTCCATTATGGCCCTGACACTGGGATGCACAGGGAATACAAAGATTAAATAAAAAAGTCCTTATTTTCCCAGAGCTCTAAGTCCAAACGTGTCACTGAACTAGCTACTTGACCTTGGGCAAGTACCTCAACGTGGGCCACGGTTTCCTCAACTATCGGATGAGACCACCCTCACTTACCTCCAGGAGTGTTGAGAAAATGCTTGGAAAAATACACATAACAATAAAAAACAATACTGTAGCATTTCGGTATTAATAACACCCACTCACATGCCACAGGTTTTGCATTGTTTTCTGGTCTTTTCTCTTTTTCTGATTTCCCACGATACATGGTTCATTAGTTGCTATTTGAAAAAACAATCCCAATTATTACCACTCTATTTTCATTACCTGTATGGCTCACTCAGATGATTAGAAATATTCATTCATTTCACTCAGATGTATAAGATGAAAAAGAACGAATAAATTTTTTACCGTGTACTTTTAAAAAATGATACTACCATTTATTCACCTTGTATCCAAAATTGTCATGTCTTACAAACTTTTCCATTACAGTACAAATAACAATAAGTATGTACGAAATTCCTATGTAGGACACAGGTCAGCTTTGACTCTTGTGTGGCCACTACTCAGAACGGTTTCATTTAGTATTGCCTAAACCCTCTAAGAAGTAAACCACAGATACTACAACTCGATGTCCCCATTTTTTTTTTTTTTTTTTTTTTTTACATGAAGATTCTGAGGAGGAAAAACAGTAAAATGGCCTGTCTCAAGCCCTGGAGTCCTAGTCTCCTAACTGCCAGACCTTTCTAAAACCACTTTACCACCTGCCTCACATTAAGGGACGGGGGGGTGGAGGGGGGAGGGCGGGAGCCAGTGATGACGGCATGATAGACTAGTTCTCAAAACCATGTTATTCCACCCTTTGCAAATTCAAGTCCTGGTTTATGGGAGAGAGAAACAAAACAAAACTCGAGACATGTACAACCTTGGCTTTGCCATAAGCAAAATCAAGAAATGTTTACCGAGTGACTGTCACTTGCCAGGAAGAATGCTGAGGGCTCCTGAGATAAGATGGAGAGGGTGTCTCGGCCCTCCAAAAGCTTACTTGCTATACCCTTGGGCATCTGTTGCTCACTGCTGACAGGTGTAGCCATTCAACAGCTGGCCCTGGGTGGAGCAAAGAAAACGGCTTCCACCTAGCTAAAAAGTCAGCTTAGCTGGCCAAAGTGAGGACATCAAGGAAAAGGAAAGACAAAAATGAGATCGCAGACGGAAGCTGGGTGGACTCCACTGCAGGAGGGAGAATTGCAGACCGTAATGCACAGAACCCGCTGGGCACCCAGCCGCAATTAAGGCTCCTCACGCTGTCAGAGGCAAGGGGCTGTGGATCAAAGGATCCTGAATCTGGAAAACGCACCCCGCTCCTTGGGGAGCCGCGGGGAGGGAGCTGCAAAAAGGTGGGTGCCAGAGGCGGGGGCGGCGGGCTGGGGTCTGTTCAATAGGGTGAGGAAGCCAAGTGGAGACAGGGTGGCTGGTGCGCTAGCGGGGAGGGCGGCGGGCAGGACGAGAGCCCTCGGTGACAGGAACCGAATTGTCACGCTGCGGTGTAAAGCAAGCCCTGGGGCTCCCGCCGAGGACACCAATTTCAGGACTCTAGAGCCGGGAAGGGGTCTGCGAATGCACTGCAGGCGGCGCTGGGAGAAGGATCTGCCAGGGCAGGCACGACAACCAGACTTACCTAGGGGAAGAGGTGGGACGGGGGCATCTTTTCCCTAACACACACACGGCCCGACCCCAAGCTGGCCCTGAGCCACCCCCGTGCGCGCTGCGCGCACAGCCCCGCGCTGCGGCGGCCGCTCACCCTCCGCGCGGGAGCGGATTTCCGACACTGTCCTCCGCATGGTGGGCATCGCTGCGCCCGCCGCAGGTGGATCCTCAGCTGGGACTCTGCACCTGTCACGGCGCCGCGCGGGCGGGAGACCTGGCTGCGCGGCGCCGAGTGCTCAGCGGCCGCGCGGGCCCCGCTGCCCACCCAGGGCAGCGCCGCCGCCGGACGGCCCCCGCACGCCGGAACTGGAGGAAGAGACTACGAAGGTGGTGGCGTCTGCGGCGCTAGCGAGCTCTCCCGGCAGCCGCCGAGGGGGCGGCTCGGCGAGGGGAGGAGCTCGGGTGCCGACGCCGGGGGAGGGGTCGCCGAGGCTCGCGCTCACTCGCTCCCGCGGCAGCCCGGCAGGGAAGTCGGGAGAGGGGCGGGGAGAGAGCCGGGAGAACCTCCTCCGCCCCGCCCCGCCCCGCCCCGCCCCGGGCCGCACCATTCCTGCGGGGGAAGGGTGGTCAGCTCCCAGCCTCCTCTTCACCCCCCGGGCGCCCTCGCTCCGTCTCGCAGCTTCGGCTCGTCCCGTCCTTGCTCCACACGGTTCTGACTCTGCCGAAGTCTTGACCAGAGAGGAAGGTGTGCTTTGGCCCCTGTATCTCCGTGTATCTCCTTCCCACTACCCTGCGGCTTTTAATAGCAATGGAGTTGGCCTTGGTCTAGAAAGTGGTGTTGGGTCCGAGTGGACCGGCGAAGGGGCTGAGAAGGCGTGGGACGCCAAGGGTTAAGTCCCAGTCCGGGCAATGGAAAGGGACCGTGAGTTCGCCGCCTGGGTGGAATTCTAGCCTCCCAGAGCGGCCGGCAACCCTCACTGCCTGAGCCTTACTTGCCCCATAGCCCGGCCCGCGAGCAACAGGCTCTGAGGCCGGGCTTCCCACCCCCGCGCCAGTGCTCCTCCGGCCACGGTGCTTGGTTGCAGGCGGACTGCTTGCGAGTGGGCCGTAGGGTCCCGCCAGTGTGTGCGCTCAGTCCGACGAGGCTCGGGAATTGCAATAAATTCAACAATTGCGCTAGGTGGTTCACAAAGGACTTTTTTGTTTTGGGTTTTTGCGTGGAGTCAAACCTGCAGGAAGTTGAGTGCAGTAGTTTTACTTGAAAAGGGGAAGTGTCCTAGCATAAAATCCATAAATGCTACATTTTAATTTGCTCCATACCCTAGTGATCATCCTAACCTCATTACCTTTTATTTTGCATAGCAAGGTCTATGCTAACAAGTTTTTGAAACTAGTACCGTATTCTTTTATTGCTGATTTTATCTTCAAGTTAGGATGTAAGGTTTTATGTAGATTCTGGTGAGCTGCTGAAATGGCAAGAAAGGAATAAATTAAATTAAAAGCAATTTGCTTCTCCCTTCGTCTTGTGCTCTTCCTCCAGTATCCCGTGGAAGAGAGGCCTTTTATGTGAGTTGTTTTCAGCTCCTGAAGGGAGAGATCTGAGGAGGTTTGACCAGAGAGATAAGTGATTATTCCCAACCCTCAAGATAAAATGAAATCCACTAACAGCATCTTATCTCCATTTGTGGTATTTCCTTTGCCTCCTGCAGGTAACATTTGCTAATCAGAGCCCTGCCCTACATTAATACTCCCCGTTATGTGGTCAATGCATATTTATGAAGAGCCCACTCTCCTAGGCTCTGATTCAAAGGCTGGGATTAGAACAAAGAAAATGTATTTCCAGTATTCCTGAAGCATCAGCAAGGGTAGAGCAGGGCTCAAGATAATTGTGTTTTAGTGATGGTCATGATTTGCAAGTATGGTCTTCGAAAAGTAAGAAATAAGCAGTCTTGTTAGGACTGTCATCACTGGCCATTTTTATTTCTTCCAGGTCCAGGACTTCCTGTATAAAGCAGGTATCCTCTGGCTTCATGAACATGAGTCTGGAACAAATTAAAAGGGTAAGTACAACCATGGAGACAGTAAAACAAAACAAAACATCAGCTTTAAAAGTTAGTGAACAGAAACCAGAGAAAATGCTGTGCTTTTATGATTAACATTTTAGGTATAGTTTTATATAAAGCCAGAGCCAGTTTTTATTCAAAATCAGTGCACAGCAGCATGACGGTTTTTGATTTATGAGCAATCACCTTTGTAATTCCTAACGAGCCCTCAAGTGAAGTTCAATTCTGCTTAACTGAAGGGAGTTTCAGAGATTACCTGTATTTTCTAGAGAAATCTATTTTATATGGTTCTGTGCGTGTGTGTGTCCCATTACCAACCCATCAGGAAAGTTGACAACATATGCGATTCATATAGGAAATGACCACTGTCTTTCATACAGAGACAATCATTGCATGGTACAGTCTAGCTTACTGTGTGTCCTTTTCCCAGATCATTCTATCACTATCCACAATGGTGATAGTATGCCAATCAACTCATTTCTGAAAAACCACTCATTTCTGATGGCTAGAAACCACACACATTTGTATTGGGGCAGAAACCTGACTGAAGTAGAATATTGCACTAATCTGCATCTGCTTGATTTCAATTTTTTTTTTTAACGTTTATTCATTTTTGAGACAGAGAGAGACAGAGCATGAACGGGGGAGGGTCAGAGAGAGGGAGACACAGAATCTGAAACAGGCTCCAGGCTCTGAGCTGTCAGCACAGAGCCCGACGCGGGGCTCGAACTCACGGACCGCGAGATCATGACCTGAGCCGAAGTCGGACGCTTAACCGACTGAGCCACCCAGGCGCCCCTGCATCTGCTTGATTTCAAAGCCCTCCCAGATATTCTCACCTTCCATTGTTGTGTGAAGTACAACGTGCCAGCCTCTGGCAGGGAACTCTGATTCTGGCAACATGACCTTGTCACAGAACCTGTAGTACAATTCAGATGTCAGCAAGATCATTTTAAAACTTTCAGGTTCTATGACCACGCTACTGGTGGATTTAGGAGGGAGAGGGTTATTCAAGGACAGCTTCTCTAAGGACCAGGTTTTATCATCCTCCACAAGATATGCATCGAATGCATAAAATGTGTGAGGCACCAAGCCAGAGTACTAGGTGACAAAGACACATAATGCACATGTGAAAGCTAACCAGCAATATGACAAAATGGCTGACACTTAAAGTCCAATAGACTATAGACATCGAGAGAAGGAGAGAGTCCAAGAGCTGAGGTGATCAACATGATTGAACTAGGTCTTAGAGTCAGAGTTAAGGATGTAGAAGTGGAAAGGAGACATCATTTCAGGTAGGGATGCTTGACATACAGTAAATACTCAATAATGATTGTTCAGTGAATGTTTAAGGTAACTGGAATGATAGAAAAGCATATATCCTTGGGAGGAACAGAGAGATCAATTTGACTACAACAAAGCTTCTCCTCAGGAATCTGTACACCTTAAATGGATGAATTGTTATGTTATATGAATGATAACTTAATAAAGATGTTAAAAAAAAATATCTCCAAAGTTGTCAGCTAAAAATTATCAAGGCCAGAAAGTCAAAAAGAGATGTCAGAGGATATTCCTACCTTAGTGGGTTTTCACTTACCTGATATTGCCTGGGTCTTTTGTTGTTTGGGGCCACCAAGGGTTAAGAATTTGGTTTCCTTTGGGAGGAACTCATAGTCATATAGGTGCTCACTAATATACTGATTTATAATAAAGCCTGATGTGTTTTGTGAACTTATGGCCCAAAGGTAGAGACATGCCTGAGAACCCTGCATCTGATTAGGACTGAGGTGTGGAAAGTTGATTTCCACACTCCTATAAAATACAGACACTGAATAGTGCTGGCCACCAAATTCTATATTCTTTTGCGGGTGCATAAAATAATTGGGTAAATTAATCTTAAATTGTAGATAATTACAATTATCTTTTAGTTTAAAATTGAGTTATGACAAAATTCTATCAGATTGCAAATCTGCCTGGTTATTTCAAGAAAAGATGCTTGTTACCTTTGGTATATAGTTGCTATTATATTGATTCAACAGATAGTATAAGGTTAAGATAATATATTATTAGATTTGTAAGGCATGTTCCCAAAGTCTTCCCATCTTGATTGCTCTCTTTGTGTCACCATCCCTTAACATGCATACCCCTCCAACAAACCAGCACATTCTTTAGGCTCTGTTTCTAAAATATATCTTAATTCTACCCACTTCTCTTCATCTTTGCCACTCTTGTACAAGTCCCCATGATCTCTCGCCTGTAAAAGCCTCCTTACTCATCTGTCTGCTTTTATTTTTGTCACGCATTCATCTTCTAGAAGCCATGGTTATTATTTTAAAGCACAAATCAGTTTGTGTTATTTCTTAAGACTCTTCAGTGGCTTGCCAGAACACTTGGAATGAAACTCAGACCCTTTATGATTTTCTCCTTGCCTGCCTCTCAGACTCCTCTCCTTCTGCTTCCTCATTCAGTCATTGGAGTCAGATGATTCCAGCCCACCCAGCTTAGATTTCCCCACTTCCCCTCCAGTGCCAGCCCCCACCACGTTGCCTTATTCTGTCTTTCTCATAGCACTTATTTCTATCTGAAGTTTTCTTATTTGCTTACCTGTTTAGGAGAAATAGGTCTTGCTACGTTTCTCATTCCAATTTGTGTCTGTCATATAGCACAGTATCAATACATATTTGTAGAATGAATGGATGAGCTTAAAATTGTGTGCACTGTGATTGATCTGGTTCCTTAAGATTCGATACTGGAAATAGGTAGAAGAATGGGTAGCATGCTATTTAAAGATACAAGAGGTTGTGTCCTTCATAAACATATATACTGGAGTATATTACTTTGTCAGAGTCATTTACATGAAATAATTTAGAGCATATTTATTGTGAAGTACTTGATATTGAAAAAATCTTGTGAATACCATATTGGCTTTTGTCAAAATTAAGTGATGAAATTTTAAAAACGAACCAGTTTCAACTAAAAGCTCTAACTCTGTTGTCATTGAATAATTCAGGCACTTACTCTTACTCATAATGATAAGATCAATACTTTTCTCTCATGCCTGTGATTCATTTCTCATGGCTGTATCATCATTCTCTTTTCAAACACCTTGGCAAGTTTTTAATTCAGAATTATAATGTCTTTATTATAATGTCTTTAAACATTATTATCTTCTTCATATACTGGGAATTCCCAACAAAAAGTACAATGATTGTTTCTTCACCAAAATTGAAAATACTCTACTCATGTTTAAATGAAACTAGAGTTTTAAAATGTGGCTTGGTATTATAAGAAAGAACTTTTAATAGAAATTATAAAGACAAAAAAAATTAAAAACTATCATCCATTACATTTAAAATAGCATTAAGTTCACATACAATTATTTAGGAAAAGAATTTTCTGAATATTTTACTGAAAAAGTAAATGAACATTCAAGGGAAAACAATCCTGTTGAGAACTTAAATTCATATTTCTTATTTGAAACTGGTAAGGAACTAATTAAAAACAATCCTGTTGAGAACTTAAATTCATACTTCTTATTTGAAACTGGTAAGAGACTAATTAAATGGTAAGATTTTTACTTCAAAAGTCTCTTTCCTATCAAAGCCAGGAATTGAAAATTAATACTGTTAATGCTTCCCCCCAACCCCATTACATTCTAGTAATGCTGATCCTTTGTAAAATGTTATTGTAAAATACCCCATGAACTTCATGGGTAATACATTTAGCATATCATGTTATAGATTTTGACATTTTAAAAAAGCAGCTTTATTGAGGTATAATTGACATAAGCTTCATATGTTTAAAGTGTAGAACTTGACAAGGTTGGACATATATGCACCTGTGAAGCCATCACTGTATTCAAGATAACATATCTATTAATTTCAAAAGTTTCCTTCTGCCCCTTGGTGTGGTTGTTATGTATAACTAGAGATGCTTTTTCTCCACTTTATTGAGTGCCTACCATGTTCTAGATACTGAGCTGAGTATTGGAGATTGCGTAGTCAGCTAAAACAAATAAGTTTCAGGCCCTTAATAGAACTTATGACGTTAGTCAAATAATTATGTAAACAAATATAAATATATATCATACTCTAAGGAAATGTAGTCTACACCTGTATATATTGAGTGTATTACAAAGCATTTCTGGGTTTTTACATTGTATCTAGAACTCTTCAAATTTGTTTATATGTGGCTTTGTTATAGATCTAAAAAAGGTACATTAACAGTTTGTTTCTACTGGATGTGATGGCTTTTATGTTGAAAAAGTGTGGTATTTGTTATATGGAAAGGATAACCACTAAAAGCAAGAACTTTTATTATAATCTATTTCCTTGATGTTGCCCAGAAAGCCAATATTGGAAATAAAAAGAAACACCCAAGAAAATCTCTTTTTTTTCTTGCCAAGTCAATTAGGTGCTCTTTCAGGGAGGAAAGATGACAATACTGAGGAAAAAACTATTGAAAGAGATGAAAATCTCAGAACTTTTTTTGAACAGTTGAGTATAACAGTAAATGAGATAAATATAATTATAAATACAGTTTTGTAACTCCATGACTTTTAATTTAGAAAGAATGCCAGGCTTAAAAAAATGATTTCCTGATTAACTGAAATAAGCCATAACTTTCAACTATGAAATATTTGCCAGTTGTGTTTTGGCCTCTTGGATGATGTAGCCTCTGCTCGGGTTCATAATTCACTGCAGTGTTTAGCAGATTTATTGGAAAATAACAATGTTTTTTTCCTCCCTCTGACCCTAAAAAATCGGAAACAACATCTGCTGGAAAGAGGAATTATTTATCACCATAGTTTCTTGGCAACTTTGAACTCTAAGGAAATCTACCAAATGGAGAAAGAGAATCAATCCAGGATTACATTTTAGTCATCCCCCAAAGAAAAGAAGGTAGGGGAACACTATAAAGAAAGGATGTAAAGGAAGTGAAGTCACTGCAGGTTCAAGGTTTGTGGAGCTACAGACACTGCAGGTGAGAACACAGTGAGCAAGTGCTAAGTAGGAGAGCAGACGCTCGGACTTTTGTATAGATGCGCTTCCCTATGCCAGACTTTAAATGTGGGCCCCTCTTCCCTGCCTTTTTCTCTTGTCTATTTTTTTTTTCCCATTTGGTTTGTACTCTTTTTTTTTTTTTTAATTTTAACATTTATTTATTTTTGAGACAGAGAGAGACAGAGCATGAACGGGGGAGGGGCAGAGAGAGAGGGAGACACAGAATCGGAAGCAGGCTCCAGGCTCTGAGCCATCAGCCCAGAGCCCGACGCGGGGCTCGAACTCACGGACCGCGAGATCGTGACCTGAGCTGAAGTCGGACGCTTAACCGACTGCGCCACCCAGGCGCCCCTGGTTTGTACTCTTAAAACTGACCTCAGCCTGTTAAATTGGAACCTCTTTCCTCCTATTCCTGCATCCATGCTATTCTGACTCCCGCTTGATGCTCATGCTTTCAGAAGTCATATACTGTCTAACTGAGGCAGCTGCAATCTGTGGCCTGCGTCACCCCTCAGTTTCCAGTGCCCACTGGCTTCATCTTATACCTCCTTCTGGCTCCTGTTGGCTTCTGACTTGTTCTTGATCTACAAAGTGCAGGAGGCAAAGGGAAACCCGTAGTTTGGGAAATACTGAGAGATAAATTTGAATAAATGCACAGGAACCAAATTAGGGAGGACCATGCCAACCAGCAAAAGTGATGGACTGTATGCACAGAATGAAATGAGAGGCAGTGTGGGGTCTGGACACAGAATAAAATTGGGCTTTAAAAAGATCCTTGTGATAACACAATGAGGAGCATGAATTAGAAGCAGAGACTCCAAGTTGGAAATGACAAAGATCTGTTCAATTAGCAGAGAAAAAGGTGATTTTTATTTTTATTTATTTTATTTATTTTCTTAAGTTTATTTGAAAGGGAGGGAGGGCGAGAGATTGAGAGAACATGAGTGGGGAAGGAGAAGAGAGAGGGGAAGAGAATCCCAAGCAGGCTCCACGCTCACAGTGTGGAGGCTGATGTGGGCTTGAACTCACAAATCTGGAGGTCATGACCTGAGCTGGAATCAAGAGTCAGATGCGTAACTCACTGAGCTACCCACACACATGGAATAGGTGGTTTTGAAAAAATTGAACTTGAACATAACATGAGGAATTTTTAGTAATACTTATGGGACTATGGAGAATAAAGGACATGTTAATCTGAAAAATATAGATAATTTTCTCTGTATAGTATAGATATAACTATAGACATAGATAATGGCTGTATTTGAACTTTTTAGATGTTGAGTCGATTTCCTATTGAATCAATTTATGACATTCAAAGAGGGGAGATTGCCTTTGCTACTGCTTTGAAACGTTACGTATGTTATATTTGAGCATATGCTTAATTAATGGAAGTGTTTCATTTATCTTTTAAAGCTACTATTCATTTCAGTAGCCCAGAGAAAATGTATGATTAATCTAAAAACCTCATTGGTATCAACACTGAGTAATGAAAATCACTGGACTCAAAAGACCTGGTTTGCATCTCAGTTCTGGCCCTTTCTAGTGGCTTGATTTGGGGAATGCCATTAAAAACCTTTCTGAACTTCAGATTTGCCTAGTGGGTTACATGGAGGCTTTGCAATCAAACAGCTAGATTCATATTCACATTCTATCTCTTACCAGGTTACCTAATTTCTCTCTGCCTCAGTTCCTCATCTGTAAAATGGAAAATAATTATAATGTCGATTTTATAGGAATATTGTGAGAAATACATGAGGTAATTTATTACAATGTAGTAGACAAATTTTAGTTAATAAATTTGTTAGTTAATAAATTATTACCATTTAATTAACCCAACATCTCTTTCTACTCTGAGTGACAGAAAATTAAATGATTTTAGGTATCAGAGGCATATTCCTAACGCCTTCTTTTTTTGTATAGTCAAATGACACAAGTTTACTTAATTTATCACTTGTATGACAAATAGCACAAATGTTGGGTATATAATTTTAATGCAGGATTCTATTTATTGATTTTCAGGGACTTGTTGGAGGAATACTCATTAGTAGTATTTATTAAGATGCCAGGGGTGCCTGGGTGGCTCAGTCGCTTAAGCACCGGACTTCAGCTCAGGTCATGATCTCACGGTTCGTGGCTTCGAGCCCTGCATCGGGCTCTGTGCTGACAGCTCAGAGCCTGGAGCCTGCTTCAGATTCTGTGTCTCCCTTTCTCTCTCTCTCTGCCCCTCGCCTCCCTAAAATAAATAAACATTAAATTTTTTTTAAAAAGATGTTAAAAAATATGCCTCTATATGTCACTTAGAATAAGATTCAGTTGCCCATAATATTATGAAAACCCCAAAATAACAGTGGTTTATACAAAGTTGAAGTTTATTTCTTTGTCATATGAAAGAAGTCTGAAGATAGGCTCTATACTGTCATCAGAGGTCCAGGGTCTCCCCTTTCTGCTCGGCCATGTTTACGAGTGGTTTCCATCCTCAAGGTCACCTCTGGGTCCTGTCTGGCTTCTGTTGTGCCAGCCAGAACATCCACATTGAAGATGGGGAAAGGAATATGGATAAAAAGGGATCCCAGCATGCTTTAAGCATCTGTTACTGAAATTTTACCTAAAAGTTATGCTCGTATCTTACTGGCTAGAACTCAGTCACATGGCCACAGCTGAAAAGGAGGCTGGTAAATTTAGTTTTTTATTCATCTGGCGATGTACCTGGATAAAACATGGGGTTCTGAGGAAGAAGAGAGTGGATTTGAGAGTAGGCAACCTACATTCTCTGCTATACTTTCAGTTAAATCTCAGAAATCATTCTCAAGGTTGCATTATTAAAATTTTGGAGTTCTTCATGGACATTGTAGTGGAACTATGTTTTGGTCAAATAGTGTTTTAAATATGTATAAGAAAAAAAAAGATTTTGCTTCTTTTTAGAAACAGGCTTGATTAAACAGGTTTGTAACTGCTGAGGCTTAGCCCCAAATTTATTAAATGCTAATTGAAAATAATATTGAATTGAGGACAGTTGAAAATAGAGAGGGAAATTAATGTAATGAGGTAGTAACTTAGTTGTTAAGGTGACTTCCTGGTTAAAAACAAATAGAATCGTAGAGATGAAAAAGAGATGGGGCAATGGATGACGTAGAAACACAGAAAGATCTTCTATTTCAGCTTTTCCCCCTTCTGTTCACATCAGAAAACAGAAATATCAGAGAATTCAAGATGTGAAGAGAGACAATATATAATGGCATTTGGGGAACATAAGTCTGTCAGCTGTACACAGATTGTACTTTGTGGGAAAAGGCCCAGACCTTGCTAGGAAGCTATTGGGGCCCTGTTGTCCATGGGGGTTTTCTGTGTTCTTGACAATGGCTTTTGGATCCTGAAAGGACTATCTGAAGCAAACTTTATTTTCTAAAAATTGGTATTTAATGTACTAAATACATATGTTAAAAAATAGAGTTCTTTTTTAAGCTTTAAAATTCAACTTGATTGGGGCACTTGGTGGCTCGGTCGGTTAAGCATCCTACTCTTGATTTCAGCTCATGTCATGATCTACGGTTCGTGGGTTTGAGCCACGTCCAGCTCAGTGCTGACAGTGTGGAGTCAGCTTGGGACTCTCTGTCTCCCTCTCTTTTGGCCCCTCCCTTTCTCTCTCTCTCTCTCTCTCTCTCTCCTTCCCTCTCAAAATAGATAAACTTAAAAAAATAAAATTCAACTTGATCATTTTATTCTATTTAAAAATCTAGCAGATTTTAAGAATTACTTTTGAGGACATGGTTGATTAATGTTTGATTCCATTCATAAACTAAAATGACTTTAAGCATTTTAAACTACACTTACGAAGTTGAATTTTGTTTTCTTTTTAAGTCCTTCAGTCATCTGTAGGCTTTCAAGTGTTGAAGTAACCATTATAATAAGATAAATTTAACTTATGAAAATAAGTCTTAGGCTTTCTCAAATTTTCAAATAACTAATGGATTTCAGCATAAAGTCTTTGGTATAAATCAATTTTCCTCTCCCACCAATTTAATTTGGAATCATAGCATGACATATTTTTGTAGTAGGTCCAATTCTCTGGACTATTTCTAAACTTTACTAAAAGATATTAGTACTTATAGGTTTGATGTACTTAGTCATATATAGACTTAATTCTCCAAGCTTAAAGCTACTAATTCTCTTGGAAACAATTATGCCATCCAAACAATTTTACGGTTAGCATTCCAAGTACTTCTGGAGGTTACACTTTAAATTAGCTGAGGCTGAATATTAACCAGAGATATCAACTGAGACATCTGAGCTCTGGAACTATGGGTACCCTTGAAATTTGTTTTATATCTTTGGCTGTCGATGGGCCTCAGTCCTCAAGATTCAAGTCCCCATTACCTCACATTTCTCCTCACATACAGAAGTTATATTTGATCCATTTGATTGGCTTCCGCTAATCTATTACTGTATTATTTTACTTCAAATTATTTTCAAATTTTTTCCTGCTAGTACTAATATGTACAGTTCTTTTCATGACATTGGATTGAGTTTTATTTATCTTCCAAGACTTTTAATAATTGGCTCCTTTTAGTTTTAAGGTCTAAGCTTATAGTCAAGGGACCCTGAACTAGGGTGGTGGCAATTGGAATGGGAACAAAGGGAGAAATGGAGAGTAGATGTTAGGATGAGGAATGGATTCGTAGAAGAGGAAACATCGAAGAAAGATCCCAGAGGTAAGTTGGAGATTGGCAGTTCCAAACCCTCAGTCCATATCTACTCCCCCTACAAATCCCTGCAGTTGGTGATATGCTCTCCTACTGACCCCTATGAGAACACACAACCTGGAGTATGTATCCAGACTAAGGTATAGAAAATCTGTAATTCCAGAGTTTCTTCTGGGTCTTCTGGTAGCTATAATTTGGCAAGCAAGGACAGATAACTGTTGTTTGAAATGATGGATTTTTCTTCCTCACCAATAGGCTCTTCCCTGTGTTTTAGAAAGTGGAGGCTGAATATGAGAGTAGAAGTTAGAATGTACATTTATAATGACAAGTGCTGTCTTCTTACTGAAAGAGGGACTGCGTGAAGATTATTCAATGTTTAGGGAACTGTCTCTTCTTTAGTATGAACCTATTCTGTATGGTCTCAGAAAATCACTCTTAGGGGGGGTGTGTGGTAGAAAAAGAGAGATGTACAAGTTCAGTATAATTTTTATTTTTTAATTGATCATGGAGAATGAGGAGGCATGTTGTTGTCTCACACCGATGGAAGGATGTCCTATCAGGCAGGTCCTTAAAGTACCACTATTCATCCATCTACAGTCCTGTTTATTTCATTCTAGACTGAGTTATTCAGTATTTGGAAAGTAGGCTATCGGGTCCACTGTATTCCACTGGTTTCAGGAGAATGGGGATTTTCTTAAGTAGAAATGGAAGTTAGCACTGAAGGTTTAAACATTTGGGGGAGAGGGGCGCCTGGGCGGCTCAGTCGGTTAAGTGTCTGACTTTGGCTCAGGTCATGATCTCACGGCTTGTGAATTCGAGCCCTGCATCAGGCTCTGTGCTGACAGCTCAGAGCCTGGAGCCTGCTTCGGATTCTGTGTCTTCCTCTCTCTCTGTCCCTCACCCACTTGTGCTCTGTCTCTCTCTTTCAAAAATAAATAAACATTAAAAAAAAGCATTTGGGGGAGAAAGGAAGAAGGCATGGTGAGACAGGTAAGCAACTCTAAAAACTACAGTATTCCTTCAAAGAGATTCCCTGTGAATGGATTCAGCTACCTTGTTTCCTTTCCCATTAGACTATGGAAGCATATTTATCTTAATGTTTTATGTTACAAATTTTCAACAGAATTTTGACATGTTTCAGATTTACAGAAAGTTGCTAAATGTAACAAAGAATATTTTACTATTTTTGCTTTATCCTTCTCTGTTGTTTTTCTGAAAAGTTTGAGAGTAATTTCCTGACATGATACCCCTTACTCCTAAGTAATTCAATGTGTGGTTTCCTCAAGTAAGTGCATTCTTTTACATAGCCACAACACAATGATTAAAATCAGGAATTTAATGTTAAAATGATACTTGTCTCTAATCCCCAGACCTTACTCAGATTTTGACATCTGTTCCAACAATGTTCTCCAGAAAGTGTGTTGCAGTCAGTTGTCATGTTCCTTCTGTCTTCTGTAATCTGGACCAGTTCTTCAGTCTTTCTTTGTATTTCATCACCTTGACACTTCTGGAGAGTGCAGGACAGTTGTTCTGTACTATCTCTTTCAGTCTGGGTTTGTTTGATATCTCCTTGTGGTTTGGGCAGGATTACTGAGGAAGTGAGGCTGTGTTCTTCTCAGTGCACCCTATCAGGAGGCACACGATGTGGATGCTTCAGTACTATCGATGTTAATCTTGATCACCTGGTTAAGGTTGTAACTACCAGGCTGTTACTATTTGTCCTCTTGTAATTAGCAGTATCTGTGCAGGAGACCGGTTTTACAGTTTTAAAACATTTTTTAATACATTGTACAGTTTAATTCTACTCTCCATATTTGGAAAGGAAGTTTTGTTTCTTTTTCATTTTTCCCAGATATGCTCTTTGCTCTCCATTCTCCGCTGTGCCACTGGTACCCACCCCTTACATCTCTGCCCTGGGTCTGTTCACACGGCCTCAGTGGAGTATTGAGGGGTGGGAGGGAGAGCCCACAATTCCCATCACTCCCCCCATCTCTTCAATTCCCAAGACACAACTGTAAAAAATGACAGGAACATTTGGGAGTTTTTTGAAAGGGAGTATATGAAATGGAAAATAAAAGGATATTTGATGTACTTTTCTCACTCTGTGACATTTCCGAAAGCTTTCCCTGCTGAGTAGTTTTCTGAACACCTTTCTTACAAAAGACACTGAGCCAATTTGTTCTGTAGACCTTACGTACCCCTCCTCTTCTGTTATGTGGGAAGCTTAGTTCCTACATGAGATCAAACTCACCGAACTTAAAAAGTACTACAATCACACCGAAAAATTAATATGTTAATATTATTACACATCTAGTAAAAGCTCAGAATTCCTTCTCATTTAGCAACTCTTTGTAGACAAATTAAATATAAAGCTAGAGGAAATGTTCTCATTATAGAAAAACTCAGCATAATGAACAGTCATGGTGAAAGGGAAGATTTTACTCTGACCTATAAGATATCTTGTTGCTTCTGGTTTTTCTTTACAGGTTAGTGGGAAATTTATAGGGTAAAACATGGGTATTTCAATGTCTGTTTCTATAACACGTGAGATAACATGTTCAGGGAATGTGCGTGTGAGAAATGAGATACCACTTTCAATGAGAGGTAATCAAAAGAGTTGCATGCTTACTGAAATTTCCATTCTGCCAAAAACCTGCTCCAATGAATATTTCATTCTAAATAGGAAGAGGAAAAGCTAATCTCACATTCTCTCAATTTCATTTTAGATTGTTTTTTGGCATTGGGAAATAAATAGGGAGACTTTTGTTTTTGCTTTTGTTTTTTCTTATCACAAAACAGGGTGTCTTGGAACTACTGACAGTTGAGAGCGTTGAAACAATGAGTGAATCATTTGGATTGGTTACCTTGAAGAAGCCTCAAGGATTTGGCAGGCATTCAAAAGCCAGAGATTGAACGAGTTAAGGATAAAATTGATCTGCCTTGCAGCTTTCTGCCCAAAAGACTGCCTGGTTTTGTTGCAGCTTTGGAGTCTGATCTGTCTTGTCTAGAACCCTGAGAAGTTTTGAAAGCCCCGACGAACACCCAGTAAAATCTACCAAGCAAGGTCCAGGAACCTGCCTCCTTCCACCAAGACACAGGCATCTAGGCACCTTGCTCAGGCATAGACAGCGCATCTTGGAGCAATCAGCCTGTTCCCCTTGAGCTCTGTTCTCTTATTTCCTCAGTACATGCAACTGTCTGAGCTGACTCAGACACAGCAGAGATACTGTTGCTGCCGGAGGGTAATAGTTTGTTGTGTTATCCTGGAATGCCCTTGCACTGGGAAAATTAGCAGCTGGAGAGCTCAATGAATTTTCCCACTGTACTTTTCTCCCTAGCTCTTCCTGCCTCTGATTCTTCCTGCCATTCTAGAGGGAAGAGCCATCCCACTTCTCAGGCTTCCAGCTTGCCCATGGAATCAGTTGGGTACATTTAATGCACACAGAGGAAATGCTTATAGAGCAGGTAGCAATTGTTTTTCTGATCCCTCAGAGAATGGGATATTCCATGTAAGTGTATCTTCTAGACAACTGAATGAAACTTCTGCCTTAAACATCAAAGTCTATTTTTAACTGTGAGAAGCAGTGTAGCATAATGATTAAGCACATAGACTCTGAGGCAGATTATCTGTAAATAAATCCTGACTCTACCACCTTCTAGCTTTGGAACTTTTCGTCCTGTACGTAACCTCTCTTAGCTCAGTTTCCTCATCTGTAAAGTGGGGGTGAAAGTAGAGTTATTGTGAGAATTAAATAGGATTAGATGAATTAAAATATGTAAAGTATGTAAAACAGTGTTAAGTATGTTGAGTCCCAGAAGTTATTATTAATTCAACTATTCATATGCAAATCTTGCTACAAAATTGTACCCACCTTCTTTTTTTATTTTATAAAACACATTGAACATTGAGTACTTGGTGCCTTCATACCCAGAGAAATAATAGTCATGCCTTCAGCCCCTGCTATGATGACGCTAATGGTGAAAGATAGCTAATATTGTTTATTGAGCAGGTTTCGTGAATGTTATTGGTAATCCCTATGGTACACCTCTAAGATACGTACACTTATAAATAGGCTGAGAGGATTTACGTGCTTTCCCAATTTCACACCACGAGAAGTAAAGATTTGAGATGCAGATCCAGAGGCTGTGGGTTGGGAGCTGGTGCTCTTGGTCACCTCACCCCACTTTCTGGTGGCTGGGCTTTCTTGTCACCACACCAGTGGTTATCGGACCTGAGCATGCATTAGAGCTCCTGGCGGCCTTGTGAGAGCACTTGCTGGATGGCCGGCCTCTTACCCCAGAGGTTCAGATTCAGTAGTTCTGGCATGGAGCCCGGCACTGGGGTGCTAGCTTGCTTGGTGCCATGGATGCTGCTGGTCCAGATTACCCTTTGGAAACTGCTATCCTGCACCCAATGACTCCATACTATTTCTAATTCCAACTTTTTTTTTTTATTGCCCCATTACTGTTAATGGCACTTGAAGCTATCTCTGTTCTTTTGCTCTCAAACCCTATTATACGTACGTTCAGCTGTTTCAAAACCCTCTGCAGCTTACCTCCTGTGGTACTGAATGTGTGCATTTTATGGCAGCAGTTGCCGCTGAGAGGTTCCTACACTTGCAGCTCAGCTCCTTGGAGCATTTGGTTCATTAACTCTGCGAGGAGCTTCACTTACTTCTTTGCATAGTGCTTCCTTTTATTTAAATGTAGGAAAAGCGTTGAGTAACCAAGCTTAATAGATTTAAAATGCCCATCACATGCCACTTTTCTCTCCTCAATGTTGAAGCCTTCACACCCATCGGAGGATATTCTCTGATATCGCATAGTACAACCTAGCACACCGATGACTTGGGTTTTTAGCCTCCTCAACTCGGGAGTCTAGCTCTAGGACCTAGTGTTTTTATGTCTGTCGTTTTGTTTTATATCTGTTTCTTTGAGTCTAGTTTTATCTTTTATCCGTAGAGTTTTAAAATCCCCTGTAAGTCATGGAATGGTCACAGAATTAGGTCTAGCAAGATTTTGTTCTTAGTAGAACTTTTTTTTTAGGATGACAGAGTAGATCCTTGATGCCTGAGATGCCTCTCCTTGGCTTAACAGTGTAAGAGGCAGGAAGCTCACAATTCTGGCCTCCTCCAAAGTGATGGGTTCCTTCTCTGTTCAAGTCTAGATAGCTTTGGGTGCACTTCTGTGAGAAATTGAGTCACAACTGGGAGCAATTTGACTCACTTGTTCCTTTGGTCTCATGTGTATCTTTTGCATTGCTTTTTTTGCTGTTTATAAACTGAAGTAAACTCAACCTTAACCATGGACCAAGTCATCATTCTAGACCACACTTTGTGGTCTGGCTAATTTACAATCCCTCACATTGCTTTCATATTACAAGCCCATATTTTAATTTCTATATATCTAAATATGTTTAACATAGGCCCCTTCTACGTTACTCTATGGCCGCCATCTTCCAAGCCCCCTCTGTACCAACCTCTGGACTTCATGTTGAAAGACAAAAATAAAATTTATTTGCTTAAACCCCTATAAATTCAGATTTCTATTACTTTTAACTGAATATATTCCTTAATTGATTCTCTCATATAATCAGAATTCTGTTAGGTAGGACTCTTCTAAGAGTTGGTTAATTCAGTGGCTCAAAAAAGTCATCAGAAGCCGAGGCCCTTTCCATTTTTCTATTCTTCCATTCTCATGACAGCAGGTTACCTCACAGTCGTTTGACGACTGCAGCAGTGTGAGATATCATGTACTTTCAAATTAGAGGAATGGGAGAAGAAATCTTTCTTGGGTCTGTTTTTACGGAAAGGAAAACATTTCCCCCAAGTCCCTAGGCAGATTTCTCCCCATGTCTCATTGGGTCACATGCCATGCCAAACCAAACGTCTGCCAAGAGGGATAAAACAACTGCGATTGGCTCCAGTCAATCAGGAGTCACCTGCTGGGGAGGGAGATGCCTTCCCTGAAGGGGATAGCTACATGAAGACAAGTAATGAAATCAAGGTCTGTTACAAGGAAGAAGAAGAGGTGCTGGTATAGCAACTGACAGTGTCTATCACTGAGGTAGGGACTGGCCTCTTTGGGCTGAATCACTTTCGTGGATTCTTGGACCAGTTAGGAGAGAGTGGTCCGTAGGGAGATTTTGGATATTCTGATAATCTGACACACGGGAACCCAAACCAGTTTTTATCTGGACAAGTTAATTTAATTGGGAAATGAATATTATATCATGTTAAGAATGATGCAAGGTGATGAACACCAGCATAGGAGAGATAAAGTTATAGTTAAAAAAGGAATTCTGTTTTTAAAATAATGTTAAAGATATGCCAACAAACAGCCCATACAGAGGATTTACTTTCACTTTACCTTTGAATAACTTGAGCTCTCCGGAGAAAAATTCGATTCTAAGGCAAGTGTGTTCATACAAGTATCTGAAAAACAAGAAGCTGTACAGAATGAAGTGGGATAGTGTGACTTCCCAGTTATTGTTTATTTTTGAAGGAAGGTTTGAGGTTGGAGAGGTTTTTCCTTGCTTTCTCCTCTAGGGTTTTGGTGGTTTCCTGTCTCACATTCAGGTCCTTTATCCATTTTGAGTTTATTTTTGTGAATGGTGTGAGAAAGTGGTCTAGTTTCATCCTTCTGCATGTTGCTGTCCAGTTCTCCCACCACCATTTGTTAAAGAGACTTTTTCCGTTAGACATTCTTTCCTGCTTTGTCAAAGATTAGTTGGCCATACTTTTGTGGGTCTAATTCTGGGGTTTCTATTCTATTCCATTGGTCTATGTGTCCTTTTTTGTGCCAATACCATGCTGTCTTGATGATGACAGCTTTGTAGTAGAGGCTAAAGTCTTGGATTGTGATGCCTCCTGCTTTGGTCTTCTTCTTCAGTATTACTTTGGTTATTGGAAAGAGCCTAAATGTCCATCAACTGATGAATGAATAAAGAAATTGTGGTTTATATACACAATGGAATACTACGTGGCAATGAGAAAGAATGAAATATGGCCTTTTGTAGCAATGTGGATGGAACTGGAGAGTGTTATGCTAAGTGAAATAAGTCATACAGAGAAAGACAGATACCATATGTTTTCACTGTTATGTGGATCCTGAGGAAATTAACAGAAGACCATGGGGGAGGGGAAGGAAAAAAAAAGTTAGGGAGGGAGCCAAACCATAAGAGACTCTTAAAAACTGAGAACAATCTGATGGGGGGTGGGAGGGAGGAGAGGGTGGGAGATGGGTATTGAGGAGGGCACCTGTTGGGATGAGCACTGGGTGTTGTATTTCATATTAAAAAAAATGAAAAAAAATAAAAATAAATTTCATATTAAAAAAAATGAAAAAAAATAAAAATAAAAATATTAATTAAAAAAACACACTTGGAAACTAAACAACACATGCTAATTAAACAACACACATCTAAATACTCATAGAGGAAATCTCAAAGAAAATGAAAGAAGTATGTTGAACTGAATGCAACATATGAAAACTTGTGGGGCTTAGCTGGAGCACTTAGAGGGAGATGTATAGTGCTGATCACACATGTTGGAAATGACGAAGAATCTCAGTAATCTAAGCTCCTACCTAAAGAACCTAGAAAAAGAAGAGCAAAATAAACCCAAATCAAGCAGAAAGAAGGAAATTATATAAGAGCAGAGATCAATGAAATTGAAGATAGACAAGAAAATCAATGAAACAAAGAGCTTGAGCTTTGAAAGATCAATAAAATTGATAACTCTCTACCAAGACTATTAAAATTAAAAAGAGGACACAAATAACCTATATCAGGAAGGAAACAGAGGATATCATTACAGGCCAAGCAGTCATCAATATGATAATAAGAGAATACTATAAACAATTGTACACACATAAATTTCATGACTTAGATGAAATGGACCAGTTTCTCAAAAAACGCAAGCCACCACATTCATCCAATATGAAATAATTTGAGTAGTCCTTTACTAAATTAATTGAATTTGTAATGAAAAACTCCCCTGCCCCCCCCCCCCCAAGAAATCTGGAAGCCCAGATGGTTGCACTGGAGAATTATAACCATTTAAAGAAGAATTAATACTGGGGTACCTGGGTGACTCAGTTGGTTAAACATCTGACTTTTGATCTCAGGTCAGGTTGTGATCTCAAAGTTCCTGATATTGACCCCCACATCAGGCTCTAGGCTGAACAGCAAGGAGCCTGCTTGGGATTCTCTCTCTCTCCTTCTGTCTCTGCCCCTCCCCTGCTTGCACATGCTCGCTCTCTCTCTCAAAATAAATAAACTTAAAAAAAATTTAAATCTAATTTTTATAGCCTCTCTTCTAGAAAATAGAAGAGAGGGGGGTGCCTGGGTGGCTCAGTTGGTTAAGCAGCTGACTTCGGCTCAGGTCATGATCTCGTGGTCCATGAGTTCGAGCCCCGCGTCGGGCTCTGTGCTGACAGCTCAGAGTCTGGAGCCTGTTTCAGATTCTGTGTCTCCCTCTCTCTGACCCTCCCCTGTTCATGCTCTGTGTCTCCCTGTCTCAAAAATAAATAAAATGTTAAAAATTTTTTTTTTAAAAAAAGAAAGTAGAAGAGAGGGAACACTTCTTAATTCATTATGAAGCTAGTATTACCCTGGAACCAAAATCAGACAAAGACCATACAAAGAAAAGAAACCATATACAATGTTCCTCATGAATATAAATACAAAATCTTTAACAAAATCCTGGCCAATAGAATTCATCGATATATAAAAAATTACATTCCATGATCAAGTGGGTTTTATTCTGGGGATGCAATCAATGAATTTTTTTAAAGGATTTGAGAATAGAATAAGATCAGGACTAAATATAAGACTATGAAAAATTTTGTATTTATTTCCTTTCTTTAAACACAGAATGTGTTTGGGACCCCTGGGTGGCTCAGTCAGTTAAGCCTCTGACTTGGGCTTAGGTCATGATCTTGTGGTTCACAAGTTCGAGCTCCTCGTTGGATTCTGGGCTGACAGCTCACAGTCTGCAGCCTGCTTCAGATTCTGTGTCTCCCCCTCTCTCTGCCCCTCCCCTGCTCATGCTCGCTTTCTCTTTCAAAAAAAAAATGAACATTAAAAAAAAAGTTTAAGCACAGAATGTGTTCAACAGTGCTATAAAATGCACCATGCTGTTTAGTTATTGTGTGAGCTCTGTGCACCCAGGAATATAATCCATGGTGTTGATTCTGTTTTCTCTTACTAGTTATATAATTTTACCTCAGGCAAATTTACAGCAATTTTGTGTGTGATTTTTTTTCATAAATAGCATTTGTAAAAGAAATATAACTACTACATTGTTTTCAAAATGAAAGTAAGGGGTGCCTGGATGGCTCAGTTGGTTGAGCGTCTGACTCTTGATTTTGGCTCAGGTCATGATCTCATGGTTCATGAGTTTGAGCACTGCATCAGGCTCTGTGCTGACAGCGAGGAGCCTGCTTGAGATTCTCTTTCTCCCTCTCTCTGCTCCTGCCCCACTCACTCGCATGTGTGCCTGTGCGCTTTCTCTCAAAATAAATAAATGAAAACCTAAAATCACTGCATTGCTTCATTAATGATCTGCACAATTTGACTTTTTAAAAAAGCATATCTTAGTAAATGATTATACTTACGAATACAACTTTCGTTAAATTATTGACTCTATTGAACACCAAGTGATCAAGCATTGTCAATTTTAAAAGGCTTTTAAGGGGCGCCTGGGTGGCTCAGTCGGTTAAGTGTCTGACTTCGGCTCAGGTCATGATCTCACGGCTTGTGAGCCCTGCATTGGGTTTGCTGTTGTCAGCTAGGAGCCCAGAACCTGCTTCAGATTCGGTGTCTCCCTCTGTCTCTGCCACTTTCCTGCTAATGCTCTGTCTCTCTGTGTCTCTCTCTTAAATAAACATTAAAAAAAATTTTTTTTAAAGGCTGTTAAATCAAAGCAGTCTTTTCCCTACTCCCTCTTTGAAACAAGTTATGAAAATGGAAGGACATGCAGTGTCCTTTTATCTCATGTGAAATTAATAAAGCACTATGGAATTACTTTTAATATTCCAGCGTCTTATTGCGATCAAGATCCAAGCAATTTCGTGGCTACCTTAGAATGTAATGTGCCAGTACCAGGCATCAACTTTATTTTTCCATATATCTGTATAGACATTATTTCTAGAAGTTTCTATGTTACTTGTGGTAAGGTTACCTAGAATACATCCCAATGATTAGAACAGATGGAGACACAGTTTACACAGCTGAATATTATCATTTTTCACTGGTAGAAAGTATAAACAAGAATAGAATGACCAAAACAAGAATGACAGAAGCAACAACAACAACAACAAAACAAATTAAAAATTACATTTATCTAGGCAAGTGTTACTTACTATACTTATTTCTGGAGATGAGTGTAATATTGGTAGGCAAGAATGTGTAATAGTTTATTATTGTGTTTAATATTCCTTCATATAAAACAATATTGGCATTCATATTCATAGGACCACTGTGGTTTTTATTTTTATGAAGGCCCAGTAGTGAGCACATTTGTAACATGAAAGATTTGTATTCAGTTCCCTTTATATGAAAGCAACCTATTACACAGAGCTCATTAATTTATCCTCATCTGATATATAAATGATTAATCTTGATTTGCCAGCTAAATGGAATATAAGATCTCAACAGGCAATATTTATTAACTTTTACATTGGGCTTTAAATATTTCTACCCTGCTTCTGAAAGATACGAAGAGGAAATTAGAGCTGTTGTGGTTTCTTAAGACATTAGTATAATCCAGTTGGTCCTAAATTGCAGAGTAGAAATTAAACTTTAAGATTTCTTTTGTGTTGGTTTACCTCTGGCTATCTCATCAGAGGAACATGCTTTTTGGTTAAGATTTATACTTTCAGGTGTTAATTCATCCCCTTCCTTCCTTGATTTTGTCTTTTCATTTAAAAGGATATCCTTCATGAATTGCTGAATTGTTAGAATCATGCATTCATTTGCTCTTTTTCTTGTATTACGACTTTTTCCAGAAAATGATCTGAGATTCCTGGCAGATGATTAGATTGGCAAGTAATAAGGGCAGATGTGAAAATATATATCAAGAGAAAATTAGAAAAACTCATATTGGGGCTCCTGGGTGGCTCAGTCAGTTGGGCGTCCAACTTCGGCTCAGGTCACGATCTCGCGGTCCGTGAGTTCGAGCTCCGCGTCAGACTCTGTGCTGACAGCTCAGAGCCTGGAGCCTGCTTCGGATTCTGTGTCTCCCTCTCTTTCTCCCCCTCCCCTGTTCATGCTCTGTCTCTCTCTCTCTCAAAAATAAATAAAAACATTAAAAAAAAGAAAAGAAACACTCAATGTATATAATGATACCAAATAATAGTAAGGGGGTGGGGGTCAATGAAATCACACACATGGTGCTTGAAGTGTAGCTTGGCTTGATGACTTTGGAGAGCAATTTGGGAATCCTTTGTAAAGTTGAAAATCATCTACCTTAGCAAGACACTACTCCATCTCTCTACCCTAGAACAACCCAGGCATTTGTGCACAGGGATATTCTTTCAGAAAATTTGTAATATAGGAAATAATCCACTTAACAATGAATAAATAGAGGCGCCTGGGTGGCTCAGTTGGTTAAGTGTCTGACTTCTCATCTCTGCTTAGGTCATGATCTCAGGGTTCATGGGATCGAGCCATATGTTGGGTTCTGCGCTGAAAGCACTGAGCCTGCTTGGGATTCTCTCTCTGCCTCTCTCTCTCTCTCAAAATAAGTAAACAAACTTAAAAAAAACCAGTAAACCATGGTTTATTCAAACAGTTAGTATGCAAGATTTATAATGAATGGTCTAGGTCTACATGAGTAGACAGTTAATTTCAAAAATGCAATGCTGAGTTAAGAAAAAAAAAGTACATTGTAAACGATACTTAAAGTATAATTTATGTAAAATTTAGCAATAGTACTATTTATGGAATCTAGATACATAATAAAAGTAAAAAAAAAAGCCATGAACACAATACACACCAACAATAGGATTGTAGTTACTACTGGGGAAGAAAATGGCAGGTTGAGGATATAGACGTATCTGTAGCATCTCACTTTTTAGAAAGCAAAGTAAGAATTGAAGTAGAGAAAGCAGAGTATTAACGTACGTTAAACTTGGCATTTTAGCATTGCTTCATTTACACGTGTCTTTCACATTATCTTTTGTACTCTCTTATGTTTAAATGGTTTCCTGATTAAAAAGAAAAATAATTTCTAATTACCCACTGTGAAGGACTGAATTCAACCAGGTGAATGTAACTCCCATAGGTTTAAAACCAAAGTAGGGGAATTAAAGAGGTTTTCTCTTAAGCTGGCCAAGGAATAGCAAGAGGAATAATTTGTCAAGGAATGAACTTTGAAAATAGACCAGGATACATCGTTCTTTTCATGGGAAATTATTCTGATACAGTCTTCTTTTAAAAAAAATCTTGATGAATTAACTTGTCCAGTGCTTATATTTTTCTCAGCAATAAAAAGTAATGATAACAATATTGCGTAACATTTAATGAGCCCTTATTATATTCAGATTCTACTAAATTATTTCTATACTTTCTCACCTAATTCTCACAATGTCTCTGTGAAGTAGGTATTATTATAACCCACTTTTAAAGATGGGCTAAGCACTTTCCCTATTCACATAGTAGGGCTAGTGCATTACTGGCAAGAGTAACCATTAGTATCATCTACTCTGTGAGAACAACGAATTAATAAGTAAGTCAGTGAAATATTTAAGGTAATGGAAACGGTCCTTCCAGCATCCCTCTGTCCTCATTTTGTATTGGATTGCTCCATCGGTTGCTACTGAAGTAGTTTGATAATTAACTTTAGGGAGATTAAATTTATGTACTAACAGACCGTGTGCCATCCCCATTGAATATTCTATTTAATGGTCCTGTTTTTGTTTCAGTGTTAGGAAGTTAAAAACTAATTTTTGAATATGTAAACATTAGTTTAGATTAACAGGCATCTGTCTGAATGGAAAATATACGCCTACATCTAAATTTTCTTCCAGCTCAAAAAATTTTGTGTTTGTATCGTTAGATTGATTAGAAACTAATTATACTTCTGAGAAATAATAATCTTTTTATTAAGAAATAGAAATAGTTCATTTGAGCATTTAAAGGATCTTCAAATTTAGAAACTGTAGGTAGAGTTTTAATATATTAAAATCAAAGCAGAAATATTGCCTAAAGTGTTACTCAAGTGTATTTATTGCTCTCAGAAATTGGGAAAAGCTGGGGCATCTGGAGCCTCAGTGTGTTAAGCATCCAGCTCTTGGTTTCGGCTCAGGTTGTGATCTCAGAGTTCAAGCCCTGCATTGGACTCTGAGCTGGCAGTGCTAAGCCTGCTTGCGATTCTCTCTCTCTCTCTCTCTCTCTCTCTCTCTCTCTCTCTCAAAATAAATAAATAAACTTAAAAAAAATAGGGAAAAGCTGAGAATGGGATTGTCTTTAGGATCGGACTGTCGAAGTTAAGTTTCTAAAGTTATTTGGGAAGGAGCCTAATTTTTATTTTAGAATTGATTATAGTTAAATTTATTGGGCCTTCAAATGCTCTAATAAGCACCTGTTGCTTTTCAGATACTGAACTATGCCTCTTTACAAGTGGGATTTCATTTAGGCCTAGCAACATTGTCTACTCACTCTGCAGATGAGAAAACTGAGGATATGAGAGGGTGAGTAAAAGGCTCAAGGTTGCACAGCTTGAGAATAGCAGAGCCATGATTCAACCTGGAGTGGCTCCATGTTGTCAACCCTCCACTTTTCTGCTCCCTTCAAGCTGTTAAGGGGACTCAATGTAAAAACCTCCCTAACTAGTTCAAGGAAAAAGAGGTGAATCTGAGCTCTGAAATCTGCAACACCTTTTTACGGCAGGCTGAACACATACTTATGAGAAACAGTCACAATTAAGGATAGCAACTTAAGGGACCTCAATAAGAGAATTTTAAAGGACTGGGGTAGAGTTTACTGGAAAAAAAATGTTCTGCTTGGAAGGCATGCTAGGGAACTATGAATGGCTTTTCTTCTTTTTAGCCATGAAAAGATTAGAAGTATAATATTCTGAACTATTTTCCAGGCAGAGAAACTGTATAAGAGTGTAAGAGAGAGAGCAGGATTCAGAATATTTTGTTTTGCTTATTATTACAAAAGCAAAATATGCATATGGTAGAAAATAAAATATTGACAAAGAAAAGAAAAAATTAAAAAATCTATAGGTATCACTGAGTGATAAATACCATTATTACCTTAGTGTTTACAACTCTCTCTGTATTCTTTAAAAATAAAATCATGCTGCTCAACCTGTTTTGTTACCTGACTAATCTTTTAAAGGTTAAAAGCATTTCTTTTTATTCTTTAGGGCATAAATGGAGCTATAGAAATGTCAATACAGTAAGCGTATATCCACGAAGTTTTTAACTACCTTTCCATAAAACTTACTTTAATGAAGCATTATTTTCTTCTGTTCTCTATTCAAGGTAGTTCATGACAATTGTGGTCAGGACTCTCATGAATTGAACAAACCTGTATGTCAATCATATGATTCTCCTTCCAGGTTAGAAGGCTAATCCAGGGCCAAAGTTAAAACAGAAATAACGATAATTTGTGAAAGGTAGAGGAGATCCTATAGAATGAATATTTACCTTACATGTGAGGAAAGTGAGAACTTCAAAATAATGTCCAAAGCCATACAACTTGTTGGTGAGAGCCCCTGACTGAAATCTAGCTGTGCTAACTTGGTCCATTGTTTTCTCTTCTACTGCATAAGGTCTCTCACTTAGGATCCCATCTCATGAGATTGCAGAATAGAAAACTGTGTTCTAGCTTTATTAGGAGCAATGTTTCCAACCTCCACACTCGGGCCCTGCATAAAGAGGGCCTTGGAAACATCTCCACCATTAAGAAATTCCATGAAGCATAGTAATTGTTCCCATTACTCCTTAAAAGGCCTTTCTACCATTTGAGGAACAGAATGTCCATTCATTAATCTTAGAATTTAAGATAGCCGTTGGAAAGATTTTTAATTTAGTTTTCAAAGTCCTATTACTGGCCTGTGAAGCATGGGGAGAGTTTAAGGTAGACGGAGAAATGTGGAGCAGAAGCTGGCCAGGGAATAGCCAAAGGTTTAACTTCACCAATAGGAATGTTTTTCTTCTTTTTCCTTCCTTTATCAATTGTCATTGTCCCTTTGAAATCAGTAGTATTATTTTTTTAAATCTAACATATACTTACTGTAGTCAGATAATGAGCTCAGTGCTTTTATATACATTATCTCCTTTAATCTTATGAATCAAATTATGTTTTTTTCCCATTGTACAGATTAGCTAACTGAAGCTCAAGTGACCTTAAAAGCCTCCTAGCTGGTAATTGCACTAGGATTCTTTGGATCTCTGGAACCCATGCTCTTTAATCTGCTGTTCTTTTCCTCTGATAAGCATCCATGAGGGGTTGAGGCCCAAAAACCCCAATCAAGGTGCAGAGTAAGCTTAGAATTGATCTGAACAGTGGTATGAAAAGGGAGGATCTAAGCCAAGACGCACGAAGCCCATGGCAATGAACTTTCTGAGTCCAGTACTAGGATTTTGATTTGTCTCACCATCCCCGAGGTCATGCCCCTGGGGTGGGGTGAGGAGGATCTAGTAACATCAGAATGACAATCCCAGCTGTACTTTTTGTCTAACAAGAAACGATGAAAGTTAGGAATCAGGACAGACATCCAGCAGGTGTGCTGGCTCTGGGATTTATGCTAGATGTCCATTGTCACAAGGTATAGTTCGCTCTGAACACCATGTACCCAGGCACTGACTGATGGAACAGACCGATTCCAGAGCTCGTTTTTCCAGGTGTTGCTGTTGGATTGGAATCTAGAGAAGGTTGAAGCAAACGGAAGTCATCAGTCTGGGCTGTTACACAGGGGGAGTCCTAAGCAGAGGGAAGCAGACCTCACTAACCCGCTGGAGCAATATTAATAGACATCATTAACAGGGATTTTTGATTCTATGGAACGACTTCTCTTTCTTGGACCAAGTTTATTTTATGTGTATTTGTTTTATTTTGTATATTTATAAATATATACAAACTTATGTATACATGTGTATGTATATACATACATATATATAAACATACATATGTGTTTGTTTTGTTTTACATATGATCCCTATTTCCAAAGAAGAAACAGTGGTGGAACTGAGTCAATGCAGTTTACATGCTGTGTGTGGTTCTTGGCAAGTGAGAGGCAAAAGAGAGTGTGTTCAGGGTCAGGGTAGGGATGGGAATAGTGAGGATCTTCCAACTGAAGAAAACATATGTGCAAGTCACAATAGGGCGGTGAAGGAGCACATTCAAGGTAATAGATGCCACTCTGAGGGGTGGTGGGCCAGCTTTCTCTCTGTAGCATTGTTGGTGGGGTATGCATGTTTTTTAATTTGAATATTTGTAGCCAGAATTCTCAAAGTGTGATCTCCAGACCAGCAGGACCAGAACCACCTAAGAACTTGTTGGTAATGCACATTCTCGCACTCCATCCCAGACCTACTGAATTACAAAACTTGGAGTGGGACAGGTCTTGGATCCAGGTGACTGGTGCAACTAACATTTGAGATTCATGGACCTGCAGTATTACAACATTTCATTGTCAGAGCAGTTGTATGGGTTAAGAAATATTATCTTTGTTTTACAGAAAAAAAAAATCAAGAAATGTCCGGTTAGTGTTAGGTATCATGCCCAATTAGTAAATAGCAAAGCTGAGATTAAAATTCACTGTTACATGGTAGAGTTTAGGTGCCATGCTGCCTCCAGATAATTTTAACTGTTAATTGAATTTAATCTTTGACTTAATCTGTTTGGACATTTTCTTCAGACGTTATTACACTTTCATATTATATGTCCTAAAGTATTGTACCATGATATATATGTTACCTCTCACATAGCATTTAGATGATATAATAGGAGCTACCTTCTATATGAAATTATCTGGAAGAACTTTCAGATCAACTAACTTTCCTTCCTTTTCCCTTTAGCTCTTTTTCTTCCACAATTTATTTAAAAAATTCTCAATGCTGGGGTGCCTGGGTGGCTCAGTCTGTTAAGCCTCCAACTCTTCATTTTGGCTCAGGTCATGATCTCATGGTTCGTGAGTTCAAGCCCCTCATCGGGCTCTGCACTGGCAGTGCAGAGTCTGCTTGGGATTCTCTTTCCTTCTCTTTCTGCCCTCCCCTGCTCCTTTACTTTCTCTTTTGCAGAATAAATAAACAAACAAAAAGAAATACAGTTGTCAATGCTATAAAAGTTAAAAGAATAGTCATATAAGCAACACGTGTTTTTGCTAGAGTTACCAGTTAACATTTTTGCACATAAACTTTTCTCTCTTCCTGTGTGTATATCCGTGTGTATATGTGTTTGCATATCATACACGTTTTCCTGAGCTATTTGAAAATAAGTTGCAGATGTTATAACAATTCACCTCTAAATGATTTAGCATGTACCTCCAAGAAGAACTTTTTTTTACACAACCACAGTACTACTCATACACACCCTATTAAACTGGCAGTTCGTATTCAAATTTCTTTAATTATTAAAGAACAAGTCCCTTATAGTTTTTTACTTCAAGATCCAACAAAAATCATGCAATGCATTTTGCTGTCATGTCTTTTTAATCTCCTTTATCTACAATAGTCCCTCTGTCTTTTTTGTTTGCTTTCATGCCCTTGACATTTTTGGAATATGGGCTCATTGTCTAGAAGAATGTCCCGCTTCCCATTTGTGTATTTCCTGTTGCATCACGTTAGGAAGCACATGATGTCTGTTTGTGCCATTCTAGATTACAAACAATTTGGTTATTTACTTATTTGCTGTCTGCTAGATGTCTGCAACATAAAGGAATCCCTTCCTCTTGTAAATGCCAAGTGATATGTGAGATGATGCTTTTTTCAGCTTTTTTTTTCAACTTTTCACTCAATGGTTTAAGCATCAGTTTCACATAGGGAGTTGCAAAATGGTGATTTTTCTAATTCTATTTCTTTTTTTTAAAATTTTTTCATGTTTATTTATTTTTGAGAGAGAGACAAAGAGAGACAGAGCATGAGCAGGGGAGGGGCAGACAGAGAGGGAGACACAGAATCCTAAGTATGCTCCAGTCTCCGAGCTGTCAGCACAGAGCCCTACGCGGGGCTAGAACTCAAAAACCGTGAGATCATGACCTGAGCCCAAGTCGGTCACTCAACCGACTGAGCCACCCAGGTGCCCCTTTCTAATTCTATTTCTACATTTATTAACTGACATTCTTCTGTTCCATCATTTCCCCCTTTCTCCCCTTTATTTTGTGTGTATTATGTATTAGGTATGTATATACAAATATAGATATGAATATGTATGTCTATATATGTTATCACCATTTACTATAATTTACATTATTCTTAATATTTTTTTATTTAAGTCTAAGGTTAATCTATCATTTTTTGAAATATAAATGCATCATAATTTTTAATGACTGATACTATATGGTCACTGGGTTTGTCCTAGATAGAAAAAATAGAAGAGATAAGATGATTTGTGTAGCCAATGGGACAGATCAGCCCTTTACTGGTCTCATCTCTGTTGCTCTTTACAATTTTGTTGACAGATTTTGGGCAGAGTCAGGGGAGGAAAGATGGCCAGAGAGAATCTTTTAGATCGGTTCCCCCCCAATTCCCGTATTTATAGCCTACTTTTAAGAGAAATTTGCTTTGAATTAGGGTGCATTTTTACATTTTTGTGAGTTTAGTGGTTTTCAACAAGTATTTTATATACATGTGGATATGGTATATGTTATATAATTATGCTTTATATCTATACATATTCAATTTTTATGAGAAGAGGATCTCTATATTTTCTCTGAAATATGAGTCATCATCAGGTTTTAATATTGCTAAGGGGAAAAGAAATAACGAAGATTCAGAGACTCTTTTATGTTTTTTGAATAAAAGTTGTAAAATAGATCATAGTGGTTAGAGACAACTTTTATAATACATGAAAAATGTAAACATGAGTTGTGAGAAAATAAAATTTGGTGCTAGAGTGAGTGAATTGGGTTAAAGGTAGTAAGTTACTTCATTATTTTGAAGAGACTCAAAGCATTATTCAAAAAGTAGACTTGTTTTAGATAAAAAATGCCATGTTAAAGTTAAATTATTAAAAAAACTTATGGGGGTGCCTGGTGGCTCAATCGGTTAAGCCTCTGACTTCAGCCCAGGTCAGGATCTCGAGATTTGAGCCCTGCCTAGGGCTCTCTGCCCTCAGCACAGAGCCTGCTTTGGATCCATTGTTCCTCTCCGCCCCTCCCGCCCCCCTCCTCCAGCCCCTCCCCCACATGCATGTGCATGCTTTACACTCAAAAACTAATGAATATTTTAAAAGATCTTATCATTCAGACCTAGTCTTGTGAATTACTATTACATATACCTTAAAAAGCACAATAGAAAAAAAAACTTGGGAAAAGTAGGATTATCTTTAAAATAGAGATTAAGAAAAAAACAAAGTAGCTGAATATGATTTCGTAGCTGTGTTCCTTCTGGTTTTCTTGAAAACTGTGCCCTCTAAGTGCTGGTAAAGCTCAGAAAAAGCTTAAATCAGTGGTTGGGTAAGTGGGTTGGATATTAGAAGTGCATCTGCAAAACTTCAGAACAAATGTTCTGTTGCTTTAAGTAAAGCTCCCAGGAATTTATTCTCCTGATTCTTCCGTTAAAGGATGTATAAGTGCAGGATAACCACTTAGGGGATGGAAATTTCTCAGAGTTTTTTTGAGAAAAGAATTCGAGGCAAAATATCTCAATCTTTTAGGTGCAAGCAAGGCTGCCGTGGACTGTTGGACAGTTTGTGCCCTGCACTAGGGCTCCTGGCTGGGAGGAGAGTGGGGGCCATGCTCTGGGTGGCAATCTATGTATGGGGACAAATATCAAGAGGTTCAGTCTGGAAGAAAGAATGCCTTTCTGTAATTTGCACAGAGGGCACATAATGGCCTATGTTAAACCTGGCCACAATATTGGTGAAATTTAGAAATAATTCTCTCTCTTTCTTTTTTGAAATAATTTTTTTTTAAATCTTCATTTATTTTAGAGAGAGAGAGAGAGAGATCAAGGGAGGGGGGCAAAGAAAGAGGGAGAGAGAGAATCACAGGCAGGTGCCCTGCTGTGAGCACAGAGTTCAGTGCAGGGCTCCAGCTCAGGAGAACTGTGAGATCATGACCTGAGCCAAAATCAAGAGTCAGACATTTAACTGACTGAGCCACCCAGGCACCCTTGAAATCATTCTCTTTTAAGTGCTGCTCCATATGACTGTGTCAGAAGGAGACATGGGGAGGAAGAGTGAAGGTTTAAAGGTTATACTCCTTGATTAAAATGACAGGAATTGATTGTCACTTTTTATCTTTCCTGGTCTCTTCCAGAAGAGGAACGAGAGTTTTCACATCTCTTTATGATGAAAAGTAGTGCCTGCGTTTAAAGGCGTATTTCTGGTGTTCAAAGTGAGCAACACATTATTAACGGAATCTTAGTTTGGGGTATGTCTACTTTCATTTTTAGTTCCTAAATTTTAGAATTTCAAAAGAAAACCATTTAAAAGTACTATTTGTGGTTGTTTTTAAACTACTTTCAACTTTACTATTCTTTATATTTACTCTCTGAAATCATGTTAAGATATCTTGTAATAATAATCAGTGCCTTTCGCGGGACCAAAAAAGCTTAACCACAATAGGTTAAGGGATTAATAATAATAAAAAAAAAAAAGACCTTAAAAGAGGCATCCGGTACTATTATTTTTTCATCATCCAATAGGTCAACCTTAAAACAGCAAGTTATTTTACCAGCAAAACTGGTTTATTCAGTAATAGCAGAGGAATTGCAATTTGGGGCAAGCATGTGATAGCCAAAGCCATAGGTAAGTCTGGAGAATAAAAGAAAGTAACACTCTTTTATAGAGGAGAGTGGGTAGTTGGGAAGGGCTGTTATAAACAAAAAGTCCAGTGGAGTAAACTGGGAGTCGAAAGTGTAGTGGTGTTTCACTGGCTGAATTTTAGAGTCTCTTTATTGGCTGGGCTGTTGTCAGACAAAGGGAAAACCTTCCCTCTTTATGGGGTAGTAAAACAGGCTTTTTCCTGTTGGGAATGTAAGGTACATCTCTTCATTTGGGTCTGCCATTGATGACAAGTAGTGATATGTGAGAGGGCCCCCTTTTCGCTTCCTGACTCCATTTTAAATGGGTGTCTTTTCTTTAGTTCCACACATTGTTATTTGTTTATTATTAATATGGCTGATTCTCATTGTTACTTCTTGATTTTTTTTCTGAGAGCTTTTGAAAACTATTCCCTTCAGAAGGAAGCAAGGCAAAGCAACAGTTAACTAGTCTATTTCTTTATCAGACTTTAATATTTTAACAATTAATTTAAGCAAATTTTATATAAAATTATATTGCCATTATTGTTATGCTCAGAGTGGTTACTGATGTTTAGTAATCTTTGAATTGCACTGAAGTTAGTTGTCTTCGTATCCCTTAGGGAGAAATTTACGAAATGATGGTGGATTATTGATAATAGATAGTTATTCCACTTTTTTTTTTGAGACATACCTGTTGAACTTCTTTTTTATTATGTGTATGTGAGTAGCAATATTTGTACATATAGGTCATTTATAGATAATCAAATTCCCTCAATCTTCTGAATTCTTTGTACTCTCCAGTAGCTATGCCTGATTTATTTCTGCCATCATCCCCACTAAATGCCTCACTACCATACCAGATGGGCCAGATGGCTTGTTTCTCCGTGACTCCTAACATGCTACCCTGGAGACATGCCTAAATTCTGTCATCGTTTGTGGTTTTCAGTGGTTCATACACCTGAAGTGAGTGTTAGAGTAACTAACAGTAACCTTTTTGAAATTAGTTTTTCAGCAGGCAATTTCTCTCTAGAACTCAAGCATGGAGAGACCAGGAAATATATACAGTAGGTCCTTCTCTTCTCACACTGTCCAGCTGGGGCATGTTTTTCTGGTTTCAACAAAATATTCAATACATTTCAGTCTGGGCCAATTGCCAGATTTTTCATGGCACTGCAAATCTTTACAATTGATTTTTGAAAGTAGCTATATTTTTAATTTTTCTCTTATAACATAGGAGGATAAGTTAATTCTCCAGAGTACACTATAAAATAACAAAGCAGTGATTTCACTGTTTTTTTAATGAGTCAGCAGGAGAGGCTATGACTGAGGAACTTTTACGGATCACAGGATTTATAATTTGGAGAACTAAAAGAAGAGATAAAGAAATAACTAACTGGTATTCTTGAAGTATTGTAACTGGTATTCTTGAGGTGTTGCTGACCTGGGATAATGGCTATGTTAAATTCCCTTAATTATGCATTGATTTTTTTCATAGTAGTAAATTTTATATTGTCTGCATTCCCTTCTGATACTTTTGGGAGCAGAGAATAATGATATGTTTCTGATCTTTGTAATATTTAGGATTAACAGGAAGCCCAAAGTGAGGGTAGCTTAAAGAAGGCAGAGGTTTATTTCTCCTTCTCATAAACAGGAAGCAGAAGTAGGCAATCCACAACTAATAAGGAAACTCCACAAACATGGAGGACTCAGGTTCCTTCCATCAGGTCTCTCTGTCATCTTAACATACAGCTTCTAACTCAGGATCCACGATGACTGCCCCAGATACAAATGTCACATCTGCTTTGAGCCAGAGTGAGGGAGGAAGGATACACCCTTCCCTATAAGGAAGAACACGTACTAGAGTTGTCATAGACCATTTCTGCTTATATCCTGTTGGCCAGAATCTAGTTACATCGCCATGTCTGGCTATAAGGAGTACTGTGAAATGTAAATCTCATTCTGGGCAGCCCTGTCGCCAGTTAAATATTGGTGGTTCTATTATCAAAGCAGTAGAGGAAGATGAAGATTGAGGCACAATTAGCAGTCTCTGCCATAACTTTTCATAGTTTGCTTGAGAGGCTTTATTTGTTCATGCTTTCCAGGGGCAGTTGTCAACTTGTACACTATTTTCACAGTTGGCAAATTTTCCTTAAGACCTTGGTCTGTTTTCTGTGATAGTTCAATGCATTTTGTTAATGACACTTTTAAAGTATAAGAAAGGGAGATTCTGGTCTTTCTTAAATGGTACAAGAAGAATGGGGCACAGATTACACACTCTTTCTCATCCATCTGCTCTAGCACAAGATGTACCCAAACCTCCACGGGTGTGTGGCCAAATTTTGGTCAGTGAGAAAAACTTACTAATTTTGGTAGCTGATTATATATACAGTTAGGCAGTGTTGTCATTTAGAACATTGACTCAGTAGATGCCCAGAGGTGATATACAGCAGGTACAGACATCAAGAGCAATATGGGGAGAGCTCAGTGTTGGAGATGCTCGCTCTACCTTGTGGATTTGCTGTCATTGACATGGGCTTCCATTTTCTACCATCCTTCCCACATTGCAGACAATAGGAAGGAAATTAGAGAGAGGAGCGCACGCCTTGCCTTTAGTGGCAGAATCTGGAATTTGTGCACATTACACAGGTAGATCTTCCTTCCTCCCTTCCTTCCTTCCTTCCTTCCTTCCTTCCTTCCTTCCTTCCTTCCTTCCTTCCTTCCTTCCTTCCTTCCTTGGTTCCTTCCTCTCTCTCTCTCTTTCTCTTCCTTTCTTTCTACCATCTTCTACACTGGGCACCCGGGTGGCTCAATCAATTAATCATCCGACCTCAGCTCAGGTCACTCTCTCATGGTTCTTGGGTTCGAGCCCCACATCAGGCTCTGTGCTGACAGCTCAGAGCCTGGAACCTTCTTCAGATTCTGTGTCTCCCTCTCGCTCTGCTCCTTCCCTGCTCTTTCTCTCTGTCTCAAAAATAAATAAATAATAAAAAAGAAATTTGAAAAAGTATAACCATCTCCTACACTCAGACTGTTATATTGATTAAATCTAAGATGATTACATCTAAGGCTCTTCAACTTTTACATTGTTTGCTGTTATTCATGATTACAAACAGTAGCATATATACTTTGAAATATATAAATCTAAATGTATTTAAAGATAAGTATTTATGTGTTTCACAGTATAAATTTATTGTCTGCATTTGAATGGTTTCTTTAGATTGTGTTAGTAGAATTGGGCAAACATAGATTTGATAAATATTTCCAATTTACTTTTTTAAAACGTTAAACATTTACACTCTTACCAACTATATTTGAGAGTGTTTATTGCAAACTTACTAGCATCAAGTTTTCTCATACAGTTATAAGAAATATGTAAAATGTCTTCATTTTAAGTGAAGATAAATATTTATTGTCTATCCCTAGCTTGTTCCATTTTGTTTTTTTCTTAAGCAATCATATTAGATGTTTATTTTTAAATAATGCTAATTTTTATTCTGTCATATTTATCACTTAAAATTTCAATATGTTCTAAGTCTTTTGAATTCTTATTGAAGAATTTAATGACAGATTAATTATTATTCTTACTGAAAGAGACATAAAATGCTTACATAGTTTAACTTATTAATCATAAACATTGTAATTTTCGTTCTACTGTTTGAAAGTATACAAGATAATTACCATCCTGAGATTCAGAATTGCATAAATATTCGCCTTCATTATGTTCTATTTTATTTTTTCTTTAATTTAATTTGGTAGATGTTATGAGGTAAGGCTCTAAATCTATATGTTGTTCCCAAATAGCAAACTGTGAATCCCCACTGTTCATTGAATAGTCTTTTTCATTCCCATCAATTTGTAGTGTTTTATATGATGCCCAGAGTATAATAGGTATTTTCAACCTATCTATTCTGTCTTGGTGCCAGAAATGTTTTTGTGGCAGAATATTTGCATGTGTTAAGAAATTTTGTTGTAGAGAGTGTTTTGATGTCCTTACAGCACAGTTATTACCATTTTGAGCCAAAAAGCATTTTTTTTAATGCCAATTTAGAAAGTGCTTTTCCATATGAATGTCCTGCAGGCACTTCAAACTCAATGCATCCAGAAGAAACCCATCATTGGAGGCCCCATTACAAGTCTCCTCTTCTAATAGTTCCTAGTGCAGTTAATGGCATAGCTTTCATCCAGTTCCCTCGCTACAAACCTCAGTGCCATTTCTGACTTTTCCTTCTGCTTTTCACCCTCCATACAATTATTTCCTAGTGTTTTCTAACTCTGTCCTGAAATATTCCTAGAATCCACTTTTTCCCTTTGCTTGCCACTGCCTCTCCTTTCAGGGCTGTGCTCTCTCTCCCTTGGACCTTGACAATGGCTTCGGGGTCTTGTCTCCAGCCTCCCATCTGTCTGCCTTCTGCATAGGTACCAGTTGTCTCTCTAGATTACAGACACAAACACATTACTCCTTCTGCTCCTAATTCTTGGGTGGCTTCCCGGTGGCTTCAGAATAGAGTTCAAACTCATTACCATGCTACTCAAAGCTGAACAGAAGATGAGTCTCCTTCTAACCTTACTTTATCAGCTCCCTTCATTCCTGGCCACCCACACACCCTGTGTTTCTGTCACCCTGGTAAATGGCTCACCTTTACTTTGAAATATTTAAACATCCTTTTCCCTTGGGCTGTTTTGTCCATAAGCACCTCACTCTGTTTTCATAATCCACACTTTAACTCCTGGATCAAATATCATTGGCTTTGGGAAGCTCTCCTTATTTATGCAGTCAAACTTAATTGCCCTGTATTCTGTGCTCCTACTGAATTTGTGTACACATTTATCACAGCCCAGATTACTTTCTAAATTATTTAAGATGCAGTATATCTGGTGAGACCGTACATTTTAAGTGGGCCAACGTAGCCCATCTGTCTTTGTAGACACAGAATATGACCTCACAGCAGATTTTCTGTTCTGGGAGAATAACTTAAGCATTCGTTCTTAACTGAAATGTGAGTTCGCAGCTACAGCATGGACAGTATCTAAGCCTCCATTCCTCTGGGATTCCTTAACATGCATTCCTCATTCCTGGGGAAGATTTAGGTATGTTTACAGACATCCAAAGACTATCCTAGGAGACTTGCTGAGGTACCATCCTCTTTCCTTCCAAGGTTTAATGGGGTAACTTTTCTGATGGATTGAAAAGTTCCTGATGGATTTACTGGCCCTCTGTCACTAAAGCTTATGAAAGACCTGAAAGGGAGCAGCATACCGTAAAGGAAGATGGTCCTGATTAGTGACCCAGATTCATTGCCACTGTCCCTATATGTGGGATTTGATTGGCGCTGACAGAGCTTGAGTTTGGACTGGAAACTTCTATGACCTGGCATCGTGGCTTGGATCCTGACCCCCATTCATGATGGGCTTCTGAGTACAAAGGAAAGGAGGTAAAACCTTGGGAGCCTAAGCATAAGGCATCACTGCAGCCTTTGGCAAGGATCTGGCCCAGCAAGGATGACTTAGCAGCCAGAGACCAGGACCCATTTTCAATTTCACTAGCAAAAGAAATAAAGAAGCTTATAAATTGAGGCTCATAGTGTCCTGATCAAACTCACCAGTTTTGTCTTATGAACTTAATGTGGTCTTCCTTAAACTGAGTAAGCACCTCGCCCGCACCCGTAGATTTCTGCTGGAGAAAGAGCTCAGATAATTCAGGTGTGGGGTAATTGGATTATTAAAGGAGCACTCCATGTTTGTATCTCAAGCTGGCTATGCAGGTTATCCAGGTGACACTTACGCGTGTAAGGTAAATATCTGCAAAGTGGATCTCCCTGGTGATGAGAACAGTGATTTGAACATGGTAAGTATGTGAGTTTAATTGCTTCTCCCCTATGTTTATTTTAATGTTTAGAACTATAGCCATAACAGGTAACATTTTAAAGTTCTGTATGAAAAGGTATTTTTTATTTGCAAGTATTCTTCTAGAAGACACAGGCTGCCTGGAATACTGCATGAAGCAGGGCTGCCTCTGTTCCTTGGGGTCTCAAGCTACAGTCTCTGCTGTGTGTTGTCATTAAAACCCAGAGATATGCGGTGCCATTACAGTTTTCAAAAACAATTTGGTCTACTGAGGTTGGCACTGGAGAGGATTGCCCCACAAAATCAGCCCCCAGTTTTCTAGTTGACAACTTTTGCAAATTTGCTTGGTCTTGCTGTCTTATGTAGAAATTGGTTACCCTTTGTTGCAATTTAAAATATCATTTTTTTCTTATTTAGAGAGGAGGTTTCTAAGTGTACCCTACTATTGGAGAATGTTTATGCTGACCACCTATGATTTAGCATATATAAATGTGCTCCCTGGGACTTGTGCTGGCTCAGCATTTCCCCCCAGACTCTTCAAAGAGACTTGTGCCAGGTCTATGTGGTTTGTAAAGTTAGTTCCCCTCCCTATTCTTGTCTGTTTCTGTGAAACGGGAGTTGCTTGAGTGTTGCTTTTTGTGCCCTGTATGAAACCATGTGTGCTACATTCCAATGGGAAATACATATAATATGCAGTAGTTCAGCTGAAATTTAGAAGAATTTTTGTTAAAGAAAATATAGAGGTGTTTTGCAAGGCAAATATTGTTGATCTATCTATATATGTTTGTATGTATATATATATGTATACATCTATATATCTACCTATCAACCAACTGCCTAGCGGTAGGCTAAATGTTTAGCAGTAGACTCCCCAGGAAAGAATAATGACTAATTTTAAACTTTTGCCAATTTCTCAAGCATCAGTACTCTACCATAGCTCATTTCAAGCTACCCATATGATGTCATTGAACACAGAGTTGGGAAGTGATGCATGGTAGAACACTTTTATATGATATTTTCACCTTAATGATACAATACATGCAAATAATTTCAAGATCACACATAATTGTAAAATATAGTAAAATAACAAGGAAGTGATCAGTTTTGATTATTATCTTTGTTTTAATACAATTTATTTAATTGTAAATTTATGTAATTTGTTTTTTAATAACAGTTGTGTTTAAGAACTCTTGCAAAATTCCTGAAAATTTAGCAACTGGTCTTGCAAACCAGTATAAACTGGCTCTAATACAACACTGAATTAATCTATTTACTTCTATTCACTCCTTTCCTTTTTCTAAGTAGAGTGGGCCCTGTGGCTGGGGAGATCTCTGTTTGTTGAACTTTTTGGTGGGAGTTTGGGTAAGCAAGTCTGGAGGCAGAAGCAGGAGTAAATTGCAGAGTTTAGTAAAGGATGCAAGGTTTTGTGTGTGGAGTAGGTGGATGCTAAGATTACAGGGGACTGGAGGCAAGAGTTAGCTTGCTCTGTGGTGGGATGGAGAAGGAAACTCTATTCTTATTGAGAAAGCCTCAACATATACATATTATTTATTTTGTGCAATTCTAAACTACTTGAATTTGAAAGTGTTGCCTAAAATATTAATAAGCTTTCCTGTCAAAATGTTTTTAAATAGTATAATCTGATCTTGCACTTAAATCTGTGGAATAACTATCTTCCAAGTTGCCAGAGTAGAATGATCAGAGTATTTAGGAATGCAGCCGTTGCATAAAACACTGCAGTCTGCCACGAGGTATTTGGTGCAAATCCCTTCTTCTGTTTCTTATATGAAATCTTTGGTAAAATCTACACTGCTTCGTAATGCCCTTTAAGGAAATGGATTCTTTTTGGAGAGGGAAATGATATAGAGTTTTATGTCAAAGTTGAGGCAAGGCAAAAACGGAGACTATGTTCTGGTTTACACGAGGTATTTGAAAATAATATATCTGGGACTGAAAATGAAATCACATTAGGTGAAGTACAGAATCATTTGTTAAAATGTGAATGTGGGCAGCATAGGATGGGACTTCAGGGTAGAGATTCTACTGCCCAACTTTTGGAGTTTGATTACAGATTCTATCACTCATTATCTGTGTGACCTTGGACAGGTTATATAACATCTCTGAGTTTCAGTTTTCCTGGCTATAAACTTGGAATCTTCACAATACATATTGCATTGACTTGAGGATTAATGAGCTATATGGAAAACACTTAGAATAATTCCTGGCACAATGCAAGCAACAGGGTCAGCTATTATTTTTAATTGATTTAGTGACTTAGGGATACAATTAATCAGAATATAACATGTATATAAATATTACATATGCTGTTTTGCTGAGGAGTCCAGATAAGGATCCTTTTCCTTGTGTGAGTTTTGAGCCAACTGAGATATAAGAAGTGACAGTAATAGAGATGAGAGAATCAAAATATTACCTTTAATACTGGTAATGCTGATAATAGCACAATGTAGTTGCATCTGTAGGCAGGTGGGCTTCCTAATTCAGAAATTTAAAATTAGGCAGATTTCTGCAGCCCCAGTCAGCTCTGGAAACCTACGAGAATCCTCTTTAGGGTCAGACCCTCTCACCATGTGGCTAAGAGCAGAACAGAACACACACTCATTGAGGGCGGGCTGACTTGAAGAGGAAAGGGGAAGGAGAGAGGCTGGGATCTGTCTGTGTGCCCGGTTTCTCCTTGCACACTCTTCGTTAAATTCATTACCTCCTCTGTCAGTGGGTAAGTCGGTACAGGACAGAAAGAAGTCAGGATTATTTCATAACTGGAGCTCCTTCCATGTGGTAGGGAATTATAGGAAAAAGGAAAGCCTTCCCTTCCATATCACTGTTCAGTAACACAGAACTACTGATGTTTTTAACAGAGGACAGTTTAATTTACTCAGGCCAGGAAGGAGTTGAGAGGCCCAACCAGGGACAGTGAGAGAAGTGAGAGATTAGTAGCTGCAGGAAGACATTACCCTCCTTGAACAAAGGGAGTTTATGCTATTACCAGAGACCAGAGTCTGAAATCACCCAGCAGAATCCTGAACCGTAGTGGGTCTGTGGAGCAGGAGCTGGAGCCATGAAGATACTGACTAAGGAAAGAAATACCCTGACTTCTCCCTCCTCCAGCTCTCCCGTCTCTCTCCTGTGCCTCTCATTGGTTGCCCTCAGCGGGCAGCCATTTAACAGGGGAGCCTGGGAAATACAGCCTCACAGGGCAGCCCCATTGCTGTACAAAGCAGAGAGGGGAAGGACAAGGAACTGATCTTTGGGCAAAGGGGGCCAGGACCTGCATGCCCCCGCAGGCACATACACACACGCACACATTCGTACACACACACTTAAACACCTTCTGTTTTGTAGGACTCTGCTTTTGAACTCTCTGGACTAAGTAGATCAAAATGCTCTTTCAGATGGTACAATTTTAACATTGCTTAGAGACACTGTCTATGGAAGTAAATTGAAGAAAGTTGAAAATCAATATACAATTTGGCCCATCTTTAAAGTTCTGGCAAACATCCTCTGCAATAGTTCTAGATAATAAATCTCCAGACCGCTGCCTGACAGTGTCAGATTATTGCCTAAATTCTTTATTTTTTGTTGTTCTTTTAAAGAAAGACACAGATATAGAATTCTGCTCTCAGAGTGCAACTTGATACAAGTCAGACAACATTGACTCTCTGCCTATTCAATTTCTTGTACCAGTTAAAAACTTATAGCAGTTATTGGGCAACTTCGGCCTTGGTTCCTCCATGAGGCGTTCATGCGTGCGGTCCTCAGGGAGGTCTCCAACACTGAGTCTACTGCACTTACTTTCTGTTTTGGCCACGTGCTGTTGTTTTATGTGTCTAGTCTCGTGTGTCAGTCACCTTAAGAATAGGCACTGTGTTGAGGCACCTGACTGGCTCGATACAATGCGTGACTCTTGATTGTGGGGTTTTGAGTTCGAGCCCCATACTGGGTATAGAGACTACAAAAGGAATTGGCACTCTGTCATTAAAGTCTGTCATAAATTTCCCGAGAAGCTAGCTGGTTCAAAGCCAAATTATGTGGGTCTAATTAAAAGTCCACTCTTATACTGTTGCTGAACAAAGTTTTCTTGAAAGCATTTCATTTTCAGACTTATTTAGTACTCACAGACAATTCCGGAAAGTGTTGAACCCAAACAGTTACAGAAATGGAAGCCTTGAATTGCATTTGCTTTCCAGAGAATTGTGAGGACACCAGGTCAGAATTGCTCACTGTCGAGGTCTGGTGTGAGAACCGTCTACAGTCGTAGAAAGATTAAAAGCCAGATGGCTTCGATTAGCTCTTGAGGTAAAGGAAAATCAGCAGATCAAATAACATCTGTATGCATCAGCTTCCTTACACGAAAAGTAACAACAGAGACAGTATCTTTCTCATGGTTGTATTATATGAGATAGCCTGTGCCTATTGCTGCATCCATGCCTAGCGCTCGGTGTTATTATAATCCAGTGTTGTCTGTAGAAGGTCATTTTTAGATAAAATCCTCAGAAATATAAAAAGTTGATTTTCTACTTTGTGCGGAACAGTTTATCTCATATGCCTGTCTGCAGGGGTGCATCAGGGGAGCAGAGACGCTGAGTAGCTGCCTGGGGCACCAAACTCTCAGGGATGGTAAAACATCACTGGAATTGAAGTAAGAGGGAGAAAATTGTCATTATTGGAATTGCTGTTGCAGGCCTATTGTGTTTTGATGGAGGGGGCTTTAAAAAGGTCCTTGGGTTGGGGGCACCTGGGTGACTTAGTCGCAGCTCAGGTCATGATTTCACAGTTCATGAGTTTGAGCCCTGCATCGGGCTCTCTGCTGTCAGCATGGAGCCCGCTTTGGATCCTCTGTCCCCCTCTCTGCACCTACCCATTCATTTGCGCTCTCTCTCTGTCAAAAATAAATACACGTTAAAAAAAAAAAAAAAAGAAGGCCTTAGGTTGGGGGAGTGAGAGACCCCAAGAGGCATGTTTATGTAAGGATAGATGATTGCTAAATCGCCTTTTCAGGAAAGGGCCCAGATAACTGTAGGGATTTTGCTTTGCTGATGCAAGTGTGGGCTAGTTGAGAGTAATAGTGCAAAGGCTGAGAGCCCCCCAGGGATGGTCCTTTGCTACCCCTCTCCCAAGCGCCACTAAGCTCCAGAGTTCCTCAAAAAATAATATATAAAACAATATTTTCCCAGAATGGAGCACCAATATATTAGCTCTGTGGTATATATGTTTAATGCCATGAATTAGTAAAATGGGGGAATTTTAAATCCCATCAGTCAGGGACCAAGGAATTGGAACACAGAAATTCAACATAAAAAATTGTTAACTAGGCATAAGTTTGTTAACTAGGTAACTGAAAGGGCCAGACGAGGCTTTAAGGTGTTCTGGAGGAAGCAATTGCCAAAGATCAGCTAGGGTTGAGGGACCAAGGGAGTGAGGCTGGAATTCTAAAATGTAGAGTTCTAGAAGGCACCTGTAGGGCTGGAACACACCTGTAGGGAGGAGGTGTGCTGCTCAGGGGGTGCTGGTGTCTCCGAGCTCCAGGGAGAGGCCTGAGCAGGAGGTGTCCCTGGAGTCCCTGGAGAGGGTGGGACTTGAAGCTGGTTCTGTAAGTGCTGGAAAAACTACCAGCTGGGTTCAGCAGCTGCTACAAGAAAGAACTGCTCACTGGAGGAGAAGCAGATAGGAAAGAGCAAGTCTGTTCTTCCTCCCGCCCCACCTTGAGGCCTCCCTCCACTGTCCCTCTTGGCAGAGCTAAGTCCAGGTGGCAAAACAGGATACATAGAATGGTGGTTTTGGAGCTGAGACATAGTCACTTAATAACTGGGATGTAAATACCCTGCACAATGGAACAAGCTACTCAGTAGACATTGGTTACTCGGTCTTGGGCAAATAAATCCTTTCTGGAGTATTTGCTACGTGCTCCTGGGAGTACAGAGCTGAATGTGACCTGTCTCTGCCCTCAAGGAAGAGGGAAGGAGGCCAATTTATAGTATCAGTTATAGTATACCATGATAAATGGTCCAACACAATTATGATGGGAGTATAGAGAGGGGAATCAACTGAATAGGTAGTGAACCTAATAATCTTTTTTTTTCACCAGTTAGGTGCTATTTAGGTAGTTTAATTATATGAAAATAGAAAAGCGGCATCAATGTTCATGCGAGTTTAAAGGTAATTGGTAAAGGTTGTGCAGCACAATTTTGAATGTTTTCCTTATGTTTCCTCCAACTTAGTCTCCCCAAATTTGTCAAACCGGTACAATCTACTTTGTGTGTGTGTGTGTTTAAATTTCAAAGAGTTCTAATCCTGCCCATAGGAGTGTGGACAATACTGACTCCATCTTTGGCCCTCTACCTTGCTCATGTCCATGCAATGACCTCCCTCGGGGTTCTATGTTCTAGGCCCCATGGAAGTTAATGTGTGCCCTGACCAGAATTCAAGTTGCACCGAGAAGGCTCTACTTTAGATAACTAGTAGAGATGACTGGCACAAAGATCCACTTTAGATAACTACCCCCGTGACCTCACCACCATGCCCCTTGCTCCATAAAAGCTCAAGATTAAGGTCTGGAATGGGCAGAGAATAGCTGTGAAGATTGGGGGTGAAGAATGAGTTTAGCGCCTGCATCCTACATCTGTGCAATCCCCCGTGTCAGTAAGTTACTCAAAACACACACACACACACACACACACACACACACACACACACACACACACCCCCAGTGTAAATGGTATGGAGTGGCTTGCTTTATTTGTTGGTCTTAAAGTGTCTTCTCCATCTGGAAGATATTTTACTGACCCTCTTCCACCTTCTAACACTAATTCAAGACATTTCTTCATTCAAAGAAATAATTATAAATTTATTTTGTTGAGTGTTACCTTTTAGTATTCTATAAAATAGGATAATATTTCATAGGCCTTGAGTCATCTTAGTACATGTAATGTGCCGGTGATATTTTACAAAGGTATTCCAATATTTGCTCTAATTTATTAACTTAGTCTGCAAATATTTGCTTTGTACTTCACTAGATTCTGGGGAAATATACATTGAATAAGATGTGATGTGGTAGACACCTGGCTAACACATCAGCCATTGCAGTGCGCTTCCCTTGCCGACAGAACCTGGATTTTGTTCAGGTGTTGGGAAGCAATAAGACCAACCCAGGGGCAAATCATGGTTTAAGACAATTATAGTAATCCTGTTCCCCTTTACTAATGATTTAGGGTGGGGTTTGTGACCAGTTCTGACAAATCCATTATAGGTGATTTCTGCTGTGGGCTTCTGGGAAATATTTTCTTCCCTGATAAAATGTCCTATTGGATGTTGTTGTTGGAGGACATGATATTTGGAGTTATGACAGCTATGTGAAAACTTTAAGAGGACAGCTCCAAAAGTCAGAAATGCCACCTGGAGTCCTGTCATTGTTGACTCATTAAATTAATCACCCTGGACTGGCCTAATTTGCTACTTATTTTGTGAATAATACCCTATTGTTGAAGCATTTTTAGTGGGGTTTGGTTTTAGATAAAACAAAAGTAATCCTAAACAATGAACATGGTTTTTGCCTTACACAAATCTTCAATTTTTTAAAAGGATTCTAAAAGTGAAGTAGTATTTTGTTGCATATATGTTATTCTAAACAAGCAAGTGAAAGTCTCAGGGAGTAGATATCATATAAAACTATTAATAGGGTATCTTGCTCAATAAGGGACCTTCTCTCTTTTTTTGTGATATACTAATTTTTTTCTTTTAATTCTGAAGTGGATGAGATTTAGACTTGGAAAACCCACCTGGAACTCTTCATCCCCCTCTTCTCACCCAAGCTATAATTCTGTGTTGAGTTTTATTTTTATGACATCATCCATTTGCCTTTATTTAACTACTCCCAAGCAAAACCAAACAAAATAAACAAATAAAAAAACACGGTATGCTTGTTATTTTGTTCTTGAGTCAAACAAAGCTGTTAACAGGGTGAAGAGTCAGTATACAAAGTATTCAATGAAAATTGTATGAAGCCACTCTAAAAATGTCATTAGTACAAATCCATTTGTGATGCATATTCTTGAGAACAAATAACTGGTGAAAATCAGTTCTTCATCTCACAGTGGTAGCTCTTAGGGAGCCTGTCTCTTTCAAAGAGAATTGTCTCCATGGACATCCAATAGACTGGGAATGTTGTCATTACTGGAGCATGTTCTTGGTTCTGCTCTGCTGACCTCCCTTTCCTTCTGTTAGAGATTGCCTAGATAAGGTATAGCTAGACTTCTTCAGAACCACCAACTTGCTCTTGAACGTAAGAATTTCTAAGAAGTGTTGATGGGACCTACTTCATTCCCTAGGCAACTTTGTCAGTACAAACACTAAATTTTGGGGGGATATTTGGAAGTGCTTCTCTGGAGGCAGAGAGCAGGGTCTTTACAGTATTTATGTGGTTGCTATTACTTACTTGCTTGTCAGAGAAGATGCTCCCTGGGTTATCTGTTCTGAAACTGACCCCATAATAAACTATTTGCTTTTGTCATTCACTCAGTATCTCCCCTGCCTCTGCTGTAAACTCTAATAGAAATTAACCCTAAAGAACAAATTAACAAATCTTGCGACTAGAAAATCTACAAAACAGGACATATACAGTGAACCAAGTGTTTAACCTAACCAAAAAGTACATTTAAATAAATATAAAGTATTATTTTCCTGTTCATCAGATTCACAAAGATTTGAAATAATAAAACCCTCAATAAAACACAAAGGCAACTTATTGAATGGCAGAAGATAGTTGCAAATAACATATCTGATAGGGGTTACTACCCAAAATACATAAAGAACATATATAACTCAATATAAAAAAAACAAACAAACGATTTGATTAAGAAATGAGCAGAGGACCTGAGTAGACATTTTTCCAAAGAAGACCTACAAATGGCCAACAGACACATGAAAAGATGCCCAACATCACTCATCATCAGCAAAATGCAAACCAAAACCACAATGAGACAATCATCTCCCACCCACCTGTCCTAGTGGCTATAATAGAAAAGGCAAGAAAAAAACCAGTGCTGGTGATTATGTGGAGAAAAATGAATTGTGCACTATTGGTGGAAATACAAATTGGTACAGCCACTGTAAAAAAAAAAAAACCAACAACAGTATGGAAATTCCTCAAAAGAATTAAAAATAGCATCACCATACAACCCAGTAATTCCAGTACAAGGTGTTTACTCAAAGAAAACAAAGACACTCATTCAAAAAGATATACATACCCCTATGTTTATTGAAGCATTATTTATAATAGCCAAGATATAGAAGCAACCTAAGTGTCCATCAATAGATGAATGGATAAAGAAGGGGTGGTGTGTACATATGTATGTGTGTGTGTGTGTGTGTATACACATATATACACATATATACACACACGCACACATATATATATACCTACATACACACACAATACATACATACACACATACAATGGAATAGTACTTAGCCATGAAAAAATGAGATCTTGCCATTTGCCACAACATGCGTGGATTTAGAAGGTATAAAGTTAAGTGGAGTAAGTCAAAGAGAAATACCATATGATTTCACTAATCTATGGAAATTAAGAAGTAAAACAAATGAACAAAGAAAAAAAGAGACAAAAAACAAAAAAACAAAAAAAACCAGACTCAAATATAGAGAACAAACTGGCAGTTGCCAAAGGGGAAGTGGAGGGGGGTGGTGGGGGAAATGGGTGAAATAGACAAGGTGATTAAGAGTACACTTACTGTGATGAGCACTGAATAGTGTGTAGAATTGTTGGGAAGATAAAAGGAAGGGATGATCACAGTGATGGTATAGAATACATGACAAATAAGTTGTAGAAAGCCTGTCTCCCAAGATGACATTCTCCATGTGGAGTCTGAGGTTTTGGATAAAGAGAGATTACATGTACTTTGCAGGAAGGATATAAATACACACTAATAGGTGCAATAGTACTTTAATGGTAATGATGATAATGTTAGCTACCACTGATTATTTACCATGTGGCAGATATTAAGCATTCTACAAGGATTGTCCCGTTAAGTCCTCATCACAACACTATATTTTGGAGTAAGTTATTATTTTCTCTCCCATTTTAGAAAAGAGAATATTGAGGGTTAGAGAGGTATCTGCCCAAGATTACCTAGCTAAGAAATGGTAAAGATAGCATACAAATCCAAGGTGGTATAATTCTAGGTCTGTTTCAGCTCTAGGAAGGGGGTCAGAAAAGACAAATTGTATCTACTTTTGATCCATTTTGCCTTAATTTAAAATTGTTATGTCTTAAGTTATGCTCAAGTTAGTGAACCAATATCCCTGGATTTGGTTGCGTGAGGATAAAAATGTATATCTTTAGGAAGAATTATAGCCATATATATTAAATTCTCAAAATATTCTTACATTTTCAGTCAGCTATTACACTTCTAAATTATTTTATTCCACTTCCACTGATCCTAAAGAAATAATATTTAATGTAGAAAAAAATTTTTGTGAAGTTATTTGTTGCAGCATTATTTATAAATAGTGAATGGTTAGAAACAACATAATTATTCAACACTAGAGAAAGTAAATATATTTTGGTACATCCACATAATGGATGCAAATATAAAATTTATGCAATATAAAAATTATGGCTATACAGGGACGCTTGTGTGGCTCAGTTGGTTAAGCATCTTTTTTCTTTTTTACTTTTTTAATGTTTATTTATTTTGAGAGAGATAGAGACAGACAAATGGGCAGAGAGAGAGAGGGAGAGAGAGAGAATTCCAAGAGAGAAAATCTGTGCTGATAGCACAGAGCCCAACACAGGACTCAAACCCACTGAACTGTGAGATCCTGACCTGAGCCAAAATCAAGAATTGGATATTTAACTGATTAATCACCCAGGTGCCCCAGGCATACAACTCTTGAGCTTGGCTTAGGTCATGATCTCACGGTCCATGGGATCAAGCCTTGCATTGAGCTCTGTGCTGACAATGCAGAGCCTGCTTGGGATTCTCTGTCTCTGTCTCTCTCAAAATAAATAAACAAACTTAAAAAAATTATGGGTATACAATTTTACATTCTGAGTTAAAGGCTGTTGTTTTAATGTTAACCAAAGGAAGCTAAAAATTGTATGTACTATATATAATATCTTTACTATGAAAAAAGCCTATGGGAGAAAATAGAGCAAAAGTTTTAGCAGTGGTTTCCTCTGAATATGAATGATTAATATTTTTTCCTATGTACTTTTCTATATTCTCTGAATTTTCTCCAATGAGCATGTATTACTTTCCTAATCAGGAAGGAAATACACAATTTAAGAAAGTGCTCAGAAGCGTTTTCTTATAAGAATGACTTAGCTTCTGTTGTTTAAAGAAGGTTTTCCAACTGCTTTTTTTCTCATCTTTAGAAAACATCAAGCTACTACAATGTACAGCTTTTTTAGCACTTGAGGTTTCAAAAGTACAATGAAATACAAAGGAATTTGGTTCAATTTCATTCTTCTTCCAATCGTCATCATGACAGTGCATTTATAACAGGCAATTTTCTGTTCTCTGGAAAACTAGGTGCATCACATTAGAAACGGATTTTTATCTGGTGTCTCAGAACATTTCCTGCTGTTCAAACATTGGTGTTGTATTGGCACATATCTTTTTGATATGTCTTTCCTTTTTATGGTTTGATTTTATTGTTTCTGGTAAAATTTGCACTTCTGCCGAAGGCTAGGTATATATGGGATGCTTGATGTCTGTGGAGCTGTGAGTGAATAGCTAGGGAATGAGAAGAATGAAAAATAACAATACAGGAGTGTGGGAGCACATACTTCTCTTCTTTGTGCCTTTTGAAGATTGCCTTTGTGCCCTGGGGCCAAGTCTCTGACTAATCACAAGTTAATGGTGTCTATCATCTCATATATACAAGCACATGTAATTTAGTACTCTGGTCACATTTCAAGTTTGTATGTATATATACATTTTTTAATCTTATTTTTTCCTGATTATTAAAATAATATGTACATTCTCATTATTTAAAACATGAGGAACGTATTAGTAACCTATTGCTACAAATTATCATAAATGTAGTGGCTTAAAACAACACAAACTTATTATATTAAATACTGGAGGTCAGAGCTCCAAAATGGGGCTCACTGGGTTAAAATCAAAGAGCTGGCAGGGCTATGTTCCTTTCTGGAGGTTCTTGCCTTTTACAGCTTCTGTAAGCTGCATGCAACCTTGGTACATTGTCCCTTTCCACCTTGCTCAACCAGCAGTGGCCACTTGAGTCTTTCTCACGTGGCATCACCCTGACTCTTCTGCTTCTCTCTTCCACATTTAAGGACTCATAACTCTATTGGGCCCACCCAGATAATCCAGGAGAATCTCTCTATTTAAGGGTCAACTATTAGCCACCTTAATTCCATGTGCAACCTCAATTCTTCTTTGCTCTGTAACCTAACATATTTATGGGCTCCAGAGATTAGGATGCAGACATCTTTTCTCTTTGGGGGAAGGGGGATTATCCTGCTTACCACAAAAGAGTTCCAGAAAAGTAAAAATACGTAAAGTCTACTCAGTCACCCAAAGATAACTACTGTTAACATTTTGGACAATAATTTCCTTATAATTTTGTGAAACAATACATGTAATTGTACATAATCTACATTATGTACATAATTGTACATAATGGGGACTTTAAACATTTTTTGGCTAGATCATATATATTCACATAATTTAAATATATAAAATATATTCACTAAAAAGTCCCTGTTTCCCTACCATAAGTAATCACTTTTAGTTCTTTAAGTGTTCTTCCAGGTTTTTTATGAAAACACATGTGCCGTAGCATTGTTGTTCCTCGTCCCATGTTTAGCCCTGACCTTATTCCATAGTGGGAGTGGACGTAGGGAATTCTCCATGCACCAGACATTGCAGTAAGTGCAATCTTAACAACCCTATGAGTGGGTACAGTTACTATCTTTATTGTTAAGATGGAGAACCCTAGACGAGAAGTTAAGTAATTTACCCATGGTCATATACATGATAAATTATAAGGTGGGATTTGAACCCAGACAGTTTGATTTCAGATAGCCCTCATGCTTAATTACTGTTCTCTATTCCCTATCCTATATGATGAGCATATTACTTGCTAATTTAAAGAATTGGTTACAATTTCTTTGTCATCTCTAGAGATCCTGTGTATAGTAGTGACCACATCAGTGTGTTTACATCACAAAGTCATGTGTTTCTGGGGAGGTATGCCAGACGCTCTTGGTTGGCTACTCAAGACCTGTACCCAACAGCCATTCCCAACCCTTTTCTCTGTTGCAGGTACCCACAAAAGAGCTCACAAAGCGGGACATGCTTTCAAAGCCTCCATGGAACTAGGAGTAGCTATATGGCTCAGTTCTGGCCAAAGGGACTGGGAACATTTCAGAGAGACTTCTGGGAAATGGTTCCCTCCTAATGACATGATATGGGTCAGTCAGGAATCCTCTCTCACTCCTCTTTCTACACCTTTGCCTCCCTATGGACATAACCACAAGAAACTATATTCAGAGCTCAGGCAGATCTTTTGCAACCATGCAGAGGAAGGTAAGAGAATTTCAGATATTTTGAAACAGTGCCTGACACTGTGGAGTTGCCAAACTTGGGACCAGCTGTCAGCTATTTCCAGGGCTTCTTGTTAAGCAAAATGATAAATAGTCTTTTTTAAAAGATTTTTTTAGAGTTTGTTTATTTTCAGCAAGAGAGAGTGGGGGAAGGGCAGAGAGCGGGGGAAAGAGAGAATCCCAAACAGGCTCCACACCAGCCGCACAAGCCTGATATGGGGCTCAAACTCATGAACCGTGAGATTATGACCTGGGCTGAAGCCACGAGTCAGATGCTTAACTGACTGAGCCACCCAGGCACCCCAAATAATAAATAGTCTTATTTTAAAGCCCCTGTTAGTCATGTTTTCTATTACTTGCAGTGAGACACAGCTTAATGGATACAGAACCCAATAGCACTACTGAAGAGAAAGCATTTGGAGGGTGTACCTTTGAAGAGGGATGTGGACAAATTGTAATATAATGAGAGAGCAGCCTATATGCAAGGGGTTTTGAAACCTTTTACAGGAATTGGGAGGAATTATCCTAGAAAGGATGATCAGTGGGGGGATATTATAATAAATGTCATATACTTGAAGAGCTTTTTGGCATATTGAGAACGTGGTTGCAAACTCTTCCCATCTCCATGTGCACAATCACTTTGCAATGTAACATTTTACTTCCTCCTGTTTAGTGGTGAAGTTTTTTTCTCCATCCCTTGAATCTCTGCTTGGCCATGTGATTTAGTTTCCTAGGGCTGCCATTACAAACTGCCACAAACTGGGTAGCTTAAAACAATAGAAATTTATTCTCTTATAGCTTGCATGCTGGAAATCTGAAATCTAGGTATTGGCAAGGCTGTGTGCTCTAGGGGAGAATTTGTTCCATGCCTTTCTCTTATCCTGTGATGGTGTAGCCTTGGGCTCTTTTGAGTCTTCACATGGCATTCTCCCTGTGTGTTTCTGTGTCTCTTCTTTTCTTCTCACAAGGATATAAATTGTATTGGATTAAAGGCCCAACATACCCCAGTATGACCTCACTTTAACTCAACTAATTCCATCAGCAATAATGTTATTTCCAAATTAAATCATGTTGTGTGTTTCTGAATAGGACGTGAATCTTAGTGGGGACACTGTCTAACCCAATACACTGGTGTTATTGCCTTGGCCAAAAAGATATTAGCAAACGTGGCATATCAGAGGCTGGGAAAGCATTGATCTTAGTTACCCTGCAGAAGCCCAGCTGAGACCACCTCTAGAACCACCAGCCTGATAACTGCCAGATATGTGAATTAGGCCATTCTAGACTATCCAGCCACAGTTGAGCCAGCCAGACTGGAAGTTACCCAGTTGACCCTCAAAATCTTGAGAAATAATAAGTGTTTGTTGTTTAGGATGTTTGGGATGATATATTACTCAGCAAAAGGCTCTAACGTGGAAAGGAGACTTAACTTGTTTGTGGAAATTCTACAGAACAGAATACTCTTAAGATTCTTGCCAACTTTGAAATGCTGTGGCTTTAGGATTGATTTTCTGAACATCACCTGAAAGTTACCGAATGGAAGATTTCAACTGAATGTACCTATGGACTTTCTGATAACTGGATCTGTCAAACACTTTAGCTGGCTGCCACCTGAGGGGAGTGTTACAAAGGCTGATGTTGTTTGGGAGATGGAGTCAGAACCTCTAATGTCCATTTCAAACCTAAGGCTTTAAGGAGAAAAGGTTTGGATAGTGGAGTTTTAGAAACGAGAAAAAAAATCATTGTCGGTTTAATAGTCTTTTAATGCACTGTTCATGCCAGAAATTGTGGAAAAGCCCCAAACTGCTCAGCATGCTCTATAAAATTCCAGTGCCTACTGGCATTATTGCACACAGTCTTTCTAAATTGAGTCTTGCACCAAGAGTTGGAAGTGGGCCTTTGACTTTGGGTTTCTACATTGCCCTTTCCATTTTATCACTGGTAGTTCCTAGGGCTAGAAACACACTGGTTTCTTGCCAACTGATGAATCAGTCCTGGGATTGGTCCAGGACTGAAAGTGGTAGTGGTAGAAAAAAGTCAGAGGCAGGGCCACCAGGCAACCCTCTAGAATGATGTCATTTATCTCTTGACGTAACACAAAAGGAGGATAATGGAAAGAGCCAGAGAGAAATGAATGAGCTGACTTAGTAAAAAAGTGAGATGGCTTCTAAGAAACACAGGTATCTGGAATGGAACATTCTTGGGATGTGGTACATGGAGTATAGTTATGCTAACTGAAAAAAAGAGGATTTAATTAATAAATGTTCTAGTTATGTTTTATTGGCCAGTATCCTACCCTTGTCAGACTGTAGCTATAATAAGATTTTCTATGCTATCTCAAGCAAATCAAGAACTTCTTTAAGCTTCAGTTTCTTGGAGGAATTATTCTTAAATTATCACTAAAATTTTATCTATGAATATAATTCTAGTACTATGGATAAGCAGTACTCTCAGATATTCAAGTTAAGGCTTAAAAAGTATTCAATTCATTTATATTTCATTTATAATGTTGAAATTATAATTGATTAATTTTTTCCTGAATGCCTGGAACTGAGAAAAGAACTTTATATTCGTTATCGCATGTATAGAACACAGTGACCATATTATACACATAAAACATCTGAAACTTAGAGTGATCACAGAACTAGTAGTAACTAGATTTCTAGTCTGTAATTCACACTGAAATTATTTCAGGATAAACAGTGTTATCTAAGTGCGTATACAGGTATATACTCTATTCCTTAGAGATGCATCTGAAAGACCCTAAGAAGAATCAACATCCAAACAACCATCCAGAGGTAGTTGCTTAGTATCTCAGTTAGTTTGGGCTGTTATAATAAAATACCATAGATTGGGTGGCTTAACTAACAAACATTTATTTCTTACAGTTCTGAAAGCTGAGAACTCAAAGATCAAGCGCTGGCAGATTCTGTGTCTGGTTAGGACCATCTTCCTGGTTTGCAGTGGCCTGCCTTCTTGCTGTGTCTTTACATGGCAGAGACAGAGGAATGATCTCTTTCTGTCTTCGTAAGGGCATTAATTCCATCATGGCACTCTTACTCTTATAACCTCATCCTAATCTGGAGGCTCTACTTCCAAATACCATCACATTGAGGATTAGGGCTTCCATTTATAATTTTTTGAGGGATACAATCGTTTAGTCCATAGCACTTAGCATTTTAAATATCATTATCAAAATTTGTGTCTGACCAGTAGCACCATTATGGAAAGCAGTATAGAGGTTCCTCAAAAAATTAAAAATATAACTACCATATTATCTAGCAATCTCACTTCTTAGTAAATCTCCAAAGGAAACAAAATAGGTATCTGGAAGAGATGTCTGCACTGCCATGTTAATTGCAGCCTTATTCACAATAGCCAAGATATGGAGACAATGTATGTGTCCATTGACAGATAAATGAATTAAAAATGTGATATATATATAATATAAATACATAATGTTCTATAAATGATACATTAAACCATAAAAAAGAAGGAAACCCTGCCACTTGTGACAATACAGGTGAACCTGGATGGCATTATATGCTAAGTGAAATAAACCAGACAGAGAAAGACAAATACTATACGGTATCACTTATATGTGGAATCTAAAAAAAAAAAAAAAAAAAAAAGAAAGGAAAAAAGAAGCCAGTCTCATAGAAACAGATAGTAGAATGTTGGTTGCCAGAAGCTAGGGATTAGGAGAAATAGGGAAAGACAGGTCAAAGGGAACAAACTTGAAGTTATAAGATAAATAAGTTCTAAGGTTCTAATATATAGCATGGTGACTATGGTTAACAATACTGTATTATATACTTGAATTTGCTGAGAGTAAATCTCACATGTCTTTACCACATACACAAAAAAGAGTTTAACTATGAAGTAGTAATTAACTTGATTACGGTGATTACCATAATCTCACAATGTAATCACCGCATGTTCACTTTAAATATATACTATTTTTTGTCAATTATTTTGTCAATTATTCCTCAATAAAGCTGGAAAAAAAGTTTATATTAGAGTTTATAAGTTGGCATAAGGATGGTAGAAATGATTTTTCCTTGATGAATGAATGGCATTCAACATACATAGCTGGTTACACATTTGCATAGATTCCATTACTGTTGCACAAACTCAGCTGTCTAGTAACAACTTCAGTAGTGGGGGGCTAGGTTCTGGGCTCTCACTCATCCTGCATCTCTCCAATTCATGGAAGATTCTCCTCACCCAACTTCAAGACTGACCAATTCTGCTTTTAGACATCCTTATATTTGGCACAGACCAAAATTTTCATTCAAGGAATGAGGCAGTGTGCTATTTTAAGAGAATATGGGAAACCAAATAGAATAAGGTTATAAATTTGCTCCCTTGCCCTCAATTGTGATGACTGTCATATTTCTTTATTTTTGTAAATCAGCGTTGATTGATTTAGTCCCCACCCAATCGTTTCTGGATGATTTTAAGAAATGATTTTAAGAAATCATCCCTGTTTTGGGAATCCATATGAATACCACCTCTGGTCTTAGTTTCATGGTCACTGCTGAACTGCCTTTTGGTTTCCCTGAGTGTCAGGGCATCCATTACCCACAGTCCCAAAGAGTTTTGCTCTGTTCCAATCTTGACCAACAGGGTCTTTTGCTCAGTTTCCAAGGTATCTGTGCATGCTCAACTTGAGTTCCTGCCACACCTGCCACATTGGTGAGACGTGAGAGCCCTGGCCTATGCTGTTCACAAAATGAAACTTCTTCCCAACCCCTTCACTTTTTGGGGAACCAGTTCTCCCTACGTTGTACCTTCTCTTTCTACATAACCATCAGACCCCCCTCCTTCTCCGATAATCAGACCTTTGTACCTAGGCTTTCAAAACAAAGGTGTGTTAATTTTTCTCTGGGGCAAAAGATGTCCTATAGAATTCCGGAGCTAGGTGGATCTTGTAGTAAAGGTAGGAGGATGAATTGGGAGGAAAACTTTTTTTTTCTTTTTCTTTTCAAGTTTCTTACAGAGGAAATTATAAGAATTACTCTCTCAAGAAAGTATCTGGCCATGCTTGTAATGCCATCCAAAGGCAAATTTACATGGTTTTTGGCTTATTTGGTATTTGGTGTTATTCATGTTCCCATTGATTAGAAGAGGCAAAGCTACCTAAAATCAAACCAAGTCAAACCAAACCAAATTATATTATCCATATACTGCTTTGCCTTGGAAAGTATCATTGATTCTTTCTTGACTATGGGAAAAGTCCCAAATTCCTGAGTTTGGCTTTTAAATCCATCCAATAATCTAAGCAGACCCTTATCTTTGGCTTCTCCATTACTGTCTTTACTTCCTCACTTGTAGAGACAATTCTCTTGAGTTCGCCTTTCTCAATTGTAGTCTCTCTGCACATGAAATCTTTTCTTTTTAATGTAAATAATACCCTTTTTCAAGTTCTAGCCCATGCCCCTCCTCTTGTGATAAGGTCGGCTATTGCTCCTACGTTTCTCTCACAGTGCTTTCTCTCAATAATACTACCGCTTCTAACATTCATTTTGACATTTAATTGTGTACCGTCTTGCACAGTGACTTATTCTTTCACAGACACAGGTCTTATCTTCCCAAATGGATTTTAATCTTGCAGGCAAGAGGGCATAGAATTAGGCACTGTATATCATCTCTTTCTTTTACCTTTAGGAGCATTCATTCCATAGCTGCACACATAACTAAATGAATGGGTAACTGAGAATTAATGCTACTCATCTGTCTCCACATGTACATCACACATGGGAACAGGCAATAACTACACACTGAGGTATTTGCCAAACCTAAAAGTCAGGGACAACTGTTTCTTTCTTAGTAGCTGTGTTACTATCACCTCTGAGCACTACAGATCATGTTAACTGACAGAGAAACTTTTAAAAAGGGATTTAATTACATTGGGATACGCAGGATCACAACTGAAGTGAGTGGCAAATAAAAATCATTCAGTGTAAAGTTGTGGAAGATAGGCCATTGTACGCTTGAATATTTTTGTAATATAAACTCTCATCTTCTAGCTCTAACCATGCAGATTGTAATTCTGTGCTCCTGGCCATTTATCTTGAGATAAACATGCATCTGTGCACTTTCCATAGTCTCTTACCCTGCTTAGTGATTCTGTAGAGGATGGATGCGTAGGAATTAGTGAACTAGTGGATAAATTTGTTTCTAAGCCATCCGTGCCGCTTTCTTCCTATTATGCTGTTGATTCTGGTATAGTCACTGCTATAGTAATCTATTTTTAAGATTGGAAAAGGGTCTCTTCCTTGTCTCCTTTAGGGTAGATAAAACATTGCAAATTGTTGTCACATATTCTTCAAGATGCAGTTCAAATGATTCTACTGTAGAAACTTCCTAAACTTCAGTCCCTTTCCCCTTGCTTACCTACCTCCTCCAGTACATGGTAGTCTCCCTGCTCTGCCCCACCCCCATGAACTTTTGTTCACCTTGTGGAATTTATACTTTGTGGCCTTTAATTATGGTTTTCTAAAATTATTTTTCTATTTTGCAATTACTGATATAAACATCTGTTGAGTGGCTAGATCAGAAGAACATTTTAAGGGCTATGTTAGGGTGGCTGAAGGCTCTTATTTTTTATGTTTATTTATTTTTGAGAGAGAGAGAGAGAGAGAGAGAGAGAGAGCAAGTGGGGGAAGAGCAGAGAGAGAGGGAGACACAGAATCTGAAATAGGCTCCAGGCTCTGAGCTGTCAGCGCAGAGCCCAATGCTGAACTCGAACTCACAAACTGTGAGATCATGACCTGAGCTGAAGTCAGACCATCAACTGACTGAGCCACCCAGGTGCCCTGGCTCTTAGTTTTTAGATGTGTTTTCAGGTTCTTGTAACTTGGGTTGTATCTAACACCAAGAAACCGAAACACACATGCTTTCAGGTTAAACAACTACAGCACAACAATGAGATTGATTCTCATCCTCCCCTAATCTAGAAGGAGATAGAGGGAAAGTCCCTAATAGATGTTGGGATCTATAGTCTCAACTGTCTGGCACAAGGAGGTCTGTGCATGCTGAGGGAAAGTAGGAGGTAGTCTTGGTAAGCTGAGTGTGCACCAGGCTGCTCTTCTGTTTAGCAAAGTGCTTCCAAAACATTTCCAACAGGATCAGTATGGTCACAGAGCATCTTCCTGGTGGGCAGAGCTACTCTGCAAAGAGAGATCAGTGTTTGCCTTTTAGGAAGCTTATTGGATAGAATGCATGTTCAGCCGCTTCACTGCCCACTCCATACCAACAGAGAAATATGCTTGCTTAAAGTTCAAATCAACACTTAACATCACAGCAAAATAGTGTACTGTTAAGTTAAAAATTTCTAATAATGGCTAGCATTTATGTTTAGTATGTGCCAGGCATTGTTCCAAATAGTCTATAGGTATTAAAGTACTTAATCTGCACAGAACTCCATGAAGCAAGTACTGTTGGCACAACCATTTTGCTTAAGAGGCAAGTGAGATACAGAAAGGTCAAATGATTTGCTCAAGGTCACATAGCTAGTAAGTGCCAGAAATGAGATTTGTACCCACATATTTAGTCCAGAGTCTGTGCACCACACTGTTGAAACAGTTGATTTCCCTGGTGTGTAAAGCTGGGCAAAGACAGACCGCAGGGATGTTCTGGGTATTTCCTCTAGCTACTAGGTGTTTCCAATCTTGAGATTCTCTGATTTATGTGGTCATTTTCCCTACTAATTTGCAAAACCAATTAAGAGACAGATCAAAGAGCTTCCTGGGGATCCAGTTAATCAGGAGATACTAAAATCTCACTGGAATGAATGGGAAATATGGTGTTCATTAAGTCTCAGTTCTATGAATAATCCTTACACAACTGGAAAAATGCATACTGTTCTTGCTCTCTACCTCCTAGTATACAGGGCCAATAAATGGAAAATTTTCAGAGGTCTCTCTTAGGTATTCTTTTATCTCCATGCACTATGTTTGGGATACATGGGTACACGGGGTTGTGCTACCACTCTGACACCAGCCATTGACAGCTCCCTACAGGCAGCAGTCAGTCAGCTGGAAGTCTAGTATAATACTGTTTGATGAGAATGAGTGATTTATTTTGAACTTTTAAGTATACCTCCCAAGATTTTATCTAGTTTGACGATTGCAAAGGAAAACTAAAGAGAAATAAAGAACTATAGAAATATAGGAACTATTTTGCCAAAAAACCCTCTCAAATATTTGTTGAACAATTATCTGTAACTATAGTCTTGTAACCTACCTTGACCCTTAGTGAATAGGAATTGTTAACATTATTCAGGTATGAATTACAGAAAACTATGACCAGGAAGATTTTCCCAAGTAGAAGTAAATGTTATTTTAAGTTTAATGCATAATTTTGAAGTGAAGAAAGTATATAATTTTATTAATAATTTATCAGTTTCTTTCTACTGCTACTAAAATAAATGTTGAATGAGCATTTAAAAAAGTTATTAGTTTGTGTAGCACATAAAGCATGAGTCAGGTTGTCCCTAATGATGTATATACTCTGTTATCCTCTATTATGCCCTATATGTCATTGGTATTTATTCATCATTTTCTTGAATGCATGCATGAATGAATTATTGAAATGAAATAGATGTATACAACTTAGATATGTAGAGTTCCTCCTTCTAATTTGATTTGGGGTTTTTTTCCTGCCTTGTGTATGTCCTGGATGATTGAATATGTATACCACAGGAACAAATTATCTTAATTCCTGTTACGCATTGAGTTGTTTACCACCAAAATTCAGTGTTGAAGTCCTAACCTCTCATACCACAGAATAGGACCTCATTTGGAAATAGGGTCATTGCAGATATAATTAGTTCAGTTAGATGAGGTCATCCTGGAGTGGAGTTGGCACCTAATCCATGAGTGGCGTCTTTATAAAAAGGGGGGATTTGGACCCAAATAGGTGAAATGCCATGTGAAAATGAAGGCAGAGGGCAGAGTGATGCTTCTGCAAGCCAGTGAATGCCACAGATTGTTAGCAAACCTCCAGAAGTTGGGGCTGGAGATAGAGGGGCAGATGGAACAAATTCTTCCTCACAGCCAACAGAAAGCACCAGCCTTGCTGATACTTGACGTTGGGCTTTTAGCTTCTGGAACTGCAAGACAACTCACTTCTGTTGTTTAGGTCGCTCAGTTTGTGACACTTTGTTACTGCAGCCCCAGCACATTAATATGATTTCCATCATTTAATGAAAGGAGGATAGATTCATGTGGTTGAGGTGGAATGACTGGGATTTTCTCTTCATTTTATCTGGGACATAGTGTGATGATAGAACTACATTTAAACTGCTACGGGTTTTAAGAATTGAAGCAAAAGTGGTGTATATAGCTGGGTGGACTGGGTTCTATTCAGGACTTTTGAGGTTGAGTATTTAAAGATACATTTTTATTTTCAGTGTACAAGTTGTTCCAAAATTTTATATATATGTGTGTATATATATACATATTATATTATATTATATTATATTATATTATATTATATTATATTATTATATGTCTATATATATCAATAAGATATATATTATATATTATATATATAGTATTATATATGTATATCTGATATATATATATATATAGAAAGTGTGTATGAAACATAGATGCTCTGAAGCCTCTTGTAGTTAATATTATGATTATTTAATCTGCTAAAAATAGAGATGTTGGCTGATAATTTGCTCTCAACCACTTAGAAATCTAGCATTTCAAAAATTTTAATCAGCATGAATGACTTTATGGACTATAAAGTTTAACAGGGCAAATAATTTGCACCTGAAATGTATTTGTAGCATATGTAGTCCAGGGTCTGGGAGCCTGAAGAACAAATAGTATACCACAAGCCAGTTTTGAAAAGTGCCCTGAGAACACTTTGTTTTTTTGAGGTTTATGGCTTAGTGGGCATCGATCTCTCACAAGAGTTCCTGAGATTTCCTTAATGATTACAACAATAAAGCCCACACTTACCATTATGCTTTGAAAAAAGTATCAGTTAAATTAAAAGGCTGTGGTCTGAAAGTGTCCAGTCTGCAATGGAAATAAACAGATATTCCTCTCACTGATGCATGGCTAAGACCTCAAAGTTTAGTATTAAAAAAAACCCACAAGTTTCTATGTTTTGTGATTTCTGACTTTTGAGGTCTTGTTAGAACTTGTGACAGTGTAAATTATGCTTGTGATGGGTGAATAGTAGGTCACTCCACAGGGAGCATAGCATATTCAAGATTTTTCTCTTTCTTAAAAATGTTTATTTATTTTGAGAGAGAGAGAGTGGGGGGAGGGGGCAGAGAGCGAGAGGGAGACTGAGAATCCCAGGCAGGCTCAGTGCTACCAGTACGGAGCCTGAGGTGGGGCCTGAACCCACAAACCATGAGATCATGACCTAAGCTGAAACCAAGAGTCAGATGCCTCACCAAATAAGCCACCCAGGTGCCCCCAAGATTTTTCTAAATAATTCTTACACTTTATGTACTATGTGTATGTTTTCCCACTTCTACCTGCACCTCTTCCAGCCCCCACACCTTCTGGTTTTTTTGAGGAGACCAGACATTATGTCATTTCATCCAAGAACATTTCAGTTTGTATCTGTAAATTGCTTAAAAACATAACTACAATATCACTGTCACACGTAAAACATTGACAATAATTCCTTAATATCAACAAATATCCAGTCGGTGTTCAGATGTCCTGTTTGTGTCCAAAATGATTTTTAAAAATTTTGGTTTGTTTGAATCAATTTCCAGTGTTCTTGCGTACATTTGGTTCTCACATGTGTCTTAAGTCTGTTGTAATCCATAGATTCCACCCCCCTGCCTTTTTTTTTTTAACCCTTACCAGTATGTTAAAGAAAGGCAGCAATTTATCTTATAGAATGTCTTTAATTCTGGACTTTAGTGTTTGCTTCGCCTCCTATATATTTCCTGAAAACTGGAAATTAGATCTAGAGGTTTGGCTTAATGGTTTGATCCAATTTAGGTTCTTTCCCCCCCCCCCCTTTAGGAATCCCTCATAGATAATGTCTGTCTCTCTCTTTTTTGTGTGATGTTAGTAGCCATTGTTGAGTATTGCCTCAATTCATTATTTTATTAGGGTTTGAAAAAAGTGATGCTCTAACATGTCTTCACTATTTAACAGCTGGAGTATTACATTTTCTACTTTGTACCATATATTGTATTTATAGAATTACACAACATCCCTGATAGATCTTGGGCTCTTTACACACTTATGTGATCTAAATGGATCCTGAAAACAATCCTGAGAAATGTTTATGGTGAAGAACTACTGTCATTTTACAGAGAAGTTAAATCCCTTATTTAAAATTCCACAGCAAAGCTGGAATTTTTGGAGCCAGATTTCCTGCTCTTTCTATGCTGCCTCACTAATGAGGCACGGAGATCGTGACCTTACATTTGGAAAGGAATGAACAGTTCCATGCTTAGACAGTGCTCAGTGTGTGCAGCATGTGCCCAACATTACTTATCATTCAACACATGAAAGGACATAATACGTATCTTGAAAAAGCCTAAAGAAAATAGGGCAGGCTGACTCCAGAGTCCCTGACTACTTTCCTTTCAGCTGCCCTCCTGTCGGAGAGTGATACTTCTTGCTTTTACAGGGTTTACTTTCAAGGGACAATGAAATCTGGTTATCATCTGCACAGGTGGTAACACTATAGCCCTCCCTCACAGTGTGTTAATAACATTGAGCTGATATCTCATTGTACTTCCCTGATGATTAGTGATGTCGTGCACCTTTTCACATACCTGTTGGCCATTTGTATGTCTTCTTTGGAGAGATTTCTATTCAGATCCTTTGCCCAAAATTATTTGTTTTTTGTTCTGGAGTCATAGGAATTCCTTATATATTTTGGATATTAACCCTTTATCAGATGTATGGTTTGTAAATATTTTCTCCCATTCCATAGGTTGTCTTTTGACTTTATTTGATTGCTTCCTTTGCTGTGTAGATCTTTAGTTTTGTGTAACTCCCATTTGTTTTTGCTTTTGCTGCCTATGCTTTTGGCGTTATATTCAAGAAATCATTGCCAAGGCCAATATCAAGAAGCCCTTTTCCCTAGGTGTTCCTCTAGGAGTTTTACAGTTTTAGGCCTTATGCTTAAGTTTTTACCGCATTTGGGGTTGATTTTTGTGTATGGTGTAAGAAAATGGCCCAATTAAATTCCTTTCCATATGGATATCCAGTTTTTCCAACACCTTTTATTGAAAAGACTACCCATTCTCCACTGTGTATTTTTGACACCTTTGTTGAAGATCAGTTGGCCATATATGAGAAGGTTTATTTCTGGGCTCTCTATTCTGTTCCATTGGTATATGTGTCTGTTTTTATGTCGGTAACATACTGTCTCGATTATTATACCTTTGTAACAAACTGTATGGTGTATTTGCACATTTTCTAAGAGGGTAGCTGTTATGTTAAGGTCTTATTATACATACAAAAATAAAGAAGGTAGGAGGAAACTTTTGGTGGTAGTGAATATGTTTATGGAATTGATTGTCATGATGGTTTCATGCGTGTATACTTATGTCCAAACTTATCAAATTGTATACATCAAACGTACAGCTTTTTTGCATGTCAATAATATCTCAGTAAAGCATTAAAAAAAAGAATATTGAGCCAGCATGTGTATAGTAAATACTTATAGTACAAGTTATGTTTAGTAGAGATAAAGGAGGGAGGAAGGACATGAAGGAAATCTTAGGTAATGTGTATATATATGTATATATACGTATATATACATATACATGTAGAGATTATATACATAAATACATGTATATATATAATATATATACATAAATACATGTATATATATAATATATATATATACATGTATTTATGTATATAATCTATTTTATTTATACATTTATATATATTTTATATATATTATATATATATTATATATATTTTATATATATTTTATATATATTATTTATACATTTATATATATTTTATATATATATTATATATACATGTATTTATGTATATAATCTATTTTTATCCTTTATGTCTTTGAGAATATTATTCTTTTTTAAAATTTTGGACCCATTAGTTCCAATAGTTCTAATTCATGTATATGTTTTGTTTGGTTCATTGTCTTTCTTTTATTAATTCTTGGAAGTCTCATTATTTTGGCTTGTGAGTGAATGTGTATATAATGGTCTCTCTTAATTTTGTAGCAATGGAGTAATAAATACTCTATCAAGCTATATATAATTTATGTAAGGGAAAAATGATTTCTAACAATTCCTCTTTAATTGTAGAAGAATCATTCTCTAGGTTAAATTGTCTGAAGAAAAGCTTGGTGGATATCAATTCAAATTGCTTTTCTATTCAGAACTATTCTTCTATGAAGAATTTTTTCATTTTTACTGCTTCTTATGGGTAGGTTGAATCCCTAAGTGTGATTTGGATATGGTGGTAGTCACAGACCACAAACAAGAGAGTGAAAAGGAAAAGGCATTTTCAAGTAACATGTGTGAGCGTAGGAGCTGAGTGGGCTGGATTCTGGCTCTGTACCTCTGGAATAAATTGGTTCACTAGGTATCTCCTTATAAAGACATAATGTAAGAGAACCAACAGCGTAAGCCCAGTGATAACCTGAAGCTAACTAGCTTCATGAAAACCAAAAATTATTTATCACACAGAAAGCTTATTTCAAATGAAACTGGTTCCAAAATGAGGACATCTACCCATTTGTGCATTCTGAATTACCCAGGTCATCATGTTGATTTCTGAGTGAAGAGCTTTTCATAGCCACACACAATCCTGATTCTTCCAATATTGTCTTATACCCCCCATTTAACCACTGCCCTCCCATTTACAGAGGGATGATTAGCATTATTTTGCAGTCCCATTTTGTCCGACATAGAAAAGAAAGTTAACAAACTTCAGTCCCCTGGTCCCCTGGGCCATCAGGCAGTGTTCCTTATCAGTTCCTATCAGGTACTGCTGGGACAAAGAGATGATTCAAGCAGGTGTATAATGAACACACTTTTATGGTTTTATTCCCCTACATCTTTTCTTTCAAACCTCAGGACAGGTGGACCACAATATGACTTCCTCTCCCCAGTATCACTTCATTTTAAGAGTTGCAAGGTCAGTCCCTGAACAGAGGAATTTCCTTGTGGAGTAGTCTACATTGAGTCTGTAGTGTCCAAGCTATACCCATGGGCTAACTTCCCTGCTCTTTTTTTAAAAGTTACCTAGGGGCACCTAGGTGCTAGATGGCTCAGTTGGTTGAGCATCCAACTGTTGATTCCAGCTCAGGTCATGATTTTGTGGTTAGTGAGTTCTGGCCTCACATCAGGCTCTGGGCTGAAAGCATGGAACCTGCTTGGGATTCTCTTTCTCTCTGTCTCTCTGTCCCTCCCCTGCTTGCTCTATCACTCTCAAATAAAAAACTTAAAAAAAAATAAAAAGATAAAGTCACCTGGAGTGATGCAGATTGGAGATTAGACTTCTATTCTCCAGTACATATTAGCAGACAGACTAGCTGATAGCCCCAGGGGTGTACAAGCTCACAGAAAAAAAATAACTAGGTTCCCAGAGAGTTCATGAAAGACAGATAATGAAACATTATATACCATACAAGTAAGAAACATGGGACAAATAAGTCAAGAATTTAAAAGAAGCACACTAAAGATCTTCAAAGAGATAAGGGGGTTGTGTTTGTTTCCCATTGCTGCCGTAACAGCAATTTAATTACAATTAAAATTATAGCAAACTTGGTAATAAAAATATGTATGTATTTTCTTAACATACATACATAATAAATATGTATGTATTTTCTTAACATATATCAGAGTCAAAGTGGGTCTGATGGGGTTAAAAATCAAGGTATCATCAAGGCTGGTTCCTTCTGGAGGCTCCAAGGAAAAAACTTGCTTTTCTTTTCCAGTTTCTGAAGCCCACTTACATTGCATGGCATATGGTTCCTTCTTTGCTCAGTTTTCAAAGCCAGCAGTATAGCATCTCTCTTTTCTAACTTCCTACTTGCCTCTTACAAGAATCTTGTGATTACACTGAGCCCACCTGGATAATCCAAGATAATATAATATCCCCATGTCAAAATATTTAAGTTAACCACAACTGCAAAATTCTTTTTGCCATGTGTACTGAGGTGAATAGTGTCCTCCAACAGGATACGTTCAGATCCTGACCTCCAGTAACTGTGAGTGTGACTTTACTTGAAAACAGGATCTTTTCAGATATTATCAAGTTAAAATGAAGTCATACTGAATTAGAGTCAGCCCTAATCCAGTGACTGGTGTCCTTCTAAGAAGAGGGAAATTTTAACACAGACACACACAGAGGAATGCCAATTGATTATATTGGTATATTAGAGTGATATGTCTTGAAATCAAGGAATTCCAAGGATTACAGGCAACACCAAAAACTAAGAGAAAGGCATAGAACAGATTCTCTCCTAGACCCTTCAGAGGGAGCATGCCCTGCCAACACCTTGATTTTAGATATCTAGCTTCCAGGACTGTAAGAAAATACATTTCTGTTGTTTTAATCCATGCAGTTTGTGGTACTTTGTTATGGCATCCTTAGGAAATTAATATACCATGTAAGGTAACATATTCACAGGTTCTAGGGGCTAGAATATGGACATCTTTAGGAGAGCTAATATTCAGCCTACCACAGGAGTATGTTAGTAACACAAATTAACAACAACGAAACCAAAAAGAACCAAGTTGAGAATATTGGATATGAAAAAGAGTTGACATAAAGAACTAATTAGATGGAATAAATAGCAGGGTAACAAGAGCCAAAGACTGAGTTTGTGAATGGGAAAATTGGTCAGGAAATCTTTCAGAAGAAGCAGTAAATAATGAAGGAAAGGATATAGAGAATAAAAGTGCCCAAATTGGGATAACAGGATATCCCAGAAGGGGCAGAAGGAACAGAGAGGGCAAAATAATTATGGTAAATATCTCAGAATTAAAGAAAGATGTAAGCTTTCAGGTTAAAAAGGACTAAAGGTTGCCATGCAGAATAGGTATTGAAAAACCTATGCTTAGACACATTGTATCAAAAGTTAACTGTATTGGTGCACCTGGATGGTGCAGTAGGTTAAGCATCTGACTCTTGATCTTGGCTCAGGTCATGATCTCACAGTTTGTGAGTTGGAGCTCAGCATCGGACTCTGTGCTGATGGCATGGAGTCTGCTTGAGATTCTGTCTCTCCTTCTCTCTGCCCCTCCTCTGCTTGTGCACATTCTCTCTCTCTCTCTCTTTCCCAAAATTATAAATAAGCTTAAAAAATTAACTGTATTAATAAAGAGAAAACTCTAAAAGGCCACAGAAGAAGAACAGATCAACTAGAATAGTAATTGGACTGACATTAGAATTCTCAGCATAAGTGCTGTAGGTATGTATCAGAGAAGAAAACTTGATGGAATTAATGGAAAGAAAGGACAAAAAAGATAAATGGGGAGAGTAAAATCACTGGAAATTATGAAAAAGTAGTCCTAATATAATAATTGTTTTAATAAATGTGAATGGTCATCTCACCAGTTAAAATATGGAAGTTTAGATGATATTTTAAAAAATAAAATGCAAAAAATCAACGGTGCACTATTTAGATTCAAATCAGGCAAAAAGACACAGGAAATTTGAAAATAAAAGGATACAAACTGATATTGGCCATTATAAACCAAAAGAGAGAGGCCATCTTAATATCTGACTCCAGTTATGTCAGAGCAAAAAATGTTATATGGGGAAAAAGGGTGATGGTGACACATACTGGTAAAATAATAGAGCAAGGAGGTATAACCATCATGAATGCATATGCTTTAACAGTATAACATCAAACTATACAAAGCTGCAATAGCATAATGGCAGAGAGAAATAGTTGTATCAATATATGTTGCAAGAGATTTTAACCTGCTTTCATCAGAAATTGATAAATAAATCAAACACTAAAAAAAAATAAATGAAACACTAATAGAGATGTAAAAGAACTGAGTAATGTAATAAGGAAGCTTGAACTATTTTATGTATATATATAGACATGTATGTGTATGTATATACATACACATGTGTATATATATACATACACATGTGTATATACACATACGTGTGTGTATATGTGAGTTTGTATGTGTTTGTGTATTCCCCACATGGAAAATTTACTACACCATAAACACAGTCTTAAATTCCAAAGAATCAATATCATGTATGCTGTATTCTCTGACCATAATCAATTAACACTAGAAATTTTAAACAGGAAAATAAGCATAGTTTACATAATCCTAAATGTCAGGTTTTATATTAATAAATAATCCTTGGATTAAAAGGAGATTATGAGGATTGAGGTAAGATGGCGGGCTTATGATGAGTGACTGTCAGGGATGAAAATAGGTATGCCTGGAAGCAGAATTTAAAAGCAGTTTCTCTTCAGACCATCTTCTTTCATACCACCTGATAAGCATCTTGAGTCACCATGGTATTAGCAGCAGTAAAACGGGAGATATCGAACAGAACTATCTGGAAACATTTATTTCCAATTCAAAACATGGCTTTATATTGTGTTTGTCATAAACCTACGTGTTCTCCTCTTCCAGATGACCATGATTGCAAATAGAGTTTGCTTTGACATCTGATGACAGGACGACAGTATGCTACTACCCTTCTGTGGACATTCCGTATGAACATACAAAACCTACCCCACGGCCAGATCCTGTGCATAATAATGAAGAAACACATGATCAAGTGCTGAAAACCAGATTACAAGGAAAAAATGAACACTTTGAGCAGGAACCTATGATAGAACAACGTAGCAAAATGTTCTTTACTAAGCATCGTTTGTGTCCTCGTGGACAGTATCATAGACATTGTAGGAAACTGGATCCTCCAAAAGACAGATGATATTGAGGTTTTCAGGAATCAAAGGGATGTTATCTTGTGTCTTATTTGCCATATGAGGAAATGCAATTGAGTATATTCACTGTTATGTAGCAAAACAATAATAAAATGTCTTTTTATATATTAAAAAAAGGGGGGGGATCATGAAAGGAATTACAAAGTTTTAGGACTTAAACAACAATAAAACCTCACAAGTTACTGTTTGTAAGACACAGCTAACATAGTCCTTTGATGGAAATGTGTAGTTTCAAGTAAATTTACCAGAACACAGAAAGGTTGAAAACAAATAGGCTAAACATTCAGTTGAAGGAGTTGAAAATGTAGCAGAGAGAATACAAAGAAGCCAACTGAAAGAAACAAGGAAGAAGAATTAACAACATTAAAAAAGAAATTAATAAAATGAAGAAATAAAAATAATAAAAATATGCGGCACCTGGGTGGCCCAGTTTGTTGAGTGTACGATGCTTGATTTCAACTCAGGTCATGATCCCAGGGTCATGGGATCAAGTCCTGCATTGTGCTGAGCCTGGAACCTACTTAAGATGATCTCTCTCTGCCCCTCTTCCCTGCTTGTGCTCTCTAAAATAAAAAAAATGAAAATAAAAATATCAACAAAACTAAAGCTCTCTAGCAAGATCAAGCAAGAAAATGAAAAAGAATGAAAACAGAAACTTGCAATGAAAAAGAAAAATAGCTACAGATATAACAGATTTTAAGTAAAAAATATTATGAGTAACTATGTCAGAATATACTTGGTAATCACAAGATCTTAGCATAAACTACTTGGAAAAATACAAAGGGCCCAAATTAGAAAAATTGAATAGGTCAATAAGCAGTAGAGACATTTAATGGTTGTAAAAGACCTCCCTGCCACCAAAACTTTGTAGCCCTTGGTCTCTTTCACATGGAATTTCTACTAAATTTTCAAGGACATATTAATCTTACAATTTTTTTTTCCAGAAAAGAAGCAGTTCAGCTTATTTAATGAGATTAGTGCAATCTTGATTCCAGTATCAGATAAAAGCAATAAAAATATTATAAGCCAGTTTCACTCGTGGATGCATGTTCCAGTATTCTAAATTAAATATTAGCTATAGAAACATTTGATAATTAAAAATTAATTCATTGTTCAGATCAAGTTCTCCTAGGAATGTACTGAAGTCTCAGCATAAAAAAATATGTCAAGGGAATTCACCATATTAATAGACAAAAAAAGTGACTAAATTGATGCAGAGAAAGCATTTGATAAATGTAAACACTTATTTGTTGAATAATATGCACCAGGATATGTTAAAATCTAGAGGAACTATGCTAATGTAATATGTTCCAGGAATCTAGGACAAGCTTAGAGTTTGTTATGGCTTGGTCTCATCATTTAATTCTCTGTACTTTTATTGAAGTTGTTCTTCTATTCCCAGAGGTCCATTAAGGAAGGCAGTAAGAATTTTGCTGAAGCATAAAATGACTGGGCAGAAAGTGGTCAAAACAGAGGATAGGTTTTAGCTGCAGCTTTTCAAATAGCCTAGGGCAGGGTGGGATGAGAACCAGGGAAATCAATACAAAGATGACTGTAAGCCAACACTAGTTGCCTAGCCAAGTTTACTCGTTCATTTCCTAAACAATAACTTTTAATTTTTGCTCTTATAAAAATAGTAGAACTTTGGGGGAAAAAGATCCTACTATTTCAGTAGGAAGAATATTGTATTTCCTGGCCACAATGTCTGTTAACATTTTGGTGGATAGCCAAATATATATAATATGAAGGAGGAAGAAAAATCCATAACCAGAGAACATTTTTTTTTGAAATTATTGCCACCAGCATTGTTTTTACATTTTTTTTTTACATTTTTTTTTTTTTTGAGAGAGAGAGAGAGAGAGAGAGAACAAGTTGGGGAGGGGCAGAGAGAGGAGACACAGAATCTGAGGCAGGCTCCAGGCTCTGAGCCATCAGCACAGAGCCTGATGCAGGGCTTGAACTCACAAACTGTGAGATCATGACCTGAGCTGAAGTCAGATGCTTAACTGACTGAGCCACCAGGTGCCCCTTGCCACCAGCATTTAAACTCACAGTTTTTCTTCTCCGTAGTGCATGCTGTTTCTTGTTTGGGGATCACAGATTCAAATGACTGTAGTGGCCAGACATGTTTGAAGAGACAAGTTAAAAAGGGTGGCTTGATTGTGTGTTCTAGAAAAAGTGTGATGGTCCAAGGACATTTAAGACAAAGCACGTCTGTAGGTCACCAGTTTGCAATCCCCACTTGGCTTACAACTCTTACCCTCATAGCATGTACTACGTAGCTGGGGAAAAAGATAAGACATTTTACATGTGAGAGGAGTATTTGGCAAGAGATAATCCAGTCGTATACTATGTGGTATTATTTATATGATCCATAAGTATACAGAGGATGGGGTTTTGTTATATCATCATCATTTGTCTTGCTTTTTAGTTTACAAAGTGTTATTAAAATCTTCACTCTATTGTTTCTCACAGAAACCTTGGATGGAAAGTAGGAAAAATGTTGCCCATGTTTTACATATGCGGAAGTTCAGTATCAGAGTTCTTGAGCAATTTACCCTTATTCTCATAGATATTAAATGACAGAACTAATATTCACAGTCTTTGTGCTGGGATATTGCAGTGAGCATCTGTGGGACTAGTTATGTCTTTCACTTGTCACAATGTCCCTTTGAACATTCTACACGGTACCTGTGAAGGAGCCATGTTACAAGTTGACTTCAGCCCTTGGTCAAGCTGGCAAATGAGTTTCATCCCTAGAATGTGGGTACTCAGGACAAAGTGATGGCATAGTCTCTCCAGAGGGAAAGAAGCTGTGATAGGTAAACCTTTATAACTCTTGGCACCCTATCAGATGATGCAATCTATGGTTTGGGGAACAGAAGAAACTGTCCTTAGAGAAATAAGGGACAAAAACCATACATTTAACAGTAAGCAGAGGCAAGAGATGGAGTCAGAAATTCTATGGCATTCTGGCCCCTGTTTCTAATGACACCCAAGGGCCACCTGCATTCGTATCCTTCCCACAGTTTAAATGCCTAACTTTTGGGCCCCCTGGGTGGCTCAGTTGGTTAAACGTCCGACCTTGGCTCAGGTCATGGTCTTGCAGCTCATGGACTCTATGCTGACAGCTCGGATTCTGTGTCTCCCTCTCTCTCTCTCTCTCTCTCTCTCTCTCTGCCCCTCCCCCGCTTGTGTTCTATCTCTGTCTCAAAAATAAATAAACTTAAAAAAAATAAATGCTCAACTTTTCCTTAGATTATACATATTTTAACTAATTTTTTAATTTTAATTCCAGTATAGTTAAAATTAATTGTTGTATTATTTTTAGGGGAACAATATATTGTAATATGGATATTCTATACATTACTCGGTGTTCATCACATTAAGTGTATTCTTTAATTCTCTTTGCCTATTTAACCCATTCTCCCACCCACCTCCCCTCTGGTAACCTTCAGTTTGTTCTCTATAGTTAAGAGTGTATTTCTTGGTTTGTCTCTCTCTTTTTCTCCTTTGCTCGTTACTTAAATTCCACATATGAGTGAAATCATATGGTATTTTTCTCTCTCTTACTGACTTATTTCACTTAGCATAATACTCTCTAGCTCCATCCATGTTGTTGCAAATGGCAAAATTTCATTATTTTATATGGCTGAGTAATATTCCATTGTGTGTGTGTGTGTGTGTGTGTGTGTGTGTGTATATATGTATGTATATATATACCACATCTTTATCCATTCATCTATTGATGGACACTGGGGTTGCTTCCATAATTTGGACATTTTAAAAAGTGCTGCAGTAAATGTAGGGGTCCATGTATCCCTGTGAATTAGTGTTCTTGTATTTTGGGGGTAAATACCCAGTAGTGTGATTACTGGATTATAGGGTAGTTCTATTTTTAACTTTTTGAGGAAACTTCACACTGTTTTTCAGAGAGGGTGCAGCAGATTGCATTCCCATCAACAGTGTAAGAGGGTTCCCCTTTCTCCATATCCTCACCAACACCTGTTGTTTCCTGGGTTATTAATTTTAGCTATTCTGACAGATGTGAGGTGGTATCTCATTGTAGTTTTGATTTGTATTTCCCTGATGATGCGTCATGTTGAGCATCTTTTCATGTGTCTGTTGGTCATCAGTATGTCTGTTCATGTCTTCAGCCCATTTTTAAATTGGACTATTTGGTTTTGGGGTGTTGGGTTTTCTAATTTCTATATATATTTTAGATACTAACCCTTTATCAGAGATGTCATTTGCAGATATCTTCTCCCATTCAGTAGTTTACCTTTTAGTTTTGTTGTTTCCTTTGCTGTGCAGAAGCTATTTAGTTTGATGTAGCTCCAGTAGTTTATTTTTGCTTTTATTTTCTTTGCCACAGGATACATATCTAGAAAACTGTGGCTATGGCCAAAGTCAGATAAAGTACTGCCTGTGCTCTCTTCTAGGATTTTTATGATTTCAGGTCTCACATTTAGGTCTTTAATCAATTTTAACTTTATTTTTGTCTATAGTATAAGATAGTGGTCCTGTTTCATTCTTTTGCAGGTAGCTGTCCAGTTTTTCTACACCATTTGTCAAAGAGACTTTTTCCCATTGTATATTCTTTCATTCTTTGTTGAAGATCCATGAGATCTTGACCTGAGCTGAAGTTGGATGCTCAACCCGCTGAGTCACCCAGGCACCCCTGCTTCTGGGTTTTATATTCTGTTCTGTTGATCTATGTGTCTATTTTTATGTCAATACCATACTATTTTGATTGCTATAGCTTTGTAATATACCTTGAATTCTGGAATTGTGATACCTCCAGTTTTGTTCTGCCTTTTTAAGAATTCTTTGGCTATTTGAGGTCTTTTGTGGTTCTATATAAATCTTAGGGTTGTTTGTTATAGTTCTGTAAAAAATGCTATTGGTATTTTGATGGGGATTGCGTTAAATGTGTAGATTGCTTTGGCTAGTATAGACATTTTAACAATATTAATTCTTCCAGTCCATGAGCATGGAATATCTTTCCATTTGTTTGTGTTGTCTTCAATTTCTTTCATCAGTGTTTCATAGTTTTCAGAATACAGGTCTTTCACCTCTTTGGTTAAGTGTATTCCTAGATATTTTATTATTTTTGGTGGAATTGTAAATGAGATTATTTTCTTAAGTCCACTTTCTGCTGCTTCATTATTAGTGTATAAGAATGCAACAGATTTCTGTACGTTGATTTTGTATCCCATGACTTTACTGAATTCATTTATTATTTCTAGTAGATTTTTACTGTAGTCTTTTGGGTTTCCTATAAATAGTATCATAGCATCTGCAAATAATGAAAGTTTTACTTCTTAACCAATTTGAATGCATTTTATTATTTCTTCTTCTCCTTCTCCTTATTTCTTTTTTCTTCCTTCTTCCTTCTTCTTTCTGTCCTCTTCCTGCCTGATTGCTGTGGCTAGGACTTTCAGTACTATGTTGAATAAAAGTGGTGAGAGTGGACATCCTTGTCTTGTTCCTGACCTTAGGAGAAAAGCTTTCATTGCCCCATTGATTCTGATGTTTGCTGTCGGTTTTTCTTCTTCAGGTTATACTTAAGTTAAATTTTCTTCCAGTAAACTCCCTTTGTGCTTAAGCATTAGATGCAGGAAGTTTTTATTAGACTTAAAAATGACTTACTCTGTCTTTATACCTTCTGGGTCCAGGAGGGGTTAAAAGATGAGTTTTTCTCTCACGAGGCTTTCAGAGATTCTATCACATATTTGGGAACTTCTCACTTGTAGTTATCTTGTAATAAGTGATGCATTTTCTTCTAGTTCATCACTCAGTCTCTCCTCAGTTACTAGGAATCCAGCAGGGTATATATAAGTCCCATTGCCCTTCCCAGTGGGTCCTGTTGGATAGGACATAATACAAACCTTCATACGTTCTCCTTTTTATGCATGATCCATAATTGGGACACTGGAATCTTTCATGTACTCTTTGACCTGATAAACTCTCGAGTGTAGGTAGACCTCACAGTCTGGATTCATTCATCAGCAGGTAAATGCCTTTCCTCTGGATGTTTAAATTCATCCGATGAGAGTCAGATTCCAATCTACTGAGTTTTCCAAACTTCACATTCACATATTAAGCTCATATCAAGTAGTAACGTTGAAGCTCCTTTAACTAGTTTGCAGGTGACAGTGGGTACAACAGACCCACTTTTTTCATAATTTTATTTTTATCACCTAGATTATAAATTTCTAGTCTTAAAGTCTAGGAGAGCCAGAGTTAGAAAGTAATACACGTGCTCTGTGTTTTGCCCAGAGAAGAGTTGAACCCACCAGGCTTCCTACTATTATGTTTACCAATTAAGATTTTGAATTCTCTGCGGGTGTTTTTATTTTTGTTTTTTTCCTCAACTTAATGTTTTTTGAATCCATGTATTATATATCATTTCTAGAAATATTTCCTGCTATAGTAAAATGCTGATTTGTGACCTTGTTTTGGAATATTTTTTTAATTGGACTTTTGTGGAAATCACCTGAATAATGATTAATAATAAGCAGAATAAATTTTATGTGAAAGTTATTTCAGAAGTCATTTATTTTAGTTCTGTGTGACTGCTGTTGCAATTTTCTGGGCATACTAACCAACTAATTTGAAAGTTAAGCTCTTTGTGTGATTGCATGTTTCTTGCCTTTAGAGTAATGAAGATTTTGGAAAGACATCATCAAAGCAGAAATAGGAAGCTTATTGACTCTTGAATATTTAGTGTTTTATTACATTTACCATAAATTCTGGTTTCCTAAGTTAAGTAACATGAAACGCATCCAGCTGTAACAGAGTTTGTGTTACCTGCAGATTTCAATTTAACAATTTTCTTTCAAGCTTCAGATTTGATGGAAATCTATCAAGTTTCCCAAGGCATGTCTAGCAGAGTGAGGTTGTACATAAGTGTTTTTGCTTGAGTTCCTAGGAGCAGAGCATGGGACAGGAATTCTTGTTCAGGTGGTATATCAAAAGAGCACTTGAAGTGAAATGAGGACAATAGGATGAAACAGGAAAAAAAGACAAATAAGAAGCTGAGCCAGAATGTGGGCTTAGCTGGAGGCTAGCTTGTTTAATCCCATAGGAAGCTTCAAAGTTCTCCCACAACAAAGTTTCTCCTACATCATGGAACTCAGTCATTGGCAGTGGTCTTCCCTTGGATGGGTAGGTGATTATAGCCTATTAGGCAAGGCTGTTCCTGTTCTTGTGAGGGCAAGTTTCCAAAGACAGGAGTAGCTGTGAGTTATCAACTAATACAGTTGTGAGGGAAAAGTTCCCTCCCCTGTTTACATGATGATGGCTGTTTACCAGCAGGATTCTTTATAGTCCATCCTTTGAGCTCAGATACCCAGAGGTCATGGCACAGCCTCTTCAGAATTCTGATTGGAAAACCTTACAAGGGGGTTACTGGGAGGAGCTCTAGCTGCTGCTGCTGTAGTTTGTCCTGAGATCACAACTAATATGCATCACTTCCTGCCTCCACTGCCAATTCTAAATTCCTCTCCCCAGTGATTAGCGCTTCTGCCAATCTGTGCAGTTTGCCTGGTGGAATGCCCCAGGCCTCATCCTTATTCTGAAGGGTGTGAGCCTTTTGGTCACTCTGCCTTTACCAGGTCATGGTTTCTGTGCTTTCCCATGTACAATTATAGCTGGGAATGAAGGTTACATGGCTTACCTGAGTGCTCAGCATATTCTTCCTTGCCCCTAATCTGTCACAGAAGTTATGGTTCCTCCTGATTGTCCTGGTCCATTATTGCTGTCAGTGCAGTAATCCTTTTCTTTGCTTGCTGATCTCCTGGCACGAGGATCCCAAAGTGAACAGAAAGCAGTGTTAACTCTAAGATTAGTGGGATTCTTGCTGGGTCCTTGGAGGAGGGATTACACAGAACCTAAAATTGTGGAGACATTATGTGTGTTTCCCCAAGTGGGTTTCTGGGGGGTGAGAACGAGTGGGACTGCTTCTTCCTCTATCCAATCTTAGCCAGACCATTTATTCTACTGTTATGGACATAGCACTATAGAAGGGCTATTGGATTAAGATACTATGCTGAATGATAAAAAGATAGGGCCCTATCCTTTCAAGGTGTTCTCTTCAAGCTTCTATTTTAGCAGCATATTTAAAAGTCCATTTCAATCTCCTAATGGGTTGGCAGCTTAGATGGCACAATATGTGGTAGGAACAATGGATGCTGTTGACACAAGACCACTGTTGCTGCTCCTTCACTGTACAGTGGGTATGTAGATACATGGTAATGTTATTCAGGATTCCATGACAGTAAATTAGACATGCTCTGAGCCCTAGGTAGTGGTGCTGGCTGGGAGTTGTGACCCCAAAAAGGCAGAGCTGCACCTGGAATAGTGGGTCAAGCACAGACAGGATGGAACATTACTCTTTCCAGGAGATAAGTGTCTTATTGGTCTTATAGAAAGATAGCACCATTTGGACACTCACTGTTGTTCTCTACTGCTGGCAAGTTAGATATTCAGCAGTGGCAATAGCGAGATCAGTATTGGTGAGAATTAGCCCGCGCCGATGGTCCCTGGACCCACAGACCATGCAAAGGTCCATTTCTTCCACCATGGCCATTCTAGTTCTCGGCTGTTCTATTCCAGCACCAGAGAAGCTGAAGATAGAAAGTGGGTGACTGAGTCATCCTGTTTCTGGCTGTCAAATGCCTCTTCTGACGTAGATTCTCTCTAGTGGATGTTAACATGTGATCTAAAGGTCCTCGCTTCAGTTGAACCTTTTTTACATGTATCATTTTCTAAGGGGTTGCTTTAGTTTTATGATGAATATATGTAATTGTGATAACAATATACTGGAAAAATTTTGCTGTTTTACATGTAGAAATCTTACTTCCATTTAGGTCCCGTAATCCTCTCCACTTTAAAAATTTATTTTCTCTACCCACATCAAAAACCCCATCAACTAGTATTATAGTTTTTGCCTCAAACATGAAACATGATTAAAAAACTCAGGAGAAGTATAGTCTATATTATGTTTACTTCCCAACCTTCCTCCCTTTTTTTAAACCTATTGCATTGTTATTTCTTCCTTTCTGAAGTCATTTACTTTCTGTTTGGAGAATTCCCTGTCGCCATTCTCTATGGGTAGGTCTGCTGCCCTTAGAGATACACATTCCTTTAGTTTTACTTCATCTGAGAATGTCTTAATTTGCCTTCATACCTGAAGGATATTTTCGCTAGGTATAGAATTTAGGGTTGACGGGTTTTTTTTTCCTTTCAGCACTTGAAAATGTGCTACTTTAGTGTAATATAAACCAGTACTTCTAGGGCTAAAGTTTAATTATATGGCTGTAGCCTAAATAGCCTATTTTGATTGGAAAAAGAAAAGACGGGGTACAATTTTTGTTCCTTTTCTTATATTGCAGAAAGTATTTCTTTTTGAAGGGAAATACACATGAAAACATTTTTTTGGCTGCTCCCAATTGCAGTTGAATACTAGGTAGTTGTTTATTGCTTTCTTTTTCTTCTGAGACATGCAGAGAGAAGCAACTGTTCTGAGGGCAAAGAGGATGAAAACACAAACTAACAGTTTAGTCCAAATTAGCAGCCTGCTGTGTCCAAATGAGAGAGAAGAGAGCCAGTTACACAAAAGCAAAAATCCATCTTGGGAAGCTCTCTGAGGTGAAGTGTCGGGAGTTTGGACTCAGGCATGCCTAGCATTTAATCCCATCTCCACTGTTTACTAGGTGTATGAACTTTGGTGAGTAATTTATCCTCTCTAGGTGTCAATCCCCCCACAGATAACATTGAAATTATACTACTTGGCGTCATTGTGAGAATTTAAACAACAGCAGGATCCTAGCATTCATTCTCAACTGTCTTTCCAGGGTGTTTCAGTTGTATTTCTCCTTCTCCTTTTCATGTAGAGGCAATGTAAAGAAAGATTAAGGAAAACCCACTAGAAAGGGTGTCTGGCTCCAGCTTGGGAAACATGATGAACTAGCAAAGTTAAGATTTATTGTGAAAGGTATAATTTGAATCTTTTATTTCTTTAAGAGTTGTGATGTTATCACTTCCTAAGTTTATAGAGAGCTACTATTATTTAGTTTATTAGTTTCATTATTTTCATAAAGGAGAATATAAAGAAAAGTTTATTAGTCTGGGTCAAATCAAGGGAGAGATATCTTACAGCAACTTGAACAGGAAAGGTTTTATATAAAGAATTATTAACTGCAAAAGGACATTGGAGCAATTAGGGTTTTGCTAGTAATAAGCAAAGAGAACATTAATGAATACAGTATAACAGACATAAGTGCAGTTACTACCCAGGGCTGAGATAGAGAGTCCTAAGAATAGACCCCATTTTGCCCCTCTCCTCCACAGCTGAGATCTGAATCCTGTGGGAAAAAGCACAGCCCTTTTAGTGACTGTCGCAGAAGTCACTGTGAGGGTACCCTGGGGGAATTTACTGGAAATCTGTCCTCAGGAACTGACCAGAATTCTGCTTTCTAGGGCTCCCAGAAAAGTTGTTGAGGAGGTGTATCATTTGAAGCAGTGGTACAAATCTGCCCGAGGGTGGCAATGACCACTGTACTGCTGGCCACTGTGTATTTCAGGAGACTGGCTCTGAAGAAGCCATATACACTGCAGGAATCTGGTGCTGGAAGTGGACTACACTATAGGAACTAGACACTGCAAATACACTGTGGGAGTCTGCCAAGTGAGTGCATCAGAACGAGAAAGCAAAACCCTTTTGCTCCTGCAGTGTCTCTCCAGCACCGTCTACTGACAAAGTTTGACATTATGTGGCAGACAGGGGACAATATTTAAGGGGCCCAGATCCATTCTCACAGAGCAAGCAAAAAGTAAGAATTTGAAGCTAAGAGGTAATAACTTATGACTGGTACATAAGGGATGGAGAATTTATGATTGGAAATCTGTGTTAGAACTTAGTAAGAGTGATTGTCTTTATCTTATGAAAAGCATGGTCTTAATTATTCAAACCATGATACCAATCCACCAATGCCTCCTGGTGGTCATAATTTGAAATTGCATTTCAAATCTTTGCACCAGTTAGCAGATCTTTTATAATTGAAATTGTATAACATAAGCCATAGGATTGTGGCAAACATAATACTCTATACCCAGAGTTCCTAAATTATAAATTACATTTAAAAACATATTTCTGGTTAGAGGCACTTAGACTGCAACAGATATTATTGTATAAATTTGAATACGACTTGATTTGATACTGAAAAATTTATTTAATATTAGGGTCAGGAGTTCAAATGATAGCTAATGTAACTACTCAGATGATTCAGGTTTAAGCCTCTCAGGTTGCTTTAAGGTTTGCAAAATGAGTTAGATACATGGGTTCTAGGGTAAGTTCATGATCCTACTAATTGATTGACTGCTGACATGTGCAAGGGTCTGCAGGACCAAAGAGTATTATTCACGGACTTTCATTAGAAGTAGATGCCATATATAATTTTTTACTGGATTTTTATAAATATAATTTTTTACATGTTTAATTTACTTTTTCCTTCACTGTGACATTTAGCATTTTCTAAAAATTTAAGTGTAGTTGACACACAATATTATATTAGTTTCAGGTGCACAGCATAGTGACTCAACAATTATATACCTAACAAAATGCTCACCATAGTAGGTGTAGTTACCATCTGCCACCAGAAAAAGTAATTACAATATTATTGATTATGTTCTCTATGCTGTACTTTTTATCTTTGTGACCTACTTATTTTATAACTGGTAGTTGGAACCCCTTAATACCCTTCACCTTTGACAACACATTTCTTTAGGAAGTTCTCCTCTCCTTTGTTTTACATGGCCCTGCTTATTTTTCTCTTCTGGGCTTGTTTTGTTTTGTTTTGTTTTGTTTTGAAGCACTTAAAGTGTCAGTGTTCCTAAGTTCCATCTTAGATGCTCTCTCTTATTCTGTATGTTTTTTTCCAGGGTGGCAGTATAACATCACACTTAAAAGCATAGAGCTTCTAGTTAGAGAAATCTTGAATATTAGCTCTGCCATTTCCTGCTTTGTGATCTTGGGTAACTTAGTATCTCTAGGCTCAATGTCCTCATCTGTAAAAATGAGCTATGCCCTCTTACCTCCTAGAGTTGTTGAGATTTTGAAATGAGATATATGTAAAGCCTTTATCATAGTGCTTTAGTGCTTGGCACACAGAAAGTGCCAGATAAACAGTACTTTTGATTATTTGTCTACTTCAAATAATATGCTTATGATTTCAGATCTTTAACTAAAGCTTCTCTGTTGGGCTCCAAATCTCTGTATAAGGTGGTTTCAAATGCCATTTGGGGCCTGTTGTAAATCAGTGATGAGGATTACATCAGTACAAGAGGAATTGAAAAAAATAAGGATGCTTCAGTTGAGTTTTGAATTGAAGGCAAGTTAACAATTAAGTTAACTTATTGAATTAACAATAAATTGCCTTTTGTATCAAGATTCATGCCTTAATTTTTGGTGTTGAAATATCCTTTTGTAAGAATGAAATGTGGATATTAGTAGATGATAGTTTTTTGTTTTTTAAAGAACACATGCTGTCTTATCAAAAGAAAAAATTGGCAGTCTTAAACTGGTCCCTCATATTTATTTGAAAATTTTGCTGGTATGTGAAACCTAAAAACCTAGGAACCTCTGATCTGTTGGACAGCTTTACCTGAGTAAACTATGAGTGCCTCAAACTTGACACTATAAAAAGTATACTCATTATCTCCTTCTTTCCCTTCACACAAAACCCAACTCCTTTTTATTATATACTGTAAAGGATGTCATAACTCTCCATCCCAGTTAATTGTCAGAAGTGAGTTATCTTCAAACTGCCCCTGGTCCTGTTACCCTTAATTAATTGCTAATTCCTTCAGTCTGTCTCTTATTATTTCTTGATTCATACCCATTGCCACTGTCATCTTTTTTTGTTGGAATTGTTTTCTTCTTACCTCCAGACTCCTTTCATTCTAATTCATCCCATCTGAAACTGCCAGAATGATCTTTTACTTTTTGGTCTAAATTCCCTCATACCATCTTCTTTGCGGTTAAACTTTTCAGTATAGATAGAAGGTCCCACCTTTCCCATCTGCTACTCCTCCCTCACATGGATCTCTCATGCCTGCCATAATTAACTCTTTACATCTCAATTGTTTTGGAATCTTTGCACATCCACTTCTACCTGTTAGTGAATATCCTCTCCTCATCTGGAAAATTCCAATTAGTCCTTCAAGGTTCCATTCACGTTTCTACCAACAAGACAGATGTATAAAAACTGTATTTGGTATGCCGGCATATTTTCATGCCATTTACTTTCATTATTAGAAGGGCGTGGCTGAGGGTACAACTAAGGGATAGGCAGAAGGAATAGAATGCATGCTGTTAGCACAGCCATGCATTCTTAGCCTCTAGCACTGATCTGCAACCAGGACTGTTTGTAAATATGAAATGTGCCCTTTCCTTTTAGGTACTTAGGTATGTCTTCTATGCTGTGTGTAGTAATAACCAGAAATAGAAATTAAAAAAAAAAAGATTATCAGATGAGATCAGCTAATGTAACAGCTTGTCTTCTTGAGGAAAAGTTCTAAAAGCTTAATCATTGTCCACTATGTTCTTTTTCTTTTTTTTTTTTTTTAACATTTATTCATTTTTGAAAGACAGAGAGAGACAGAGTGCAAACAGGGGAGGGCTAGAGAGAGAGGGAGACATAGAATCCGAAGCAGGCTCCAGGCTCCGAACTGACAGCACAGAGCCTGACACGGGGCTCAAACTCAAGGACCGCGAGATCATGACCTGAGCCGAAGTCGGCCACTTAACCGATTGAGCCACCCAGGTGCCCCAATGTCCACTATTTTCTTAAAGATGGTTCTTGTTGTGAATTGCACCTCAAGACTCAGAGGGGACCCAGAAGTATCATTGCTTATCCTTAGCTATGCCTTTCATCTCAGTCATGCTATTCAGAGGAGCATATCAGAGAGAAGAAACTCCCTTTCCCACTCAGCGCAGCTGACTTCAGGAATAGGCTTATATTATCTTAGCCTGATCAATGGCTTAAATTTTTTTGTGATCCATCATATCATATATGTTCTCGATATTTTGAAAGTGCTTTGATACTGTTTCAGTTAAGATGATAGGTCTGCAATTCAACACCCAACTGAGCATTTGGGACATTTTATTCTCTTACAACCCATATGAAAGAGGCAGTACATCAAGTTCAACAGCTCTGTGATGTCATCAGAGACCCAGTTTCTTCCCACCCTTCTGTTCCTCGGTGCATTTAATTTTTATCCCCCTTTTTGCATCAGGAGGCAAGGTGGCTGCTGAAGTTCTAAGCATCACTACTATGACATGCCATCATCCCAAATAGGGAGGAATCAAGATGAGACATTAAAGTCACGATTGATAAGACTAACCATAATCCAGTCCTTGGGCCTGGGCACATTGCTAACCCACACACAAATGGGTTTTGTCATCAAGGAAGAAGGGAGAGAAAGGCTAGGGAGTAAGCAACTAACATTGTCTGCCACGCATAATCCTTCCCTTTTAACTGTATGAAATATAACAGTGGGGCATAAGAGCTCCACCTTGGCGTTTTACTTCTACCATCCAGACCAATTTTCTTCTCCCTTGTTTCCCCTTGACTTTCTACAATTTAACCTTCCCTTCTCCTGGGACGTCACCATCACCACCCAGTGGATTTAAGCAAGTCCTACTGTATATTTACTACATATGTTAGGTTGAACGATGTGAACTTACCAACATTAACATATTTTTCCAACAAGAATTTCAGAATTTTCCCAAATAATTTAAGATTCGTGGACGTAAATGATAACTGTGGGGAAGTAAGTACATAAAATTTGCCTAAAGCCAACAGAGAATGTTTTGAATGATGAAAAAAATCAGATTTGCAACTGAAATAGTGATAATTTACATTGGACATCTTCATTTGGAAAAGGGAAAAAAAAAATCACCTGCTAATAACATTGAGTCCCATTCCTAGAGACTGACAATGATTGATAAGTCTATTTTTATTGCTTAAATTTGAGTAAGGTAATCTAGTCGTACCTGCAAAGACAGAAAAGGTATTATTTTATGACTTTCTTGTATAGTATGAACTACTATTTATCTTATGCCTTCCTCTCTCCAAGTTGGGTATATCACAATGGCTGCACAAATATTGGAGAAGGAGTGCGACTCAATAGAGAAGAATTGTCTCTACAGTAGGATACTAAAAATTAAAAAAAGATGAGTGGAAAAAGCCAGCACAGAGGGGAAAGATAAGATAAGTGTCTCAAACACTTGAACGTGGAGAAGATCCAGCACTTTGCAGGGAGCCGTAGCCAGACTTTGTAACAGGAGAGGAAGTCATCTGGAAAATGGCGTTTCTCACACACCAGCTGTAAGTCAATCTCCTGGGTAAGAATATCAAGTTAAACAACCTCGTAGGTCTCTCGTGTCTATGAATGTAATAAGATTCCAGCACTAGAATCATTCTTTTGTTCCGTAGTTTCCCACTTGCTGCTCATATCCTGCTAAAGTCATCTCCTTCTCCAAAGTCTTGCCCACCAAGTTCCATGTGCTTAGTCCCTTATGTCCCTTTGGTGGAAAAAATAGATCAATAGTATCAGAAGTCGCCCTGAGGTATAGCCAAATAATAAAGAAAGCTGAACTGTGATGGTTACAACATAGGCTATTTAACAGCTGGACAGGGACTGTATGAGAGCTTTTGAGGAATTAAGAAACGAGAAAAAGGAAGAGAACGAAATACAAATACACAAATGACAAAAAGAGAAATGAAGATTGTCAGGAAATAGGGGCATAAAAACACATAAGGCAATAGCAGAGTGAGAAAAAAGATTTGTGCAAGTTGGAAAAATGTGGATTACAGTTCTGGCTTCACCAACTAGTCATGAAATTTTGAACAAGCCACTTAATCTTTACATTTTAAAAATGGCTTCATTGAAATATAATTTACATTTAGTACCATGTACCCATTTAAAGTATACAGTTTAGGGCTTTATAGTATATTTTCACAATTGTATAATAATTACCACAATTTAATCACAGAGCATTGTATTACCCTCCAAAGAAATCTCATACCCATTAGAGATATTTTCTCGTCCCCCAACTTTAAAAACCACTAAGCTACTTCTGTCTCTATAGCTTTGCCTCTTCTGAATATTTCATATAAATTTCACTTATGTAATGATTTCAAGGTGCATCTGTGTTATAGCATATATCAGTTCTTCATTTTTATTGCTGATTTGCATTGTCATACTTTATAATTTTCTTTAAAAAAACAAAGCCATTTTCCTAATATTTTAGATAACCTCTGTAAACCTTTTTTTCTTTTGAGTTAATTATCCTTGAAAGAAAAATAAATTGTCACCCCTTGTCTGGGAATGACTAAGATCATCATAATTCCTTTTATGAAGCAGAAGTAAAAATGAGAAACAGAGAAACATCTGTATTTTCTGAAATGTAAAGGAAACTTACGTCAGACCTTGTGACTCCAAGGACACAATGCCATCTTTCACCTGTTAGTCATTATTAGTTCATTCATTCAACAGGTGTTTAGACTTCTACATGCAAAGAACTATATGTCCCTTTATTGTCCCCTATGGAGGGATATGGAGATAACTAAGATAGAATTAATTCTTATTACCCTTATCAGAACCACCAGACCTGGGAATAAAATGTCTTCATCTAACACCTGCTGAAGTGTGGCATCACTAGAACCAAAGGGAGAATGAAGAGAGAGAGAGCCAAAGGGCTGGGAGTCATAGTTTTCTTCTCAGGTTTTATGGACATTGGAGTCCGTTTGCTTAGACACTTACTAAAAATATAAAATCCTTCTGCTTAGTTAAGGCTATCTTGGGTAGCTTCCTTGTTTTTGTAATATAAACCCATAGGAAATCTTCAAGTACTGGGTGAGAGCTCCGAGTTGTTTGGGGTTGTGGAAAACTGGAAGAAGTATGTGGTGGCAGAGAAGAAAGCAGCCAGAGGACACAGTCTCTGAGGTCTTAATAGGAAAGTTGGTGATGAGGAAGCTTATCTTGGGCAAAGATTTCCTCTGGGTAGGAGGCCTTTGCCTCCACTCACCCACTTTGTGTAATATCCTTATTCAAGGCCCATAAACATCATTAAATAAAAATAGCAAAGTTGGTCTTTGGGTTCCTAAGATCGTTCTTTTATTTTTTATACCATTGAGCCGGTAGTTCTAGACTCTGATTAATATCAGAGTTCAGTGTTTCAAATTTGAAACATTGGTAGAGACCCTATAAAGAGCTCAAAGGAATATATTAAAGAGAAATATAGGGCTTGTGAATAAAAACTTACAAAGAAACATCATGCTATTATTCGCCATGAGGAAGAGTTGGAAATTTATTTCATAAAAGTGAAAGAATGGTTGCTCTTTATGGGTTTGAACACAGAATAATTACAAATATATCTTAATTACTGAGAAGCTTAATATTAAAAGACTAGTTTAACAATAAAAGGCCTATCATTTTTTGGTAATTTTATGCCTTTTTCCTATGAAGCCAAAATAATTGACCAGATTGATTCAAGTCATGCAGACAAAAGCTAATTTAGTGAAAATATATATATTCTGAACACACTCCAGTGAAATTTACCCAAGAAAAGGGAGAGAAAAGGACATATCTAAAGATGCAGAATAAAATTACAGTACTGTGAAGAATGAACACTCTTGTCTAAAAAAAAACTTACTTGTAATGGACTATTTCACAGAAAAAAATTACTTAGAAAAATTGAGTGAAGTTGCAATAAAACCCAGAAAATGTTAATGGATCTATAACATCTAAAGAAATTGGATTTAAAAACCTAGTCCCCCTTCCATTTAAAAAAGCCAAAGTGAAAACCAAAACAGAAAAAAACATATAAAACAGATTTAGATAAATTCAAAAGCAAGTTATAACACATCATCAAGAAACAAATTAGTTCCAAAGCCATATAAATCCCTTCAGAGAAAAGAACAGGTAACACTTTCCAAATAATTTAATGAGGTTGTATTATTATGAGGTTAAAGCCAAATAAAAGCGATTGTCCTTTCTGAATAGAGATTCAAAATTTCTAAACAAAATTATTAGCAAACCAAATCTCACAATGTATTGAAAAATACCTCCTGGAAAAATTGGACTCTTCCAAGGAATTCAAAGAAGATGTAATTTAAAAGTACATTGCAAAGTATGATACAGCTATTCATTTATTATTTTTAAAATTATTATCTTCCTGATAATTTAGGAGTCCAATAAGGGCAAAATTGTGTCTATTTTGTTCACTGTTTTATCTCCACTTCCAAACATATGTGCTCTTGATAGGCACTCAAATATTTTTTTTTCCTATTAAATTGAATGCCATGTAGTTGGACATCATAGAAATTTAATTTCAGAGGTATTTATAGAAACCAAAATGTGTCAGATGTTTCAAGTCAGTTAAAAAGTGGAAAATTATTTAATCTTTTTAAAAGTAATGTCCTAAGGAATCCTTTGCAGTTCTTTTGCAATAAAGATGGCAAAAATACGTATCTAGTACTCCATTCGTGGTTAATATGGGACTGACCCTTCATCACTGAGCCACAGATCCTTCCTCAGAATCCTTCTCAGTATGGTTCTAGAGTTACTTAGTGTCAAACAATTGGAATTGGCGCATGCAACACAAATTGGTATTTCTATATTGTCCCAGGGGGGAAAAAAAATCACATTTTTTACTCTAAGAAAATATTTAATTATACACTGACTGATGATACTAGCATAAAAACAGCCTCAGGAAAGCCTACCTTTTAATGTAGATTCAGTGTCTCTACTTTACTTTCCCACTGGAATGAATACAGGACCTAATGGCAATAATTTGGGACAGATTATCATTTCAGATTCAGGCAAAATCACTTTTGGCTTTTATTCTTAAAAAAAAAAAACAAAACTAATGGTTTGGTGAAGAATTTGGATTGTAATTGCAACTTGGTTTTGGCCAAGCCAAACAAAGATTATAAATATTCATGTATCTAGATTCTATATACCAAAATTATTATCCTTAAACCTCTTAACTAAATTCTGACCAGAAGAAGAAACACATTTCTCAATTACTTTTGGAAAAGTCATATGTTTAGTGGCCAAGAGGTTCAAGATAGTTCTAATAAATCACATAATGGAGACAGTCTTACTTAAATTGTAGAGAATTATCTTGCAAAATTAATTTGAGGTTCAGAGGCAAGATAATCAGTATCATTTTCTATAACAGTCAGGCATTTTTAATTGAGTATTGCTACTCTATCCTTAGGGGTCCTTTTTTCAATTTGAGCAATCATAATGTTAAAGTGCCACTTTCAATTAGTCTTGCACCAGAGGGTACCATTTGGCCATATAAATATCATCGAAGAGATCTAAAGATGCTTTTGCTGTGAGGATTTAGATGTTGAACTTCCCTGATGAATTTATCTTTCTGCATACAAATCTCACTTCCTCTACAAGCAAAGACTGAAAGGTGTTTTCCAATTTTAACTTGCTTATCACTTACAGATACAATACTTTTCTTATTTAAATTAAAAAAATGAACTATCAAAGCTTTTCATTTTTTTTTTGTATCTGTGTGTGGAGGGATAAAGTATATTTCCTAACATTTTTTTCAAGTAGTTGACTTTAAAAATTTTCTCTCACAGTTAAATGAAAAGTAATTATAAAACTTGCTAAAGACAATGGCAGCTCTTAGAAATATAACCCTATAAAAATTAGAAAAAATTATGAAACTTCCTGAAAATAGTTAGAAACATTGGGCTGACATAGGATTTGAGTGATTCAATAAATGTGCATAAAATCATTACAGAAATACAAATAGTGCAAATTACTCAAAATATTAGCCCTATCTTCTAGGCTTTAATTTTTATGGACAGATATTTTTTAAACATTTTTTTAAGTTTGTTTATTTTGAGAGAGAGAGAGAGAGAGAGCGAGCATGCAGGAGAGGAGCAGAGAGGGAGGGAGAGAAAATCCCAAGCAGGCTCCACACTATCAATGCACAGCCCGACGCGGGGCTCGAACTCACCAACCATGAGATCATGGTCTGAGCTGAAATCAAGTGTCAGATGCTTAACTGACTGAACCACCAGGTTCCTTTATGGACAAATTTTTAAAAATTGAGTGGTTATATAAATTTTAATAAATAATAGAAATTCAGTATATCAAATTATAAAATAAAGAGGTTGGTTATAGTTCTGTGAGGAGTTCAACTTTCAAGTAGGGATATCATAGAGAGACGGTAAAACTTAACTAAAAATATCAGTGCTTCTAGGAGGAGCTAATTCTATGCCTTGGGAAGAGATATTTCAAGATGAGTCTAGAAACTTTTGTTGTCAGAAAGCAAGTACACTTTGAAATGTTCTGATGTGGTGTTGACAGGACTCAGAAGCCAACTTAAAAAGAGCTTTCATTGGCCAAGCTGTGACAATTTGAGCATAAAAAAGGATAAAAATTAGACTGATTAAAACAGCAGAGCCTAGAAGAAGCTGTTTTTCATAATTATGCTTAAAAGAAAATGGGGCTTTATTTTCTTTTCATAAAAAGGGTACTATATTCCGGTTAATTTCTTTAGAGAAAAATAATATTTTTAAAGTTTAATTATATATACTAATTAAATATTAATATATCTGTATGTGTATAAAATTTTTAGGATGGGTAAAATGACATCCACACACAAAGAGTAATGGCCACCACCATCGTTATTAGTATTTTATGGAATCCACTTGGCACACCATTCTTGTGTGCTTTTTGATCTCCCTTCAGGGATCATTTGTTCTCTTCTAGAAGTATATTATAAGTGATCTTATTTAGGAGGCATTAATGAAGGGATATGTTTTCATCTAATAACTTACTTGTTTTGTCCTCATTCTTGAATGATAATCTAGTTGAATATACAATTCCAGATTGGATTTGAATATATTTTTGAATACATTTTCTCAACATTTTTGCTGGCTTCCATTGTAATTGCTGACTTGTTTTTGGCCGAATTGTCACACTTAGAGATATCCTTTCATCTGTGGATGCTTTTAAGTTCTATTTTTTTCTTTATATGCGAACAATGACTGTGTTTTTTGTTTACTTTTATATCCTCAGAGCTCAGAATAGTGTCTGATAGTACTTGCTCAATAAATAATTTTTGAATGAATAACTTAAAAGAAAGTTTTCTGTAGCTTGAAGCTGACCTTTTTTTTAATTAAAAAAATTTTTTTTAAACGTTTATTTATTTTTGAGACAGAGCGAGACAGAGCATGAACAGGGGAGGGGCAGAGAGAGAGGGAGACACAGAATCTGAAACAGGCTCCAGGCTCTGAGCGGTCAGCACAGAGCCCGACGTGGGGCTCGAACTCACGGACCGTGAGATCATGACCTGAGCCGAAGTTGGGCACATAACCGACGGAGCCACCCAGATGCCCCTGAAGCTGACCTTTGAGTAACATAAGACAAAGTGCTTGAAGAATTTATTATGGTACCTGGCACATAATTACTACTCAATAAATGATAGCTTCCATTTTCATTGAGAGAAAAAGATTATTAATCTGTGTAAAGGAAGAGAAGGAGCTATTTATTAATCTATGAGGTTACATTCTAGAGAGTAAGCAATACTCTCTCTCTCTCTCTCTCCATATCTTCTCATTATAATTTCAAGTTTAAATACAAACATTGATTTCGTTTCTTATTTTTTCCCCTTTGGCACCCACCAAAAGTAAGGTTTACAACAAAAAGATTTACAAAACAAAAAAAGTTACGTCTCCAGTTCTGTTTAATGGGGCCGCAAATATGAAACAAAGATTGCTTGCTTAAGAGTAGGATATGGTCTTTACAAACTGAAGAGAAGGTTGATTCTGTCAAAAGGCCATTTTGATGAAACTTTGTTCATGGAGTAAAAGCATTAGACCAACTTTTGAAATAAATTGTAAATGAAAGGGTTAAAAATAGCGATTCTCAGGGTAAAGGTGATATTACTGTGTCATGTTGTTATAGATATTTTTTCCTGCAGTGTTTTCATAAAAGGGTCCTATTCCATGTATACCAAGACTTCTAAACTTCTCTCTGAATAGCTTCAAAGAAATGAATAAAATTTTTTCTAATTATGTTCCAAATCCATCAAATAATTCCATTTGAGATGTCTGAGATTATTCTATGCCCATATTTTCATTGTGCTTATTTTTTTAGGATATGGTTATTTCTACTTGGACAGAATTCATTATATTAGAGCAAGTATTTAAAATACTTATATGATTCTAAACTCACACATTCAATAAAAGTCATCATGAAATTAATTATTTGATCAAATTATCTTTATGTACTTTGCTAAATGTATACTTTGCTTAAATTTATAAAGCCTACTTTCTGAAAACATCTTAAAGATGATGAAATTCAGTGTTCTGTGGTTTCCACTTGGGCATATTAGACCAGATTAGGTTACCAGCACTACTAGAAGGACTCTCTAGTGTTTTATAAGATGGTCCTTCAGCTTGGAATTTCAGAGTGAGTGAGATATTGATTTGAGCTTAAAGCATGCTTAACATAATCCCTCAATATGCTCAAAAAATACCTGCTGAATGAATATTTCTCAGCCCTGGAGTAGGGAAAATGATATTTAACAAATGTGAGTGGTTTTTTTTTTGCATGTTGCAGGGAATGTTGAACGTTTTTTTTGGTTCTATATACATGTTCCAATGTGATGCATTTAGATTACATTTTGTTTCGTTCGTGAAAAACTGACCATACCTTGGAGGTTGCAAATCTAAGTGCCCAGATCAGTTTATGGCTTCTCTTTTTCATCTAGCACAAACAAAAAAGTGTCAAGAGAGTGGAAGAAAGTCCTTTTCCCAAACATCCAGTGAATATATGTTCTTTTGAAAGTAGAGAGGAAATTAAACTGTGGCTGAACCATTTTTCTTTTTTCTTTTTTGAAAGCTGTCTGTTGTTTGATGTCCATGATGATCATTTATATGACTCCAGAGGCTGCTGGAATAATATACTTACTTAGCAGAGCCTGGATATTTCTTAAAATTGAAAAAGGCAAAGCTCAGAAAAATAAATTTTGTTTCTGTAGTCCTTGTTTACATTTTGTGTTTGGTGAGACTTAATCTATAATGCGTTGCATTTAGGCAGTGTAATGGTCGCATCCTATGCCAAATTAAAGAAGAGTGTTTAAGCCTGAAAGATGCTGTTTTCATTTACTTATTGGTATGCCTATTTATACAAAGTTAGGTGAAAATGATCTCATAGTTTCCTATCAACTCTACAACTCAATGTACCGAATGACTCTATGATTTTGCCTTAAATCTATGGTCCTTAGGAGGATTTCTAAATTATCACTTGAGAAGTAATTTTTGCATTTATTTTTAGAAAGCAGAAGTTATATGAATTTGTAAGTCTATTATGGATTAATACACCTGTTGGTTGGAGAAGAGAAGTATGTTTTAATACTTAAAGTGACCTTGTTAGGAGATGGTATAATTAATCAGCTCAGTGTATGGGTGTTGGATTTCAGGCTGCCCTGGGTTGAAATCCTGGCATGGTATATCAGTTAACATCTTTTTATTGCAAAGAAACAAATATTGGCTAAATTAAGCAAAAAAGCAGTAAACTAAGCAATAAATTAAGTAAATTTATTGGCAAACTGTTGAGATATAACCTATTTGAAGATTGGAGAACCATATTTTGACATAAACAGAAGCCAGTAGTTTGGGACATGTCAGAGAAGCAAGAACTAAAGGAAATTTCCCTTCTGATTGAATGGGACCTCCCCATTTTTTAAAACTTCTCACTACTTCCTCAAAAGTCAAAGTCCCACAAAAAAAGTGGCTACATTTTGTCCCTCTTCCAGTGCCAGTCTAGTGGAAAGATAAATCTAGCCCTTCAACTTTTATAATGGAAGTTGACTATTTTCTACCTATGAAGACTGTTCTTAATGAATGAGATACAGTTCCCTAAAGATAAGTTGGAATGCTGTGGGAAAGAGTCAGTGATGCTGGGGACCAAAAAATGACGTGTGCATTATGCTTGGTTACGTACTAGTAATGTAATTTTGTCAAGTTACTCAATCTCTCTTAGCCTCAGTTTCCTTAAGGCTGTCATAGACTCTAAGTCTAAAGTTCTTTCTTGCCCAGCAAGAAAGCGGGATGCAGGATTAAAATGTGAGAGATGGCTAATGTCCGAGAAAAGACAAGAGCCCCAAATAAGGGTCCTTGCTCCAGTTTTATTAGGATCAGGAGGCTTACAAACATGATGATGGACGTGCACAAAGAGACAGTAAATCTGTGAACATTAACTCATGGATGTGAGGGAAAGGGGGTCTTGAAGATATTCGGGGTTAGGGGTTTGGGTAAATACAAAACAAAATCCTGGTGCCAGTGGCCAGGAGGAAGGTTATTTACAGTGGACATGAGGTACCACGTCTGTTTATCTTAGCTAGCCTAGACTAGGGGATGAGAAAGGTAGAGGAAATAACCTCAGGGTTAACAAGGCACCTTTCTTTTGTTAATCAGCTCTGCTCTGGGCAGCTTCACCCGCAGTGCAGCTGGTCTATAGCCCTATTTACCTGTTTACCTAATTTGGTCTTTCCTTCCTATGAAAGCAGCTTTCTGCTATAGTACTAAATTGGTGGACGTTTTCACCCTTAATGCCTAATCTTGCTTACCTCATATACCTTTGTATTTGGGCCTTTGCCCTCCTCTCTATTCTGGGGCCTTTGCCCCCTTTCTCTATTCTGGGAGCCTTTGCCCCCCTCCACTTTATCCTGGGGGCCTAATCTTGTTTACCCAAGCTTGAGTGAGAGCACCCTATGGCTTTGTAATTCTTTATGCCTTGTTAACCATCCGTGCAGGCTCAGGGAATTCCTAAGCTTGTTCCCCATGCCTTATCTCTAAAATGATTATAATGCCTACCTTACTGGGTTCCTGTGAGTATAAAATCAGGTAACACATAGAAAGTACCAGGTGTGTAGTATTCACTCAATACATATTGGCTGTTGCTATCATTATTTTATACTTTCTATGGTTCTTTCACATACATTTGCTTCTTTAAATCCTCACAGTATCTCAGCAGGTAAGTGTAATAGATTTTATTGTCTTTATTCTATGGATAGGATAAGAAGCTTGGACTTAAGAGGCGTTGCCTGAAGCCTAAAGGCTGGCTTTCCAAATCCTGTATGTTTTCTTCTACAGAGTGCAGTTCGCTACTACAGTATCATTGGTGTGGAAAAAAAGATGAGGGGACAACACTGAGACAGAGTTTTGTTTTTGTTTTGTTTCTTTTTTCTGAGAAATAGATTCTCTGTCAGCAAAGGAATTGTATGTTCACTGCTTGGCTACAGGTCAGTTTGGCTGTTGTATATATTTCCTAGAAGCAGGTGTTCTGAGAGTGAAATCCTGATGCACATTCACAGGATTGTATTCGCGTGGCACTTCCATGCTGTGATCTTGCGGCTTCATGACAAACACATCCAGGTTTGTAAACCTATGTACAGCTGTTCGCCTGTTAACAAAATGTGAGAACAGAGAAGTACCTGTCACACACCATGGAATTTTCCAAAGCAGTTCAGGGCTATGTGTGCTGGCTGATCTGCATTTGTCTTCCCTTTCAGCTTGACACCTGGACACCTGCGTGGAGGAGTGGGCCAGGGTGTTTGATAACGAGCATAGATTTTTGGCCTGATAGTTTTACTATCCCTGCAAGGCGACATCTCTGCCAGGGTCAATACTTCCAGTCTAGGAAGCTGTTTTCAGAAACCAGGAGGAAGCTAACATTTTTCAGCTTCCTTTCTCTGGGGTCCTTCTTCCTTCACTGCTCTCTGTGGGACAAGAAAGCAGAAGTATGCTGGTAATAGTAAAAAAAAAAAAATCTCAATTCTCTAATGCTAAGAAAATGAGCAGGAAAGGGACCAGATTTGGGAGAATGTATTTAATTTCTTTTGGGACCTACTGACTGATTTCTTGATGGTCTTCCTTATTTTTCTACATCACTTTCTTAAAGCACTTGAAGGGAGATTTTGAAAACCACCCGAGTTGCAAATTTTCTGCTACGAACTGCTTGGTGTTCAACATTCTCTTTATTACTTGCCCTTTGCTGCCTGGCATTTGAGTTCTTACAGTTTACGTCTGTGCCTCCTGTGAGACTGTGAACTTCATGAGAACTGGAGACAATAGCTCATCCATTCTTTGCATCCTTTATTGCTTCTCAAAGCACCATCTGTGGACTAGAAGCATTGGCATCCCCTGGGGGCTTGTTAGAAATGTAGATGATCCAACCTTGCTCCTGACTTACTGAGTCAGAGCCTCCATTTTAACAAGGTCCCGGGTGCTTCGTATGCACATTATAAATTGAGCAACATTTCTCTTTAGCACTTTTCATATAACACATGTTAAATAATAGTAAAGGTAGCATGCATGTGAAGCAGGTAATTATGTATCACTTACAGAACCCACTCCTTAACATTCTGTAGTAACCTCAGAATCCTAGAAGCCATGGGCACTTCATACTTCTGAATGCAGATGAAGTTGGCAGCCTCAGAATCTCCTTGATCAACTGAAAAAAAGAAAGAAAATTGAAATAAACAATCAGGCAGTGAGCAGGGATGGAGGAACAGAGTCCTTGTACATAAAGTTGGGTTTGGTGCTCCGCCAAGGACAGTGCTTGCTGCCTACAGATAATTGCTGTGGGGAGCTCCAAGGAGCAGCAGGGGTTCTAAGGTGCTAGCTCCGTTTTCCTCATCCAGCCTCAACTAGCTCACTCACTTTTCCCTGGTTCATTTGTTGCTTTTCCTGCTCACACTTAATTTAGGAACAAAAGTGGTCACCTCAAAATAGGTACACAAAAAATAAACACAAAACAATTTCCACCTGAAACCTCAAAAGCAAAGTTTAAAAACCACTTCACTAAGCCATAGGTAATAATATCAACAAGGGATAGATTGTTAATGTGTTCCATGCACAGTATACAAATTGGCATTTAAAATTTGTAATTAAACGATGATAAGTAATGACTTAAAATTTCTTTTTGATGCTTATTCATTTTTGAGAGAGAGGGAGAGAGAGAGCATGCACACAAGTGGGGGGGGGGCAGAGAGAGAGGGAGACACAGAATATGAAGCAGGCTCCAGACTCTGAGCCATCAGTGCAGAGCCCAACACAGGGCTCAAATCCAAGAACTTGTGAGATCATGACCTGAGTTGAAGTCAGAGGCTTAACTGACTGAGCCACCCACATGCCCCAGGAGTGACTTTAACAGAAGATTGCCAGTGGTCCTTTCTCTGCTCTTCAAATTCTCCCTGACAGAAGCTAACTATTTTGTTTAGCCGCAGAATTCATTTTGGGGGTGATTATGATTGTATAAATGCAAAGTGCTATTCCAAGAAGTGATTTTAGTTGAGTTTTCTGTTCAATATTTAATGATTAGATGCTCGGTGGCAGGGACTGTGGTAAGAGCTGGATAGATAAAGATGAGTATGACAATACCTGCTCTCGAGGAACTTTTAGGCTAGTGGGCTGGGCAGACACTTAAATAGATCATTTCAAGAGACTGTTTGGTCAAGGATGCTCAGGGTGCTTTGGGTTTCAGGAGAGGGGCATTGTGCTATTGGAGAAGAATCAGGATCAAAACTATATATTTTTAAAATTTTTATTTATTTTTCGAGCAAGAGAGAGAGAGTGCATGAGCAGGGGAGAGGCAGAGAGAGAGAGAGAGAGAGAGAGAGAGTGAGAGAGAGAGAGAGAAAGAGGATCTGAAGCGGGCTGTGCACTGACAGCAGGGAGCTCGAACTCCCACATCATGAGATCATGACCTAAGCCTAAATCAGATGCTCAGCCAGCTGTCTTTTGTCAAAATGTCAAAATACTCTATTTTGAATAGTGAGAAGTAGGTGAAGAAAGGAATGTTGGAAACACATTCCAAGAAGAAGTTGCAGTGAGGCTAAAAATGCTGATGTATGAAACAGCATGGTCTGTTTTGGGAACTTTGCCAAGATGCAGGAAACCACAGATGATGAAGCTGAAGAGATAAGCTAGGGCATTAAATATGGAAGTCTCTGGAAAGTTTCTGACAAATTTGCCATGCTTATACTTATCAATAGTTAATTAACACCACAAATTCTATGTTAGGAAAAAAACCCCAAACATTTGTTCAAAAGAAAAATGCCTTCATTTTCAACTTTATTGTGAAAGTATTTGTTCTTTGTCTTTAGGGTATGTTGATCTTCCTCAATGGGGGAATATCTTACACAGTTATGTCTCTTGACAGCGTATTGAGGGAAGAGACATGAACACAGTGGGAAAGAATTATAATTCAATAAGATAGTAACTATGTCAGCACTGCATTTATTGGGGGCATTGAAAAGAGCACTCAATATTTTGTGTGGACCATTGTGACTTAGACACGTGTATATGACTGTAGTGGTAGAGTGATCAGCTGACCTCTGGAAAAGCGAATGAACATGCAGTCTTTGTTTTTGAAGAAACCACTACTGATCCATTGCAGTGTCTAGAAATTTAAAGCAATGGTTACCAGGAGAAGGCATATTGTTATTATTTACATCATAAGAGGAGGGAAAAAGTACTTATATATTCCCCATATACTCTCTGCTTTCTTCTTGGTAAAGGGAATGTTTTACAGTAAAAATTAAACTTCATGGGGACTAACGTGGTTGTTTTTTCCTGTTGAACTCATAACATGTAAACACATAGTAGGGACACAAGATTGTTTGTTGAATGAACAAATGCGTGAACTAACTCATTAATTTGAAGGGGGATGGACTGCATTTTTCTTAGCAGTGTCTTAATTAGCTAGATTCTATCATTGATAAAGACAACGAAAACTAGAGGGAATAATGCCCCTGAGCACATGGTGGTGAGCGATGTCCAAAGGTGGGAAATCCTGTTGGTCAGAGGACACATCCTCTATTAGACATGGTGAGGAAGTGGGGGAGGGGAGCTGCATAAAATTTGAATTGAAAGTAAAATAGAAAATTGTCACTGGGAATTCTAAGAAATCCTCAGTAATGTTTAAAAATATATATAAAATAAATTAATACAAGCTTATTGATAAAATACAAGCAACTTCAAAGACATAGTAATAAACCAAATAGCGAGCTCATGCTGGATCCACATATACATGGGACCCTGGATCCATTTACTGTGAAGCAAAAAAAATCTTAGCTTCAGGGCCCCTTATTTGCTTTAGGAGGGACCCTCCTAAGACATTCACATTGTTCTATGTTTTAGGGAAATTTGCAAGAGTAAGTTATTTTTACCAAATTAGTGAGGATCACTAGCTTTTGCTACTCTGACTGTCCCCTCATTGCACTTCCCTTTTTGTCTTTTGGTATTTGAATGGCCATGGAACGTTTTGGAATTCAGTTAAGAGGAAGTTGAGTTGGGAATGTGCCATTTTAACTGCAATTTGGAAGATGTAGAAAGGAAATGAACAAACAATATAATGAAAAAGAAATTCAAAAAGGTAACAAGCATATGTTAAGATAGTCACAAGAACTGGTAATTAGAGGATCCAAAACCAAATGAAACATTTCTGTTGTAATTATAACCCCTGTCAGTTGGGTAATGGTGAGTGTTGGCAGGAATGGGGGGATATGGAGATCCTCATGCCCTGGTGGAAGTATAGTTTGTATTCATCTTGGAGATGGTATATTATTAATAAAGTATATTTGTTTTCCTTATGGCTCTAGAATAATGCTCTGGATTATATCTCCTAATGAAATTCTTCTGTGTACATATTGCCTGAAGTATTGTTTCTGGTACTAGGGAAGTGAGGCAAGCTGGCTGTCCATCATTGGAGAGGGGATAGTTATAATGGAGTAGTATGCCGCAGTTAGAAGCAAGGCTTAGGTACTCACATAACATTATGGATGGATCCTAAAACATAGGGCTAAAAGAAACCAGTACAAAGCGGAATTTTAATGTAAATATGCAGCAACTAGGTAAATATTGAATGCAAATGTGTGTACATACATGCTCATAAAACAATATGCATGTTGCAAGAATGCATCAAAATAAAAGGTAAACTTTAAGTACTATAAAAGGATTAATAAACAGGTCTCTAACTTGGTTGCTTTCTCCCTGCCTGAATTACTTCTGACCTTAGCCAGACCCCTTCGTTATCCAGTTAATGGAATTTACTAATTGGAAGGTAATTGAAGATCTTGCAGAGGGTACTATATACTGATTTCTTATCTAAGGAATCTTTATAGTAGGATGAACTTCGTATGTCCTGATTGTTTATTATAAATTAGTCTTCAGTTCATGGCTTTATGAACCATAGCTGGATTGAATAATGGAAGTTAATTGTATAGAGTTTCTTGCTACATGACTAGAGAGTATAAAGGTTGAGAGACCCACAAAACTAAGGGGCTTCCTGGTGCTATTTTGTATTGGCCATAGTGTGCTTGTCACTTTGAATCCAAAGTGCATCCCAGTGTTACAAAGGAATTTAGAAAGATGTCTTCTGATGTGATATGGCTCCTTTCTTATAAACTTTAATAATTATTAGTAAAGCTTGGTGCTGGGTATAACTTGGATTCTGTAAATATGATTGATGTTTTAGTGCACTATGTTAGTATAAACACATTATAACAGTTGCCAGTGGAGTACGAGGAAAGAACTAAGAAGAAGACAAAAATAAATAGGTAAATATTAGTAAATAATATAAAGAAGATAAAGCCTTACTAGGACAAATAATGATAATACATTATGAACTGAGGATGTGATTTAGTTAACTCTCATCAATGAAGATCTGAGAGAAAAATATAAACAATTTAAAGGTATAGAAGTGAAGGTCCCTTCCATGTCCCTTGTAATAGGCAAGAACTGTTTAGTTTGTATGCTTTTAAATACATGTATACCATATATGCTATATGTATTTGTACATATAAATATGTATCATCTTTTTATAGCATTTCTTGGGAGTTTATATAGATCCATTCTCATTGTTAAACTATGTGAAAATAGAAGGTTTATATATTTGTGATATTTGGATTGTTGTACTTAAGCCCTACCTTATCCTTTCCCCACCAAATGTTCTGAATCCTCAGGACCTGGGGAAATGACTCACTTTTCCTCATTGGAATAGAAAGGCCTTCCTCTTCCTTGAAGACTATGCAGAGACTTCAAATGAAGCAAATGCCTTAAAAACAATGCTTTCGCTCCTTCATATCTGTTCCTGTCTCCCCTCCTGGTCACCAGACTCATATCTAACATAAAGTCTCAGTAAACTCTACTGGGAAAATGCAGATCCGAGGAAAGGGGAGAGACTGTACACAAAGCAGCAGTAGGACTGCCTAACACATGCCAGCAGGAACCATGGAAGTTTGTCTAGGTGTAGATCCTGATCTTGGGGACTTTGTCTAGGAGTGGACCAAGCAGTTGTAGGTATAACTTTGGATAAGGGCAAGTTTGGTAATGGCCCTAGGAAATAATCCCAAGATGCTACTGGAGTGAATCTTGGAAGCTTGGAAAAAGTGATAAAGTGTTAATCACTGATGTGAGGAAGTGAGTGTTAAATGAACTAGAGATATAAGAAATGTCACTGCAGACTGTGGAGGAAGGGATCAAAATGCTCAAAGGGCCTGCTAGAATGGATATATTGAAAGATTGGAAAATCTTCCAGCTGGCTCTGTTCCTTGGAAGAGATGACAGGTACTCTTTCTTACCAGGTCAATGAGGTTTGCTGCAGTGCAGGAAGCACCAGCGTCTCCAAGACGCTCAGTAACAACTCTCCTTTGTAGTGCAGGGCTGATTGTAGGAGATACTCCAAAACTGAGCTCCACAATGACAGTAGAGAGGATAGAATTCCAGAACAGCAGAGGCCAAATGACAGCACTTAACTGTCAGAAGCAAAGTGGGAATAATAACTGTAATTGGCAGTAAATTAGGAATAGGGGTCAGCAAGACCTGACCCAGGAAGGCAGGGCCACTTCATGGATGTGTGAGTTGTGCTTAGATGGGACGCTAAGTTTGTTTAATGCTATGCTGTCACCATCTTGAATTTCATTATAATTCTTTAATTCCTTGCCACAGAACTCCACATTTTCCTTTTTCTCTGGGTCCCCTAAATTATGAGGTCACAAGGATTTTACAGTAATCTATGGAAATGGTCCACAGAACATGGACTATCCCTAGGGGCAAAATATATGGGTAGCCAAAAAGGGATATTGCTTAAAATATGTAATTAGAAGAGATCAAGGAAGGATGGGCAGAAGATTTTAATGGAAAGTCATGATCTCTTAACCAGATTTTAGACCTTAGTTATTTATCAGCCCTAGAACTCATCAATGGTTGGAGAGGCCCAATTCTCATCATGAAAGGCCTTTTAAGACCATAGCAAATGTATACAGTAGTGATTCTCTTAGTCCTTTTCTCAAAGGAATTTATCATCATTTACTTGGATAACTAAACACTGGGGTAAAGGGAATATTCAGATCTTTTAAGAGTTATATGCAGAAACTATTGAATATAGGGCCTGAGTTTATGCTGAAACCTAGAAATCCAAAATGTCATCATGGCCTCCTTTAGAGTAGAGATGATAGGACGTGGAGGTGTTAGTGTATATATGAGCAAATAGCTTAGTTGTTAGGCTAAAGGTACGCAAAAGGACGATTAGAAGGTCAGGGACAAGGACGTCTTGGGAAGAGGCATGCAGATGGACCTAAGGGAGTGAGTACAAAGTGTGAGGATCTTTGTGTTGTATGTTAATGCTCCCTAGAGAGCATTTACTGGAGCAGAACCACTACACCACCAAACAGCCTTTGTCCTTGACTCCCCCAGTGCTTGTGCAATGGGTTCAAGAATGGAACAGCTACATCCTCAGACGAGCCTATGCATAGGCACAACTACTCAGACTTTTTCTCCCCAAGTTTTATATACTACTTCTGAGGCAGAATGTTCAGACTACAAGCAATAGAAACCAAGAACCCCTAGTATGATCATTCTAGGAAACTAATTAGCCACATCAAGACAAGTTGATTGTGTTAGGCCCCTTCCACTGTAATGTTTCATTAATCAACCACACGTGAGAAAGAATAGACCTTCAGAAAATGAATTCATTGCCCTTTCCCATGCTTGCTTCCTTCCAGCTAAGCTAACTTTGGGAAACAACAGCCAAGACGCAATACTGACAAGCAGAGATGGTGTGACTCTGTCACTTGGTGATAATTCATCATTATTGGGATGGACATGTATTCTGGATACTCTTTTATATTTCCTGCCCACAGTGCCTCAAGCAGCACTTATATCTTAGGGCTCATAAGGTGTATGATCCACCAACATGGGATCCTCCATAACATTGCCTTGGACCAAGAGACCTAATTTAGGGCAAAGGAGGTATGGTGGTGGGCACAGGACAATGGGACTCACTTGTCCTTCTTCACATTGCACCATATAGAACCTCCCTGCCCAAAAGAGTTTTGGAAGGGCCTCTTGGAACACCCCGTTGGACACCAGCTTAGAGCTCATAATCTGGGTGAATGGGGTGATTTCAGAATGTGGTATACACCTTAAACCAACATTCACTGAATGACACTCTGTCCAAAATAGGCAGAATATATGGTCTGAGGATCAGGAGGGGAAATAGGAGTGGCCCTACTCACCCTTACTCCTAGTCACCCATATCTGGCAATTGTGTTCTGGTTCTATACATTCAGAAGTTCTGGTTCATACTCTGGTCAGCATAGGGCAGTAGGGCTGCTCCTTCATAATTGGGGTACAGAGGAGTATATGTGGCAATCAGAGGATCCACTGGGCAACTGCTGGAACCTCCATTCCCAGTTTTTACAGTACATAGGCAAGCAGAACAACCACCGAGTAAACAATGGTTCAAATTCCTCAGTGATGAGGGGGCTGGGTCACTCCACAAGACAAAGTACCTTAACCAGTATTAATGGGAAATCTAGAATGGCTGATGCCTATCAGTTAATGGACTTGGGACCAACTAAGCAGTGGCAGTTGTAGTTTGCCCCACTACCTTCCTTTCGTAAGTTTTTCCAGGGATTGTGACCAGTCAGAATCTCAGAAAAGCTGCACCTGAATTGAATGAAGTTAATAAGGGAAGTAAATGAATCTGACTGATGCAAGTGTTGGACTCTAGTGGATGCTATTAGACTTTGGCTTAGGTCTCCTTTACCAGTCCAGTGTACTCATCCCTAAATGCTATGAATTTTGTCTGCTAATAGTCTAAGCCAGTCATTCTCTTCAGCAGAACAGAAGCCATCAGAGTTTCCATGCTCTTTCACCTGTATTCCTTAGCCAGTGACTGATTAATATAGGTGTATAAAAGGCCAGCTGTATAATATGTATCCTCTCTATCTCCCTGTGGGTTTAGCCTGTAAATTGGACTCTGGGTGAGGCTATACTCTTGCTTAGCTCCTTCACTTCCTCTCCTGCTTCTTTTGTTCCCTTTGTTTAGAAAGCACTCTCTCGGTATATTACGGGCACCCACACACCTGTCTGAGACTCTTCTATGGAATCAGACCTAAGTCCGCTTGACGTAGGTAGATATTTATTGTTTTACTTAACAGGAAGTCCTGAGGTAGGGGAGTTCTGAGTTTGGTTAGTTCAGTGTCTCACTGACATCACGAAGGACTAAAACTCTGTCTACCTTTGTGCTTTTCTATCCTTAAGATTTTAGCGTTTATTCATTTTAGGGCCTTTCATTGTTGCAAGATGGCCATGGCAGCTGAAAGCATCGCATCTTTGCAAAACAAAGTTCAAAGGCTGAAGAGCTGTTGTTCCCTTCTCCTGACTCTGTATGAGTGAGAAGTGCCCTTAACTCATTTTTTTATCTCAGATCTGAAAGGCTAGAGTTGCTGTTTACTTGCCCATTCTTAAACGAATCAGGTTATCTAGCAAGAAGGGCAGTAAATTTACCGTTATTGGCTTAGTCTAAAAAATAATCACCCCTTGGGTGAGAAGAGTTCTAATTTTCCTCTGAAACTTATGAAAGTAATAGGTAGGAATAGGAAGAGAGAGACTGATACTTGCCACAATCAAGAAGTGTCTGCCCTAAACTGTAATTTAGGAACTATATCTATTCTTATATAAATACTGCAAAAACACTGTTAGGCATATATTTCTCAGTTGTTTTGGGGGATAGGAAAAGTGAGACTCCTAAGATAATGCCAAAGCACCAGTCTCTTAAGAGTTAAATAATCTTTTTTTTTTAACGTTTTTTGTTTTTTTTTTTTTTTTGAGACAGAGAGAGACAGAGCATGAACGGGGGAGGGGCAGAGAGAGAGGGAGACACAGAATCGGAAACAGGCTCCAGGCTCTGAGCCATCAGCCCAGAGCCCGACGCGGGGCTCGAACTCACGGACCGCGAGATCGTGACCTGAGCTGAAGTCGGCCGCTTAACCGACTGAGCCACCCAGGCGCCCCAAGAGTTAAATAATCTTAAAGGATTTGTCATTGTATATTTTTTCTGACTCACTGGTATGTAATAATAGCTCCATGTTTTTTTTTAGAGGAAACTTTTAATAGTAAAGTGTCAAACTAGATTTCTCAAATAAGCTTTCTTTAACTTCAAAAAAAGTACTCTTCAAATTCACTGAAGGTATATCCTACTGAGTCATTTCTTGGTGGGGGCTGGGAATGTAACAAACATTGTTAAGTAGCTATTGTATGCTAGAGGGTTCTTGGGTGGTCTTTTGTGACTGTTTTGGTCAATAAAATACAAGGAAGCGACACGAGGAACATGACTTCTGAGGTCAGTCGTAAAAGGCAATGCAACCTGTACCTCATTTACTAGTTCCTTGCTCTTAGAGCCTTCAGTCATTTTGTAAACAGTTTGCTCTGAGACCATGAAGCTGTGAGAAAGCCCAAACTATCCCACGCACAGAGGCTGCATGGAAAAACTCTGAGACAAGAAGAAGGGACAGACATGTCCGGACGGTCCCCAGATGTTCCATGCTCTTGCTGTTTCAGCTCCAGCCATCATCTGACTGCTTTCACCCAGGAGATATGAAACCGGAACTGCCCGGCCAAGCCTTTCTCAAATTTCTGACCCAGATAAACCTCAAGATGTTAGAGAATGATTCTTGTTTTAGCCACTGTTTTGCAGTGAGTTGTTATGGAGCAATAGATAACAGGAACAGAATTTGGTATTTGGAGATTGGCTGCTGCCATGAAAAGAAAACAGTGAAACATGTGGACTGGATGGTGTGTGGACTTGAGGGGACTGTTAATAAAATCTTGAGAGTCCGTGAGAGCAGTTCCTAAAAAGGACCTCAAGTAGCCTAATGGTAAAGGATTAGAGAAGAATGAGAAATGTTTTGAAACCTGGAAGAAGAGAGACTGTTGTTATGTAATAGAAGTTTTATCAACATTGTTTCATGCGGTGATTTTGATGAGGTTTTGGAGGGTGGGGTTCAGAGCTGATGGCCAGGAAAGAATTCTTGAAGACGTCTTTGGAGCAAAAAGGTGATTTTATTAAAGCACGGGGACAGGACCCATGGGCAGAAAGAGCTGCACTGGGGTTATGAAGAGTGACTGGTTATATACTATGGAGCTGAGGGATAAAGGCAAAAGAGAGGCCTCCTGGAGGACTTTGATATGCTGCTAAAAAGGACTCCTAGGATACCTGAGGCCTTGCTATGGTTAAGCCAAGGTTGTTTTTCTTTTAGTAAGGCATCGACATTAGGGCAGTAGGGGGTTCCCGGAGAAATGTTATACTCTGTATTTACCTCAAGTATTTGCCAATGGGCTGCAGGTTATAAGGACATTTAATTTTACGTGCCATTTCCTTCTTGCCTTTGTTCCTCACATCACTATGCAGGGGAGGTGTTGTTGGGGCTCCAGGAAACTGAGTCTATAGGTTTCTGGAGATTAGGCTATTGATAAGATTGCCTTTTTCTTGTAATTTACTAAGATATTTGTAAACTACAAATAGTTTAGAGACTATTGTAGTCTCTATTGTAGAGACTACAAATAGATAGAGACTCATGTCTTGCAGGACCGTGATCTCTATCAGTTAACCATTTGTTTTCCTTCCTTTCCTTTGTTCTTGGGCAGCAAGGAGTGCCTGAGGAATATTACACACGTCCCACCTGGGGGCGGGAGGGGTGTGTGTGCAGTGTGTTAGCTTGTACTTTGCCCTCAGCTTGCCTCATGGTCCCTCATCAATGCAGATAATACAAAGTGTATCTAATGTACCCAGTTATCTAGCTAAGAATATTTCCACGTAGAACATTGAAAGTGCTACCTTGCTTCATCTTACTGCCTATCATACAAATAGTGAGGGATGAGTGAAAAAAGAAACAGTTCATCTTTAGGCATAATTTAGAGGAAACATAAGCAATTAAGGGTTTGGTGGATTTGAAACAGACTTTTCATTCCTGGCCTCTCCACATGCAGAAGATTCTCAAAGTAAGAAAGTTCATCAGGCCAGACATAAAATCTAGAGAACTGTCAGGAAATCTAAAGATAAAACAAATTGTGTGCTTTTAAGAATCCTTTCTTGAGGTAAAGAAGATGGGTTTCCTATTTTCAAAAAATTTGGATTCTGTTGTAGATTCTAAAACGGCAAGTAAAGAAATACATAAAATTTAGTGTGATAACAGCCCTGATAAAAGTAAGCATGGGGTGCTATGAGAGCCTGTAATAGGGATGCTTCAGACAAACAGGAAGTAGGGTGACATTAGGATAAGGCTTTCCAAGAAAGGGCATATCTAAACTAAGCAGTGAAGAATAAATAGGAGTTAGGGAAGGTGGGTGTGAGAAAGAGATGTTTTCAAGTGGAGAGAGTTGGGTGATATTATAGGAAACCCTCAGAAAATCTCCTAAAGGAGGCCTGAAACCCTTGACATATCTTGTAGTAGTGTTCCCCTTTTATAGGAATAAATGTGATCAACCAGCTCGAAAGAGTCTCTCTTTTTAAAAAAGGTTTTTGTTATGGAATTTAAAAAATATGTGCAAAGGAAGAGAGAATTGTATAATGAACCCTCCTGTGCTAATTACTCAGTTTAAAAATAATCAAACTCATGGCCAATCTGGTTTCATTTGTGATTACCCCCTCCTGCATTGCATTATTTTAAAGCAAGTCCCAGGCGTATATAATTTCATCTATAAACGCTTTAAAGCATAAAGACTCTTTTTGATTAATAGTCACAACACCTTGATCACACACACAAATCAACACTAATTCCATAATATTGATGCTTCCTTTTGAACAAACGAGGCCATTGTTGCTGGGTTCTTCTGGGAAGTAGATCACTTAAATCACTCCAATGCAGAAAGAGAATTATTCAGTACCTGAGGTCTGTGGTTAAAAATTTCTTTTTTTGAGGGGGGGGTGGTGCCTGGATGGTTCATTTGGTTAAGGCTCTGACTCTTGATTTCGGCTCAGGTCATGATCTCATGGTTGGTGGGATCGAGCCCTGCGTCAGGCTCTGTGCTGACAGCGTGGAGCCTACTTGGAATTCTCTCTCTTCCTCTCTGTCTGTCCCTCCCCTGCTCATGTGTGCTCTCTGTCAAAGTAAATAAATAAACATTTTAAAAATTCATATTTTTTTGGATGAGACAAGGATATGAGAAATTATGCTAGCTTCCTCTTTATAGGTATTCAGGGGTAGTAAGTGCAGAAAAACATCTGTCCTCAATGATCCAAAAAGTTATGAAAATATAAGAAATGGTTGCTGTAGGCACTTAATTTTGTTTCTATGTATGTTTTCTTTAGGACAGTTGTCCAGTTATACCTAGGGAGGTCTAGCTGCTGATTTCAGGCAGTCCTTCTGTGGTCTATCCTTAGTGCTAATTGATTTCATCCTAGACTGGCTTAGGTTCTGAGCTGGTGTGGGTGGATGAAGCTCTCTTACCTTTACACAGAGGGACAAAATTCAGTGCAATAACAGAAATAAGGAGAAAGGATAAACAGAACCAGACCCAGTACCATTGTACCTTGGGACTTGTGTTTGAGTGTGAATTTATAATCATATGCCATCTGGCCTTAGAGTAGGAACTGCAGGGGTGGACACTCCAATTGGCTGATCTCAGCATACATGTGCAAAGACTTAAGAGACTTGAGATCATGACATGCTCTGAGATCTGCGAGGATTATTTCCCAGTACAGGGTTGATAAGGCAGGTACTGGGGAAGTTAGTGAGCACCAAATTGTAAGTAAAGAAATGGGGAATTATTGGAGCATTTTAAGTGATAGATTTCTGCGATCAGATTTGTGTCAGAGTGGGACATATAGGCGGGCACAGAAGCCAGTAGGATAACATTTTATCAAAATAAGCAAGAGATGATCAGTGCATGACTGAACATAGTACCATTGAGAACTATGAGTGTGGACAGTGTGGAAAGATGTTTACAGACAAGTCCACAGTACTGGGAGGCCAGTGTGATGGGAAGTTGAGAGGAAGGAGTTAGGGATGGCTCCCACATTTGTAGCCTGTCTTAGAGGATTATGGTGTGGAGATTTCCAATCCACAGTGCAGTGTTTCCTGGCTGATACGTAAATTCTGCTGGATTACTAGTTAGTGACCGTTGCTATTCTAAACCCCATTCAGTATTATAACAGTAGCATTTCTGAAGTCAAGGCTATGGCCAGAGAGTTAATTGGAGGATCAGGCAGTTCATATTGGAGCTAAATGTTTTATTCATCCGACGTGTCCTCTGCTCAGCATAGAAAACAATTCCCAAGTTCCCATGTTCACTTGAACTTCTTCATATTCCTTAATGTTTTATTTTTAGTTACTCTTACACTAAAATAAGGTTCTATTTGGTCTTTCCATCCTGGGGTCTAGTTGATCATATACTACAATCTTATAGGTTATAAGGAAAAACAGAAACACTTTGACTTAAAGCCTATTGTATACTAAACTTCAAATTAATATTTCCATAAATTAGATAGGACCTCTGTACTAGGTTTCTCCTATATCTTGATATTGATTATTAAAATCTTTAAATTGAGCTTCATCTCTCTTCCAGAAAATAAGTATAGCTCTTGGACCGTTTTCCTTCTAAAACAGAAGATGCAGCAGAATATTTAATAATAGATTGTTCTGAGGTCCAGCATTGCAGCAGGCTTTATAAGCTGGCTCTCTACTTTCTCTGTGAGGATTGGCATTCATTTTATATAGTGACAAAAGGACGTGGGGACAGGATCTTTTGTTCTTTTGAAGAATCATTTACACCAGCATTATGGGCTGGAGGAGTTTCTTTCTTCATAAGCTGTTTCATTCCTATGAGATACATATTCCTACATCAGATTTCAAAAGTTAGTCACCTAGCATAGCTGGAGAGAGGTAACACAATGGCAACATTTATTATCTAGAAGATAGGCACATTTTCCCCTCATATCTCTCACGTCTAATCTTTTTTTCTATTTTTCAAGTTATGCATACAGCAGCAAAGTGCATCACCTACCTGGGGTAAATCCACTGACTGTCAAATATCCAAAGACCAAGAAAGAATTTTTGGTGATCTTTCTAGTAATAGACACAAAAATTTAATAATATTTTAATTTATTATCTTGTGCCCAGAAGTTAGTTTCACTGGTGATTTACTACCATCCATAACCTACTGGGGTCTGGCACTGATGGTTGATTTACTGTTCTATCAGTTACTTAATTAGAATGAATTATTCATAGTTTTTCCTGATGAACGACCTAATTATTATGCTAATCATAACAATCTAAGTCTTCAGTGTTTTCTAAAGCATCCTGCCTAATGGGGTTATTAAATATGTGTATAATTATAGTCTTATAAAATTCAGAAACATGCTTTGACAGACATTTTTATTTATATTTAGACTTTCAGAAACATCAAATGTAAGATATCTTTTGCCCTGAACTCAATTAATTTCTTAAATGTCATTTTCTTTCCTTAATATAAAACTGTGAATGAGTGTGACAAATAAAACTGTAAACAACTTCATTATGAATACTAAGAAATAGAACAGAATTTTATACCCACTCAAGTCCTGCTTTTGAGGACTTTGGCTTTGACAAGAAAATTGTCCTTTATGATATTGGGATTGTATTGGAGGCAAAGGAGTGAACTGACCTGATATTTATTGTTAAATGGTCAACTCTTAATTGTTCACAGGAGAGGCAACTGTATTGTGGGTCAATTAGCTATTAACTGTTCATACTTGGGACATTTCCCTCCTACTTCTGTATTTGTTTACAACATCTCAGGCCCAAATTATTACATTTACATGTGCTTGTCTTACTTCAGGGCAAAAGTTAATATTTGAAGATATTAGGATATTCTGTTGCTTTCAGTAATAATAACTACATCAAAAACCAACTCCTCAGGGTATCTAATGCTTGAACATCTGACATAGAAGGCAATAATAAGATCTTTAGCTGTTAGATCTCAAACCAAGCATTTGACAGCCGAAGGCTGGGTCTATATAGCCAAATACAAATTAGAATTAAAACACACATTATGCTCAATTTTTTTTGTAGTCCAGTTAAAGGATTCTTTTTTGAGACTTGGCTATAATAACTGATGGCTTTTGTGAAACACTAAGATTATTCAAAGAAATAAGATTGGCTCCTTTTTGGTCATAACTTCATTTTGTCTTTGAGAACAGAGATGGAGATAATGAAAAGGAGCACTTTCCATTATTTAATAGTTTATACTCCTTGAAAGATTTTTTCCCCTTATTTTTAATTCCCTTATTTTCTCTATCATTTATTTTATTTTATTTATTTTTTTTTCAACGTTTATTTATTTTTGGGACAGAGAGAGACAGAGCATGAACGGGGGAGGGGCAGAGAGAGAGGGAGACACAGAATCGGAAACAGGCTCCAGGCTCTGAGCCATCAGCCCAGAGCCTGACGCGGGGCTCGAACTCCCGGACCGCGAGATCGTGACCTGGCTGAAGTCGGACGCTTAACCAACTGTGCCACCCAGGCGCCCCTCTATCATTTTTAAACCATCAATTTACATTTGAAGATCTGGAGATCAGTGACTGTGTCCTCCAGGACTTCCAAGGAGAAGACATTTGAGGAGCTTCTGGTCTCACTTGTAATCCTCCTCTTCACCTTAGTTGTTCTAGGGATCTCTGGTACAGCTGTGATACGAAGCCAACTAGTGTGCTTTGGTCTGAGCAAAAGTCCTCATGCCCATCTCTCTGGAGCTGCTATGACTGGACACAGTGTTGGACAGGCCAGCCCTGCTCATTCCCTTTACACCATGATGATGATTCTCGGGTTGCATGACAGTGGGTGTCTTTTCAAACGTTAGAAGTAAAACCAACATTACATGGTTTCTATGCTGCTTGTTTTAAATAATTTTTGAAGTTACATGGGACACAAATCAAGGGAAATTAAATGAATTCCTATTTCTGGCTGAGCCAGCTTCAGCTTAACCTCTGGCCCTGACCACCTTTTTCCTTTGGGATTTGTCTTAGTCTGTTCAGGCTGCTATAGCAAAAACACCACAGACTGAGTGGCTTATAAACAGCAGAATTTATTTCTCACAGTTATGGAGGTTGTAAGTCTGTTGTTAGGTTGCCAACATGGATGGGTGAGGGCAGATTTCTCACTGCATCCTTACATGGCACAAAGGACAAGCAAGCCCTCCAGACCCTTTTTGATAAATGTACCAATCCTATTGATGAGGGCTCTGCCCTGGTGACTTAATCACCTCCCAAAGATCTCATCTCCTAGTACCATCACCTATGGGGTTAGAATTTCAACATATGCATTTTGGAGGGACACAACATTCAGACTATAGCAGGTTCCCTACAGAAAGGACACTACAGAGCTGAAAAGCATTATAAGGATGGTTTTTCAACTGCCTTGTGTTCTTTCCTCTCTAGAGGGGACTTGATCTCGGCTCTGGTTGCTTGGACGGTGGTGGGTATGATATAGCTCTGAGATACCTCTTCTTCAAACTCTCTTTAAAGTCCAGCTCCTTTACTTTGTTGGAGTAGGAGGAAGGAGAGGATAAGAGATACTTATCTCTTGCCTTAACTGGTCGGTAACAATGCCCTTCTTTTGCTGCTTTTCCAAGCAACAGTAACTTACAGTCATTTCCTTCTCTATGGCAGGTAATCAAATACTGACTCCTCCTAGGACACATGTATGAGTCTTTGGAAAGGTTTCAAGGGATGACAACACTGCATTTTTCATTGTGAGGTCCAGCTCTGTCTCTTTTCCTTCCACCTCCTCCCAGCTCTGGCCAAAACAAGCCATCTTTCAGCTTCTTATTGGGGAGAGTCTGTCATGGGTGAACTGAGCCTTACATGGGGGCCTGCCTAGATGGTCCATGTCCACCTGCCTTCTCTGTTGGTCACATGACCTATGGGAAACTCTGGCATCATTGTTGGGGATGTGGTAAACAACTCTGTACATCTGCCTCTTCAGGGACCTTGCGAGACCTTCTTTTGGAAATGACGCTCAAGTATGGAACTGCTGAGTCATGTGGTTCATATTTTGACTAGAGCCATGTTGCTCTTCAGAAAGGCTGCGCTAGTTTATGTTTTCACCAGCATGGACAAAATTCCTAACTACTAGTATTCCTATGAATGGTTGACATTATTCAGCTTTCTAATTTTTGCTATTCTGTAGTAACTTACTTTATATGCATCGCTGTAATTGTCAGTCACTTTGACCTGTCATCTATTTGTCAGTGTCTTGGGTTTCTTCTATATATTGGATATTCATATTTCTTGCTCATTTGTCTGTTTGAGTTGTTGTCTTTCATTATACACTTCTAAGATTTTCTTGTATATTGTAAACATTAATCTCTTGTTGGTTTTGTACTTTGCGAATATCTTCTTCCATTCTGTCAACTATATGTTAACTTTATTCTTAGTTTCTTATTGACCAGAAAATCTTTTATTCTGATATAGACAACTTAATCATTTATTTCTTTGTGCTTTTGAAGTTCTGTTTAAACAATCTTTCTCCTTCGCCAGGTCTGTAGCTATTGAATATTTTATTCTACCAACTTTCTAGTTTTATCCTTCACCTTTAGATATTTATTCCTGTTGTTGTTTACTTTGATATGTAAGGTTAAGTAGGGATTCACTTTTCTCAAACCATTTTACTAAATAATTCATAGTTTTCCCATGAATTTGTGATACTAGGTTTAATTTATATAAGAGTGGCCCATATACATGTTTTGTCCCTGAGCTATTATGTTCCATTGATCAACATGATTGTTCTTGTGGCAATATCTTAATTTTCTTAAGAAAAAAAATGCTCACTTATTTTAAGAGAGAGAGAGCACGTGAACAGGGGACAGGCAGAGAGAGAGGAGAGAGAGAATCCCAAGCAGGCTCCATGCTGCCAGTGCAGAGCCCTACACGGGGCCCAATTCTGTGAACCGTGAGATCATGACCTGAGCTGAGACCAAGAGTTGGATCCCCAACTCTTAATTTTTAAATATCTTAATTTTTAAATTATGATTTAAAAGAATCAATATCTGACAACTTGCCCCTCTTTTCTCCCCCATTTTTTATAAGGTTGGCTTCCTTCTATTGAAAAATAGAATAAATTCATTTAATTCTTAAAAAATCCAACTGGAACTATAATTGATTTACATCAGATTAATAGAATAATTAGGAAGAATAAATATCTTTGTAATGTTAAGCCATCTTATCTAAAAAAATAAAATGTCCATTTAATTTATATATCAACTTATATGACCTTGATTGGAGTTTTTGTTTTCTCTATAGTTATTGTGTGTTCCTGGTTAATTTCTAGATATTTTATAGTTTTTGTTTTCCTTTTCTTTCTTTTTTGCTACTGTTATATTTTCTAATTGGTTATGGCTGAGGTAAGTTAGCACTATTGATTTTTTAAGTTATCTCCAGTTAAATTTCTGAACATTATTTTTAGTTGCTTTTTTGGTGATAATTCTATGGTTTTATTGGATGATAGTATTATGGACTAACAGTGACATTTTTTTCTCTTTCTCTTAAATATTTTTCTTTTCTTTTAGTATTGGTAAGACTTGTAGAATTGTATCAGTCAGTTGTCGTGTGAAAATATTGTGCTCTATTTTAAAGGGTATGCTCTCTGTTTTTCTCCACTAAGGGTAGTGTTTGCTATAAGGTTTGGATATACAATGTTCACCACTGTGAGGAAGTTCCCTTCTAGTTTTAGTTTGTTCAGATTGTTGAAAAAAATAGATAGGTCCTGAACTTTATTAAAGTCTCTTTGCATCATTTGAGTGATTGATAGGATTTTCTCTACTTTGCTAATGACATAATGGTATTGGTGAGTTTCATGAAATATAACTATTTTTGCATTTCTGGGATTAACCTCATTTGAGGTGAATGTGAACTTTTTTTTTTTTTTATGGATTGTTGGATTTAGTTAGCTAGCTGTATGACCTTGGGTAAGCCACATAACCTTCTATGCCTAAATTATTTATCAGTAAAATGGAGATCATAGTCAAAGAGTTGTCTTTGAATTACATATGTTCAGAATTTAGATGAGTGCCTGATACATAATAAAACCTATGTAAAAGTAATATAAGTATAATATAATTGTGAATTGTTTCTGGATACTATTCAACCTACAAGTACCAGAAAATTTCACCCCCTTTCTGTATCTCCTGAAACAGCATATCCTGTGACTCCCCTCCCACTGTTATTGATTGCTTAGAGTGTTTTTATTAGGGATCTTAGCGTATTAAACCATCTGAGGCCTTCAGTGCCGAAGAGCACGTTTTACTGTGCTCTCATCTTTGACTTATAATTTGCTTGGATATAAAATTCTAAGAGGAAAGTTCTTTTCCTTTATTACTTTCAAAATACGATTGTGTTGAATTTTTGCATTCAGTGTGTGGTTGAGAAGTCAGATGCCATTCTGATTCTTTTTCTTTTGTAAGGGAGCCGTTCTTGCCTTTGTACATTTTTATTATTTTCCCTTACTATGTCTTTGATATCCTTCATTTTAATAATAATGCACTTAGGTGTTTGATTTGTCCTTATTTCTTCTGTTTAATAACCTATGAGTTTATGCCCCTTTTCAGTCTGCAGGCTTTTCTTTCTTTAATTCTGGCAATTTTATCCTTTTTTTTTGTTCAAATTTTACTTCTATGCATGTTTTCTCTATTTATAGGAACTCTATTGTCTACCTGTTACCATCATATATATATATATATATATATATATGGCACACACATATATGTACATATATATGTAAATTTTTATTATCCTTTTTGCTGCCTCTGAGAGTGTTGTTTTTTTTTTTTTGCAACTCATTAATTCATTCTTCAACTTACTTATCTTGGTAATTAACTTACTTATTGTGTTCTTTATTTTAGCTGTATTTTTCATATCTAATATTTCTATTTGTCTTCTCATCATAATTTCTCATTACTGCTCCATGTTACTAATATCTTCTCTATCTTCTTATGCTTATTTTGAATTTTTTGCCCATATTTCCAATAATTCTGCTTTTAATAACTTATGTGGTTGAGCTTATTTTTATTTTTAGCAGTGGTTGCAGTGTTCAAGTCTCTGTTTTTGCTTGTTTGACTCAAGGAATCACATTTCCTTGCATCTAATAACATGTATCGGACATGCCAGAGACTAGGCCCTCGTCCAGAATCATCTGGGTAAGCTTAAGGAGAGGGGAGGATATGATCTCCGGGTACCAAAAACTACTACTCGTATCTCTCCCATTTACTACCACTCTACCACACAACTCAAGAATTTTACCTTTAAATTAATAAATAAAATTAATTAATTAAGAGACATTATCCCGAGTGAGATAAGTCAGACTGATAAAGACAAATGCTATGTCCTATCACTGTACAATCTAAAAAAGCCAAACAGTAAGATGGTGGTTGCCAGGGGATGGGGGGAGATAGGGTAGAGGACAGATGATGTTTAAGGGTACAGACTTGCAACAGGTAGTAAATAAATCCCAGAGATCTAAGGCACAGTAAAATGAATATAGAAGACAATATTGTATTATAACCATCAAATGTGCGAACAGATTAAATTCTAATTACTTCGACCACTAAAAAAAAAATGATAATTATCTTATGTGATGTGATTGAGGTGCTAATTATAGCTATAATAGCAATCTTTACAATAGGTATCAAATTAACATGTCCACCTTAAATTTATACAGGGTTGCATGTCAGGTGTGTTTCAATAAAAAACATATGTTAGATGTAAAAATTTTTAAAAATTAATAAAGGGATGCAGCTTTGGAAGAACACAGTATCTTTAGGTTGAAAGCTACCAGTTTAGGGGATTGAGGGAAAAGGGTTGGAGAAGTTGGTTTCCCATTTTGGCCAAGTAGCTCATACATTTTCATCTAGTGTTCACCCTCACGGAGATTTTGCAGTGCGTTTACCAGGATGACTTAAACTCATGTTGCTAATTTCTGTCGTGAAAGGCCAGACGATGATCATTCCAAACTATTGTGGAGATAGAAAAGAGCTGACCTAGAAGTTTCTCTCCTCGTACTGCTGGTTTCGATTCTCACTGACCACAGGCTGCAGTCAGTCATCAACCCCCACGACTACTCCACTTAGAAAAAGCTTTGGTTCCCCAGAGTTTTCATGAGTGTATGTGTTTTCTGTGTCCTGTAAACTATAGTGCCCTCTTGCTTCTGTACTCCTCTAGGGTTGGGTCGAGGAACCCACGAATCCCTACTATTTTGCCATCTGTTCTGAAACTAGGAGACCGTGATTGTACTTTCATTTTGGTAATGTGTTGGTTTGACTTAGTAGTCCTGACATGCCCTGGGAGCATTTAGACTCAGAGAGGAACTTTCTGTATTTGGCACATTCTCAATGCTGTGACAAAGGACACAGTCAAAGCTGATTGCTCTGCTGGGCTTTGACTGGGGGCCTTGTTATTAACTAGGCTCAAATGAAATTTTAAAAGAAAAGGATATTTTTCACATTGGCATTTGAGAAATTGTGCTACAGGAAGCGGTATATACTTGTCCTTTCCCTTGACAGAGAACACAAAGTGCTGTGGATTGTTCAGGGTTCCCTCAGCACATTTCAGCAAAAGAAAAGCGGACATTTTAAATTTATTGCTAATCCTAGAGAAGAGCTTACTAAATTTTTCACTCAAATGTATCCACTAAGCTACCATTAATTATAATATTAGTTACATAACTAGAGTCTAAAGTAATCAGTCATTAAATTAAAATATCCCTCTGAATTTCTCTCATTCTATTATACTTGGTTTAGAACTGATAGATATGTATAAGATATTGATCATCATGGCCACTAACAGTTATCAGTGGAACCAGTACATTATTTCAGAGGGTATTAGACCTTGAGTTGTGGTGTATATGGAAGTGTAAAGCAAGAGGAGGTATAATACGGTTATATTTCAGTCTGGCCTAATCTTTCCCAAATATAGATATTGGAGGTTTTTCTTCTATTCATCACCATTCTTTTTGATGATAAGGACCCATTTCCTATTTTTGGTGTTTTGTGATTCTCTTGGGTCGTTGCAAAGGAGAATGTGTCCACCTGAGACAGTCAGTTAGGTTTAGCAAAGTCTTAGCTGTAGAGAGACATCATTTCTGCCTAGGTATTCCGTGGGTGACATGCCTGCAATAGTTAAATGGCTACTCTCTGTGAACACTCTCACCAGATGATGAGGAAAACAGCTAACATGGCTCCTCAACAAAGATGACATTAAACTGTTCTCTTAAACTTACTCATTTAATGGCACAACAAATGTTTATTGAGCATCCACTGTGTGCCGGGAGCTTTTCTAGATTTAAGGAGACACTACAGTGAACAAATTAAGTCAAGTTTTCCTCTCATTATTAACAAGCCAAAAAATGAACAAAGTATGATGGAGCAGTACATTGTGCAAACATACTAACTGAGTGAGATGATAGAGTGATTGGGGAGCTACTTTAGCTTGGGTGGGGAAGGAAAGCCTTATTGTAAAATTGCATCTGAGCTGATGCCAGAATGATATGCAAAGATTTGAAGACACAGAATCCCAAGTGGAAGGAAGGGTGAGTGCAAAGTCCGAGAGGCATGTGTTTTCACATAGAGAACTAGGATCAGTGTGGATTGAACTAGGTGATGGAGGGAGAGAGTGGCATGAAGTAAGTTTGGAGAGGTAGGCAGGAGTCAGTTCATTCAGGGTTTATGGACCCTGGTGAAAGAACTTGGGTAATGGGAAGCATATTCAATCCAATAGCAATCCTGGCATCTATACCTTTAACATACATTAAAAATATGACTGCTTTTTGTCATCATACCAACACTTCCACTTTTAATCAGGGGAATAACTGGATCAAGTGAAATAAAGAAAAGGAAACTTTAAACACTCTGTGCAGAATGGATTGTGGAGTAGCAAGTGTAGAACTAGGGATATCAGTTAGGAGGTTATGTTATGGCCCAGGTGGGAGATAATATTGGCTTTGACTAAGTCAACAGTGGTGGAGGCAGTAAAAAATGGACACGTTGGTGTATATTTTGAAGGAGTGTTGACAGGACTGCTGTTGGATTGGATATGGCAAATGACTAAAAGAAAGGAATAGAAGACAGCTTCTAGGGTTTGCAATCAACATCTAGGTGAATGGTGGGACAGTTTATTGAGGTGGGAAAGACTGGAGGAAGGACAGGTTTGGAGTGGAGAGTGCAAGAGTTATGTTCTGAGATACATATTAAACATTCTAACAGTGTTGTCAAGAAAGATGTTGGGTAAATAAGCCTAGGGTCAGTTGAGTTGAGAGCATATATATGGTTTTTAAAGCCATCTGAATAAATTATATAACCTGGGAGAGACCATAGATAGATTGGAGAAGACAGCCCAGGGACGAAACCTTGGGGAACTCCAATATTTAGAAACTGAGCAGAAGAGATTATTGCAGAAGAAACTGAGAAGGAGCCTCCAGAGAGGTAAGAGAAACCAGAAGAATGCTATGATTCAGACCCTAAGAGAGGAAAATGCTTTAAGAATAAGAGAATGGTCAAGCTAAAGTTGGAAAGGTGGATAAGACCCAGGCCTCGATTAGAGGTTGGGCTGTTATTCTAGGTGCAGTGGGGAGACTATTGAAAGGGGTTAGGATGGTGGTAGGGTCTTAATAGGATCATATTCACATCTTACTCTGGTTGCTGTGTGGAGAAAAGGATGAGGGAGTGGGGGACAAAAGTGAAGGAGGTGAGAGACCACATAGGAGACCCCTAAAACAATAGAGCCTGAAGGGTCATGAGTTAGATCAGGTGCTGGCAGTGGAGACTGAGAGAATTGGACACTTTCAGGACATATTTAAGAGCAGAGTTTTAAACCTTAAGCCTATTGACATTTGAGGCCAGATAGTTCTTTGTTATGGGGCTTTTCAGTTCACTATAGGAGTATTTAGCAGCAATCCCTGGCCTCTTCCTCTGCCAGTGGCACTCCCTGATGTCCCCATTGTTAAAAACAAAAATGTCTTCAGACAGGCAGGTAGTCCTTATTAAATATCCCTTGGGGACAAAATCTCTCCTAACTGATAACCACTATTTTAGAGAGACAATTCATGGGAATGGATACTGGATTAGATGTGGGTGGGAAATATCATGAATGACATTGGTTTCAACAGGCAAGTACATGGGTGTTGGTATATGGAAACGCAGTGGTTTGAGGAGGAGAATATTTGGGAACATGTGTATAAATATTGGGAGTTCATTTTAGATATGACAAATTTAGATGCCTGGAAGACTCCAAGAGGAGAAGTCAAGGAGATAGTTGCTTATATGAATGAAGAGGTTTTAGCTGGAAATATGAAGAGTTATGGGATTGGACATGATCACTGATGGAGAGAGTACAACTGAGAACCAAAGAGGCCTGGGGACTGAACAAAGAGGAACTCTAACAGTCACAAAAATGTTATATAAAGAAAAAATAAAACGCAGAATGTTTTGATAAGTGCATAGTAAGTGATACTGAATGAGGTGGAAAGTTCTAGTTATATAAGGATTGAAAAGTGTCCACTGGAGTTGGCAAAAAAGGAGGTAACTCTAGGTGCCAAAGTCATAATGGGGTAGGTTGAAATGAGAAAGGAAATTGGACCACATGTACAGACAATGATTCCAAGATTTTTTTTTCAAGCAAGGAAGAAGCAACTAGAAGAAGGTGTGAAATCAAGGGGACCTTTGTAAAAAACAAAACAAAACAAAACAAAACAAAAACAGATAGTAACATATGACTAACTGCTGCTGGACAATCTGGTAAAGAAGGAGGGAGGTCAAGGGTAAGGAGAGAAAGGTAATAACAGATTCACCAAAGTCCTCTGATAGTAGGACACTATTGGTTTTTACCAGGGAGAAAGTTACTTTCTTCATTGTAACGGAGTGATAATATTAGTAATGATGATGCTAATTATGGTGGCTGATATTTATTGAAGGCTTATTGTGTGCCAGACCTGTCACATGGTCTAAGATTAAATAGGTTTAATCTTCCCAGAAAACTTGTGAAGTAAATCCTGTTACTATTTCCATCTGAAAGATGAGAAAACAGGACTAAACAGGTTAACTAACATGATCAAGTGGCAGAGCTTAGAATGTAGCAGGTCTCGTTCTAGAACTCATGTGAAATCACCTTATGCCAGAGCCTAAGCTCTTAACAGAAGCAGAGAAAGAATCATGCCAATTCGCTTCCAAAAGAATTGTTAAAATCCATGAGTTCTTGGCTGTTACCATGATGTCTTAGAAGCAGCTGGACTTGAATCACAGTTACCTCCCACAATGAAATACTCCATGTTTCCTTATACTTGACCCTATTCTGAGGTGGCAACTGGTTTGGTCTCATCTTTTATATTTATTTATTTATATTTATTTTATATTTATTTATTTATTAAATAAATCTCATAAGCCAACAGGGGAATGGTCTGGGCTCAGACAGGACAGACTGGTCTTGGGTTGGAAAATGCTACAAGGTTCTTAAACTGGCTCTTCTCCTCAAATATCCTTTTCTGGATCAGAAGCAAATGTGGATCCTGCTCTGTGCTAGGTCCTGCTTGTGAGACCAGCTATGAACTCTTGTTACAGCCTTCCAGAAGTTAGTCACAGTGCCCCTGAAATTGGTTGGTGATTGGCATAGAAAAAAACACCATTGGCTTGACTGACCCTGGGCCTCTGTTTATGCTAGTCATACTCCTAAATTCTAGTGACCATTTTGTTTTTATAAGCACATGATCCCTGATATTTGACCATGGTATCAATCAGGGACTGATCTATCTTGACTTTTGGTTTTCTTTCTAAGCTTTCTACAAATTACGTGTGTGTGTGTGTGTGTGTCTGTGTGTGTGTCTGCATGTCTATGTAAATGTATAAGGATATCTTCTATAGTTCTTTTTTTAATTTTTGAGAGGGGAAAGGGGCAGAGAGAGAGGGGGACACAGGATCCAAAGCAAGCTCTGTGCTGAGAGCAGAGAGCCTGACACAGAATTCGAACTCTTAAACCCAAGATGGTGACCCGAGCTGGAAGTTGGACACTCGACTGACAACCACGCAGGTGCCTCAGGGATATTTTCTAACATCCAAGGCCTGTTATGACAAAATATAACCTTTGGCCATTTCCTGAAGACAAGTGAAAAAAAAACAGTTTAAAGGTTTATCTTCACAGGTATATTTATAGCAGTGCCTTTTTTGTCTTACAGTGTTCCTTGGATAATCTGGTTCCTTTTTTAGTTTTCAGAGTGATGACACACAAATAAATTAGCGTTTCCACCTCTACTGCCTCTTTTGGCAAGAATAAAGGTTCTCATGTCAAGGTAAATAAAGAGGGAGGCAGAGACCTAGAGAAAGTAGACAAAATTGGAGTCATACTGAGCAATTTATGTGCCGACACTTCCCTTTAATTGTTAATAGCCACAAAAAAGAAAGAAAAAGGAAAAAAACATTGCTGCACAGTGAATGTGAAACATGTGCTCAGGTTTTCAGTGTGTAGAAGTATTTGGGCCACTAATATCTTTCCAACTCGATCTTCTGAAAGATCCCAGCTTTTGACATATCCCTTCCTCCACAAATGTGTAAAATGTAGTTGTGTTCCTCCAGAGGGTTAGACCTTTCCTTTGTTTTGAGCTCCCTGGGACACACTCTAGTTGCTAGATCAGACGAAATAAAAAGCAAAATGAAAGAAGTATGGCAAAACCTTGGTTTGCGAGCATAATTTGTTCTGGAAACATGCTTGTAATCCAAAGCACTTATACATAAATGAGAATTTCAAGAACCATTGGCTCAGTTGTGATCATGTGACATTTGGCATCAGGTACTACTCGTATTGTAAGACATCACTTGTTTATCAAGTTAAAATTTATTAGAAATGTTTGTTCATCTTGCAGAACATTCATAGAACAAGTTACTCGCAATCCAAGGTTTTACTGTTTACCCCATTGGGTAGGTGGAAATTGGGGATTTTCTCAAGTCGTGTGAGCTGAAAGGCTTCTGTGTATAAATGTATATTTATGTATATGTAGACACACAGCCCTGAGACTTTGCAGTCATGTTTCTAGATTGTTCTTCCAATATTGGAGGAAAATGATCCCATCAGAGGGTTTTGTTTTCAGAAGCAGTCACAGGGCCCAGGTAACAGAGCGGCTTGTCCCCCGAGTGGCAGTTTGTGAGTACTGCAGCTACAACCCCAAATTGTACATCACCCTTTAGGGCATGCCAGCTTCCTGTCCCAGGAGAAAGCATTTTCCCTTGGGTATTAATTAAAACCCCATGACCCACAAAAGGAGATGTAAGAGTTTAGAAAACTCAGCTCTGCCACGGTCAATGTTTGGAGGTACTCAGGGGTCAATGAGTGAAGCAACATAGCGAATGAAAGGCTGACCTTCCTTTCATGTTGAACTGGAGCCTTGCATCGCCCCAAGCATTTTGCTATCCTTGAAACCACATTTGAATCAATAACTGGGAGCAGAGCCAGTTCAATCATGTGGCTCTCTGAGGCCCAGCTGAGTGACTGACAGTAATATGTTTTTGAATGATTTAAGGAAACCCAGAGGACTGTTGACCAGCAGGACATCCCAACATTATTAGCTTCCTTCTGATATGTCAGGGCTGCTAGTGAATTTTAGTTTTCCCAAAGGTTCTTTCTGATCTTGGAGGCAGCACTGAATGAGCTTCTAGACTCTCATATTTGCACCGAGTTCAACTGATATTTCTTTCTAAGACTTTAAAGGTTCATAAATTACTACAGGCTTTTGGTCCCAGAGCAGTCAAGGCCCTCGGCTGAGATAAATGTGCTCAGTAAATGTGTGTTTTGATGTACTGGACTTTTGTAACTAGTCCTCCAGTTTTGGGAGAAATAAAAGGAAGTATTAGAGACATAAGAGATGAAATATGCTTTATAAAATCAAAATATTTTTTAAAAAGAAAAACATTCTAATAATTTGGGTTCAAGCTGGGACTTCTGGTTTAAAACTATCTTAATTTGGGAATCATTAGCTTTCCTTATAGTTAAAGCCATAGGCCTGTAAGAGATGGCTCCAGGAGAAAGAATGAACAGAGAATGGAAATGGTCCAGCATGAGCCCTGGGGGATTCCATCATTTAGATGCCATATTGACAAGAAGGGAACGGCTGAAGGTTTGGAAAAGAAGTAGTGAGCAGAGGGAAAACACAAGAAAATTTTGATATGTCCAGGGAAGGGTTAATTGCATTTGTTGCTACCGAGCAGTAAACACGAGGATAGAGAAGTGACTCAAGATAAGAGTGCTTCATGAGAGCCATGGGGATAAGGCCCGACTGGAGTAGACTGTTATGAGAATTATAATCCACACAAAGCAAGTGTCTGGTATACAGTATGTGCTTACTATATGGTAGAAATTACTGAGAATTTGGTGTTAGATTTTACGGATTGCCTATAAGCAATCATTCTCCTTGCTTCCTTCCCCCATCCCCTAATTCCTTTTCTTGGACGATCCCTCCCTGCAATTTTTAAAAGTTTTCCACTCTCCCATATGCCTAGGATGAGGCACTATTAATCCAGGCCATTCTTGGTGATGTCATTCCCCTTACCAGTGACTAGCCCTGGCCATAGGCATTGTGACACAGCCCTGCCCAGTGGGATATGAGGAGCAGCCAGGTGAGAGCTTCTGGCAAAGGTTTTCTTTACTTATAAACAGATAGTCATGGGAAGAAATGCCCCCCTCCCTCACAGAATATTATTACATCTGTTTGGAATATCTGGAATTGATGCAGTGATCTGCAGAGTGACTGGGAGAGGAACTCTCATGGATAAGCTATGGATGAGTGGAAACATGAAAACCCGTTTTTGTAGACCTAGATCTCAGTCTCATGGTGGTACTAAGCAATCTTTAAATAAGTGTTTCTCTGGATATAAATTCCACAAAGTGCTCTGTATGATGCTGATACTACTGACAAATTACCTAATGCTAGACACTGTTCTAAGCTTTACTTATTTTTTTGCAGCTGAGTAAATGGAGACCGAGTAAAGTGAAGTGATTGGTCCAGGGGCATATGGCTGGTAGGAGGTAGAGGGAGGATCCCAACCCAGGTACTATAGTCATCATGTGAATGCTTCATCTCTATAGGTCATACTAAACGGGGCATCTGCAAATAAAGATGTGTTTGTTAGGTATCTGTATTTATTTCTTTTTCTTTTTCTTTTAAAATTTAAATTCAAGTTAATGGACATTTAGGCTCTCTCCATAATTTGGCTATTGTTAAAAGCTCTGCAGGGGTGCCTGGGTGGCTTGGTCGGTTAAGCGTCCGACTTCTGCTCAGGTCATGATCTCACGGCCTGTGAGTTCGAGCCCCGCGTCGGGCTCTGTGCTGACCACTCAGAGCCTGCAGCCTGTTTCAGATTCTGTGTCTCCCTCTCTCTCTGCCCCTCCCCTGTTCATGCTCTGTCTCTGTCTCAAAAATAAATAAACGTTAAAAAAAAAAAGCTCTGCTGTAAACATTGGGGTACATGTGCCCCTATGAATCAGCACTCCTGTATCCTTTGGATAAATTCCTAGTAGTGCTATTGCTGGGTTGTAGAGTCATTCTATTTGTAATTTTTTGAGGAACCTCCACACTGTTTTCAAGAAAGGAAGGGGGGAAAATGGTTACAAACAGAGAGGGAGGGAGGCAAACCATGAGAGGCTCTTGAATACAGAGAACAAACTGAGGCTTGATGGGGGGGTGGCACGGTGGAAAGGGGAACATGGGTGATGGGCATTGAGGAGGGCACTTGTTGGGATGCGCATTGGGTGTTGTATGTAAGTGATGAATCATGGGAATCTACCCCCAAAACCAAGAGCACACTGTATATACTGTATGTTAGCCAACTTGAAAGTAAATTATATTAAAAATTTTTTTAATTCAAATTAGTTATAGTGTCATATTGGTTTCAGGAGTAGAATGTAATGATTCATCACTTACATATAACAACACTCAGTGCTTACCCCAACAAGTGCCTTCCTTAATGCCCCTCACCCATTTAGCCCATCCCCCTACCTGCTTCTCCTCCAGCAACCCTCATTTGGAATTTAAGAAACACAATAGATTAACATAGGGGAAGGGAAGGAAAAATAAGATAAAAACAGAGAGGGAGGTAAACCAGAAGAGACTCTTAAAGGCAGAGAAATACAGAGAACAAACTGAGGTATCCATATTTAAAATGATGGGTTGTTTTCAGATTATTTCCTAATAGTGCCAACTAATTTCAGACTGAGTTTCTCCCTTTGTCAACTAATGGGCCTGGGAATGCCAAGAAGTGTGTGTCAGCCATCTTTGGTCAGGATACACACTGGAAGTACCAGAATCCAGCTTCCAAAGATTAACACGGCACAAATGAACACCCCAGTTGTATACATGGCTAATTTTAAAACACATATGAAGTAAGAATAACTGCTATTAATCTAGAGCTTAATATCTTCTTATGTGCAGTGCTTTAAGTACATTGTCTTACCAAATCTTCACTGAATCCTGATCCCTAGGAAGATATTTTACACATTTTATGATTGAGGAAAGTAAACCATGGAGGATTTAAGTATTTTGCTCCAAACTATTGAATTTTAATCCAGGTTTCTCATTCCAAAGGCCACATATTTAACTATCAAATGAACACATTAAATTTTAACTCAAATTATGGCATAAACGCGGAGGCTACCTAGCACATTGAAGTAGCATATTGTCTGCAAAAGGGTTTGTACATAGAGAAAAGCCTTGGAGGAAGTATGTAGTATCAACAATAGTGTTGAGAATTATAGTTAATTTTTATTCTTTTTAATATATCGCTGTCATTAAAAGAAAAAACTTATAAGTGATATTTTTTAAAAAGCAGGTTGTTTTGTCTATAGATCTGGTGACCAGATGCTGGGAAGAGAAGGATTTCTCAAGATCATGTAGGATCACTTTGCCACCAACCATCACCTTTCTTTTCCATTCTAGGTTCAGTTGCCTTCACCTCTAGGTGAAGAGATACTCACTTTCTCCTTTTCCTTTTGCTCACAAAACCTGTGCAGGTCTTTTCTTTTCTTTTTTTCTTTTTTTTTTTTTGTAAATCACAAATGTCTTCTCTCCATCTCTGTGGGCAAGACTGAGTAATCAGATCGTTCATGTCTTTGCCTTTCTGCTCCTAGAACGTTCTAAAGACAAACAGAAACCAGTTGCCTAGCTATTTATTTTGTGTTGGATTCATTGGTACATTAAATAAGTGAAAGCAGTATTTTGTAGATAAAATAGGCATGTGTGTTGAGTTGTTAGAGTCCCTTTTCTATTAACTCTAGCTAATGCCCCATATTTAATCACAGGACATTGGGTGATTACTTAGTAAATAACCCCAATCACCTCTCAGATATCTACTTCATCACTATTTGTATAGCAAACAGAACCTTGATAAGATCCAGGTTGATTGCAAAATGGATTTACTGTATATATTGCCCGTATTTTTTTTCCTGGCAGCCCGGTTATATTTTGCAGGTTTGTATTGCCTTTCAGAATTTGCATTCTTCCACCTTCAGATAAAACTTTGAAAGATATTTACGGAATGCTGTTAGTGATATTGTAGAACACAGGTGGCCAGGTTGGAATTGAAATACCTCTGCAAAGATCGAAGAGAAATTTTTGTAACTTAATAAGTGTTTCAGACAGGAAATGACAGTCCTTCTTGTGACAAGAGCTGAAATACTATCAAATTCAAGTAATTGTGTTATAAGAAAACATTTAAATTCCATACGTCCTGAAATCTGAGTTAAAGAAGTGGCTCTTTAATGAATGGCACTGTCCATCTCTGCCATCTGTCTTTAAAATTTACTCTGTTTTATTAAATCCTTAAACAAACACAGAGAGAGAGAATCTGAAGCAGGCTCTATACTCAGTGTGGAGCCTGATGCAGGGCTCGATCCCAAGATCCTGGGATCCTGACCTGAGCTGAAATCAAGAGTCGGATGCTCAACCTACTGAACCACCCAGGTGCCCCAGGTCTTCATGTGAAACTTATATTAAGTACATTTGTATGATTTTCTTCTCTTCTCAGTCTGTTGCCGGTCCAGTTAGGGAGCCCCATCTGGAGAACCTAGGAGGGGAATAGGAAAAAGGTATCTTTCCTCTCTTACATAGGAAGGTGAATGTTATTTCTTGTGTTTGCTGGCCACTTATGCTTTTCTCTTATAAATTTCCTATCCATGGACTTATTTTCAGAAAATTCATAGACAAAAAATCCTCTACAATATTCCTTTAAGATAGTACTGTAGTAATTTTATTAAGGAAGGAAGAGACTGGGGATTGATTGAATCAGACTTAACATTTGAATGAAAAGTCTTAAAATCTATAGAGTGCATTTAAGAAATACAATACTTTGAGAGAACACTTTTCTTTGCTTCAGTAATCAATGTGTAGGCCAGAACATGTATTGCTTTTGTAATTTAAAAAGAAAGATAATGGGAAAAGTCAAGTTTTGGTATAATATGAAATATAACAAACACATTTCATTACAGAGCTCAGAGGACTATGCAACCATTTCTTTGAATCACAGAATCAATTGTGAGTTTGACATTTTGTGATGAAAACACTGAAATGCTGCAGCTGGTTACCAGATTGGAGGGAAATGTGCTTTGTATGTAATTAATAGAGACAAGCCTTACAGAGAATAGAAAATAAAATTAAACATAAGCGTATATATCAACTGCTCGGGGAGATGAAATAGAATATAAATCATTTTATTTTGGTTGAAAATAGATAATTATAGTGTGAGGTTTTATATCCATTCTACTGTGGCACTAAGCATCTTCACTAAGTTAAAGAAACAGTAGATGTGACTTTAACCAATCAATAGAATTAGCATGAACCTAGAGCCAAAACATTTTAAGCAGGAAAAAGAAGAAGAAGAAGAAGAAGAAGAAGAAGAAGAAGAAGAAGAAGAAGAAGAAGAGGAAGAAGAAAAGAAAGCCAGATTTGTAAATCTGCAGAAGGCACGTAAAAGCTAACAGGCTTACAAAATTCTTGCTCTAATTGAGTGTATGCACAAATGTACTGAATTCACAGTTAGTGAGGAAGAAACCCGAGGAATGGGGTCCATTGCCTAGAACATTAACAGTACTAACAAGGGCAGTAGTCAGTGTTGGAATGTGTTCTCTGTGTGTGCACTGTGCAAGGTGCTTTACATACAGTACTTCCTTTAATTGCCACAACTCATGAGGGAAGCATTATGATCTTTCTAGCAGCCCACAGTTATGGATGGACATAGCTGATTTTCAGAGGCATGTCTCTTTTCTTTTTTTTTTTTTCAACGTTTTTATTTATTTTTGGGATAGAGAGAGACAGAGCATGAACGGGGGAGGGGCAGAGAGAGAGGGAGACACAGAATCGGAAACAGGCTCCAGGCTCTGAGCCATCAGCCCAGAGCCCGACGCGGGGCTCGAACTCACGGACCGCGAGATCGTGACCTGGCTGAAGTCGGACACTTAACCGACTGCACCACCCAGGCGCCCCGGCATGTCTCTTTTCAAAGCCTGTTTTCTCACCGCTTGGAGATGTTGCCGCCGCATTTCCCTAACCCCATTATTTTTGTTCTTCTCCATCTCTGGCTCAATTCATGCATGCATACATTTTATACCAAAATAGTTATAGAGTTCTTACCATACACTATGTCCTGTGCCAAAATGCCCTTAATATAGCAGGGAACTTGATGGTGATGTTTCTGCCGTTCAGGGAACTTGATCAGAGGAAACCAAGAATTACAGTCTCCTGATAATCATCATGAAACAGCATTGATTAAATACCCCCAAAGTGTCAGACCCATGTCTAGGCACTGTCTGTGCAGTCTGATTTTTGCAGCAGTGCTTTACTGGGGTGTTATCAGCTCCACTTCGTAAGTAAGGAAACTGGGGTTCGGATGCATTGGACAGTTGGCTCAAGTTTCAGTCAGTGTGCAGGGTCTGCTCTGGGATTCTAGCCTCAGCCTGCAGGAGCTCCACTGCCTCATTACCACATCAGACCGCTTTATTCCCATGCCCCTCAGTTCTTCAATCGATTTCACACCAGAAATACAATTCTCAGTGCCACCATCTTCTGCATTTTTGTCACTGCCACATTGCTACTCTTCATCTGAGTCACGTCAAAATAATGTGGTAATATTGTCTCTAATCGCCCCTACCCTCACCTCCCCCCAGAAACACACACATACGTACACACGCACACTTGTGTGTGTTCACACACACACACACACACACACACCCCTTGCCCCTAGGAGCATGCATTAAACAAACTAATATTCAACATGTTAATTAAGCAGTTTCCAGAAAAGTCAGACTCTAGCTTTTTTGCTTTTCAAGGCACGTATATGCAAATGCAGAGCAATTTTCAACTGCAACGACATTAGCCATAATGCCTCTAAATCAGTCTTCTTTTTAGGATGCCTCATAATCTTGGGTGATGTGATGCAACTTAGACACATCTTTCGAAATCATTTCAATCACTCCTATAAATGTGTCATAACCATATGCTAGCTCTGGCAAAGTGATAAATCTTCCCTCTACTGTAAACTATATGCTCAGACTTGTAGGAGTATCTGTTTAAGGAATATATGGGCTATAAGAAGCAGCTAGCTCTCTCTATATACTGTGAATTCTTTGAAGAGCATTAAAACATTTCAAAGTAAGGTATCTTAATTAAACAAGTATTGCAGATACTGTAGGGTCCCTATCTCAGAGAGAGATTGGTGGACTTCCTCTCAGGGGTTAACACAGTCACCCTGGTGGATGACATAAGACAAGTTACTCAATTTCTCTGTAAGTCCAAATTTACTTTTTTAAAAGTGGGTATGATATCTTTAGTGACTAAAACCTGACCAAAAATTCTATGACATACTTCCCATCAACAGGTTGAATCTATGTCCCCTCTCTTTGAAATGGGTGGGCTTGTGACTGCTTGACCAATTGAATACAATGAGGTGACATGATGTGACTTCCAAAGCTAGGTCATAAGGGTCATGCAGCTGCCATCTTGCTCATAGAACACTTGCTTTTGGAGCTCTGTGCCTCCATGTAAGAAGTCTTTTTTTTTTAACGTTTATTTATTTTTGAGAGACAGAGCATGAGTGGAGGAAGGGCAGAGAGAGAGACACACACAGAATCCAAAGTAGGCTCTAGGCTCTGGGCTGTCAGCACAGCACCTGACACGGGGCTCGAACCCATGAGCCATGAGATCATGACCTGAGCTGAAGTCGGACACTTAACTGACTGAGCCACCCAGGCACCCTTCCATATAAGAAATCTTAATACCCTGAGTTACCAAGTATTTGGTTGATGGCGTCAGATGAGCCCAGCCTTCCAGCCATCTCCACCAAGGTGCTAGACATGGAAGTGAGGCCATCTTGGGCCCTTCAGACCAGTCCATCTGTCAGCCAGATACTACTGAGTGACTTTCATTGACATCACGTAGAAGTTTCACCCAGCTAAGTTCTGCCCATATTTCTGACCTGCAAAATCATGAAGTATAATAATTGTTGGTTTAAGCCACCATATTTGGATAAGTCAATCACTGTCTCATCCATTGTGAAGTTTATTGTAAGACTCTTAGCTCAGGGCCTGACTTCTAGTAAGTACTCAGTAAATGTTAGCTATTATTTCTATTTATTGAGCATCTTTTGTGATCACAAAACTGCAGAGAGTGTTTTGAGGCATAGACAAGTAAAGGCATACTCTGCAGTGACGTGGCAGTGAAAATGGATACATATGAAAAGATAATGTATGTATCATTAGAATAGTAAAGGTTATAATTGCCAGAGGAGTTCCAAGAAAGGAGAAAGAGCCACTGCAAAGAAAGTGGTTCTTGCGCTGAAACTGAGGTCTCATCTTCAGGGGGAGAGGAAGGGAATATTTGTTGACCTAGACACTGTAAGATAGTTTATCTGATTTTGAGGAGGTGATTGTATTTTAATTCCCATTTTATAGATTAAAAGACGAGAGAGGTGATGCATGTGTTTTGATCGCCTTCTATGATGCAGAGGACAGCTGGGGCCAATAGCAGTTCATTAAGGGGAGAGGGACACCTCACACTATGCAAGGCTCCACAGGTTTGTGCTCAGGAGCAGAGTGAACAACCAGGAGCTGTGGGAGGTAGGGTTTACGTAATCAGGAGTGGGCCCTCGTTCCCAAGGGAGGATGTGACTTCCCTGATTTGAATAATTCCAAGGGCTTGCAGAGAACTGAAAACCACTACTCAGGGATAAGCCAGAACTGTGCCTGTTCCTTTTGATAAGGAGGATGGATGACCTTACGTGCTCTATTGCTGTCTGTGAACCAAATAGCCAAGGCTATTTGAGGCCCTCCTGATTTTACCAGATACATACATTTTAAAAGCAGCATGTGATACTGAGGCATAATTTTCAGCCTTATACCACAATATAGCCTGCTTAGGATGCCAAAGCCAATGAGAAGTGGAGCTTGGATTTGAACTCAAGTGTGTCTGGCCCCGAGTCTGGTCATCTGGCTCAAAGTCCATGCACCGGATGCAGATGAAGGAGAGGGCAAGTATATGAATACCACTGAGTGAGTGCTACTTCTTTTTATGGAATCATTCCCTCTTTCATTGAATTTAATCTAATTACAAGGCACCCAATACCCTAAGAATGCTCATGGGTATTATACTATAGTTATCAATGATGTCACCATTGGTGGGAGGGTGCACAGGTAAAGGGTACACAGGACTACTTTTGTAACTTTCTGTGAGTCAATAATTACTTTAAAATAAAAAGTTTTTAAAAATTCTCCTGGGGCCTAAGATTCTACACTGTGGTCCTGGACTTGGAGATATTCATTGTAATCACTGTGGGGCAGCACAGTTGTGGTTGATCTTACTGTGATCAATCTCACACTTTTCACTCTTTCTCATCTACTTCATGCCCTCGTGTCCTTCCATATCAGCCTAATTCCAGAGCAATTATAGAAGTCACTGTCTTGTACACACTCCTGATTCTTGATTCTCTCTGTCCAGTGTCTTTGTAGTCATTGGCTAAACCACAGCCCTGGTTAAATCCAACTCTGCCTCTGCTGTGTTTTCACCTGGAAATCTGGGTCTTGATGGAGAAAAGTTCACATCCAGGTTGACCGGTGTCATTTTAAACTCATGACCTGACCCTCTACTGGTCCCTTAGTGCTACTTGGTACCATACAATGGATGTTTGTGTCCCTCCCAAAATTCATATGTGGAAATGTAACCCTCAGTGTAATGATATTTAAAAGGGACAATCTTTGGGAGGTGATTAGGTCATGAGGGTGAAGCCCTCATGAATGAGATTAGTGCCATTATAAAACAGACCCCACAGAGCTCTCTTACTTCTTTGACAGTGAAAAGACTGCTCTCTGCGAACCAGGAAGCAGACCCTCATCAGACACTGAATCTGTTGGCACCTTGCCTTGTACTTTTTTAGCCTCTAGGATTGTGAGAAATAAATTTCTGTTGTTTATTTTGTAATAGCATCCAACATATTTTGTAATAGCAGCCCGAATGGACTAAGACACCTGGCAATTACTCTTCACTTCCCCACTTTCCTTGATGTCAAATATATACCTTCTCTTCTCCCCTGAAAGCTCCAGCATCTTTTTTTCTGACCCCACTCTTGGCTTCTTATTTCACTGTTCAGATAGATGCAACCAGAAAAGAACTTCAACAAGCTCCTTGGACAAGCCTTTCACCTACAGATTCTACCTTTCCTTCCACTGGTGTGATGGAGCTTTGCAAGCCAAGTGAGACCCACACTTCTGCTAGTGTGTTAGACTCCATCCCCTCCTACCTAGTCAAGGACAGTGCTCAGCCAATTATCCTCTCTCTCTTCTAGATCATCAGTTTCCCTCTTAACTAGATTATTCCTGTCCACATACAAATGTCATTATTTCTTCCATCTAAAGAAGAACTTTCTTTGCCCCATCTTATTCTCTGACTTCCTGCTGCCCTTGCAGTAAAACTCTTTGAAAGGATTTTCCATACATATGAACTCTAAATCTTCCTTAAAAAAAAAAGTTTATTTATTTATTTTGAGAGAGAGACCAAACATGCACATGCATGAGAGTGGGAGAGGGGCAGAGAGAAAGAGGGAGACCAAGAATACCAAGCAGGCTCTGCACTGTCAGCACAAGAGCCTGATACAGGGCTCCAGCTAATGAACTGTGAGATCATGACCTGAGCTGAAATCAAGAGTCAAATGCTTAACTGAGTGACCATCCAGGTGGCCCTTCCTGTCTGCCTTTCGAATCCAAACCAACGAGGCTTTTGGCCCAAGCACCTCATGTCATGGTCATCAGTGACATCTTATTGCTAAATTCAGGGTCCATTGGCCTATCAGCACCATCTGATAGGCTTAATCAGTCTTTCTTTCTTGCAATACTTTCTCAACTTGTCTTCTAGCACACTATCTCCTGGTTTTCCTTCCATTCCAGTGTCTGCTTCCTTCTCGATCTCATTTGCTGGTTTCTTTCCCTCTACTTCATATGTTAATGATGGAGTGTTCCATATCTTCATTTTTGAACCTCTTCTCTGTCTCTGTCTATACTCACTCCCTTGGTGATCTTAAACAATTTTATGGCTTTAAATACTGTGCATATGCCAGGGCCCTCAAAATTTATAGCTCCAGCTTGAATGTCTCCCCTGTGCTGTAAGTCCAGAATTAAATGTCAAGATTTCCATTTGTCTAATAGGAAGATCAAATGTACCATGTCCAAACTCAAAGATCCCTATTCTTCTCCCAAACCTCACAATTTTACAATTCTCTCCTACCCAGTTGACAGAAACCCCACAAAGTGCTCTTTTCCTCACATTTCTCATTAAGTTGGTCAGCAGATATTTTTGGCCCTACATTTAAAAATGTATTCTAATCTGACAGTTTCCCACCACCTCTACTGCCACGACTTTTGTTCAACCCACCGTTGTGGATTACTGCTGAAGTCCCTGTGGGGGAAAAATCTTGTGCCCTACCTCATATACTCTCAACTTACCTTTTTACTCCAGCCATTGCTTCCACACTTGGCTGCTTGTAAGTGTAACCTGGTGGTACCTCCCCTCAGATTATCTCTAGATTTCTCGTCTCTTGCTTTCCCTTAGGGTTTCTTTGCCACCACTGGGTGTGATATCTGTGGGAACTTGCTCAGTCACTCTTTTGCTTTCTATTTTCAAAACTGGAATTAAAGAGAATTACATCTCCATGGGACAACACTTAGCTGGTGGAGAATGAGAGCTGCTGGGGAAAAACTCCCTCCTCCATCTTTTAGGTGGAAAATTCTGAGTGTCAGCTTTGTATGTCTTCAGAGGCTGCCCTGCATGGAACCCCACTTGCTCACAGTGGCTAAGCTTCATAAAGCTCTTAATTGGCTTTATTTCCCTGTTTCCCTCTTCTTAAGTGTCAAGTCCTCTCCTTTGGGGTCACTTTACAGAATAATCTATCTGTGGGCAGCCATTGTCTCAAGCTCAGCTTTGGGAGAAACCAGGGCTAAGCTCCCTTCTAGTTGGTCTCCTTCTTCCATTCTTGCTCCACACAGTCTAGCCTCAACTGAACAACTAAGGTGACCCCTTTTAAAACATTGATCCAATTATGACACTTCTTTTTCTTTAAAATTTATAATGGTTTCCCATCTTATGCAGAGTAAACATGGAAAAGTATTATAATACCTTCATAGGCCCTGCTAAATCTGTCCTTCCTGAACGTATCTGACCTAACCCATCTCTGTGTCATCTGCTGGTCACTTCCCTCTGGTATAAGTGGCCTCTTTGCTGTTTCTTGAACACACTAGACATACTTCTCTTTAAGGGACCTTGAATTTGCTGTGCCATTTTCATTCAGTTACCTGCATGGCTCATTTCCCTCACCTTCTTTAGATCCTTACTCACATGTCACCTTCTCAAGAAGATCTACTCTAACCATTATGTTTAAAATTGAAAACTCTACTTGCCAACATAATAATCTTTTTGCTTGTTTTGTCTTTCTCCATAGCCCTCATGTCTCATTTAACATTTAATATATACGTATTTTAGTATGTTGTTATTTATTTATTTAGCCTATATCCACAAGGGTGTAAGCTCTAGGAAGGCAGGGATTTTTGCTCATTTTCTTTACTCCTGTATCTTCAGTGCCAAGAATAGTGCCTAGCACATAGGAAGCATTTAATGGATATTTGTTAAATGAATGAATTAATGAATAGTTATCTTTTTGATGTTTCAGGCACCTAGGCAGCTATAAAGATGTCGCATTAAGGACAGTAGACATTTTCCCCTTATCTTCTTTATCTTTTTTTTAATGTTTTTATTTGTTTTTGAGAGAGAGAGAGAGAGACAGAGCTTGAGTGGAGGAGAGGCTGAGAGAGAGGGGGAGACACAGAATCTGAAACAGGCTCTAGGCTCCGAGCTGTCAGCACAGAGCCGGACGTGGGGCCTGGACCCGTGAACCACGAGATCATGACCTGAGCTGAAGTCAGACGCTCAACGGATTGAGCCACCCAGGTGCCCCATCTTCTTTATCTTTTATTCTGTTTCTAGTGTCTCCCAAATTCAGAAGCCTGAGTAGAGCCAACATACAATAGGAAACTCTATGGAAGGCTCTGATATTTATTAGCTACTTAATGAAGTCTTTTGATATGTCACTCTGAGAGGCAGAACTAAGTAGAAGGAAGAGACATTCATTATAGGCATTATTTGATTTGGGGATACCTTCCACTTAGGTAGAAATTCAATTGTGTAAATGAAGTGACAGAAGACGATGAAGATGTCACTGTCCAAATGTCTTGATTACTTTCTTCAGACCAAAACCCACTAGTAGAGATGCATAGGCATTGCAGTTTCTGCTAAAATGTAATACCTAGGAGATATAACAAGCAATTAAGAGTTATTTCCATGTGATTGTAAATTTTTTCTAATAATATTTCTACTCGAGTATTTGCCACATTCATTTTATTTCATTTGTTAATACATTTCATTTTATTCATTTCATTAATCTTCCATGGCTAATTCAAATACCATTGAAAAAGAAAATTCACACCAAGCTTCCCCTCAAAATCTTACTCCTTCTTATTTAATTACTATTATTGTGTTTTAGCAAGCTATTGCTGCAAACAAAACTAAGATTTTTATGGTGTAATTTTTTGAACCTAGGGCAACTGTAAATCTCAATTAGATTGTAACAAACTCATTTATATTTATAATTAAATTTGAAAATTAGACCCAGTAATTTGGGTCTGATTCATTTGAGATATATTTATTTATGGTATTTATAATACCTAGAATATATTGGCCATTCTTCATTAGAACCTCTCTCAGTATCATTTTCCATTGATTGAGGACTTCTGATTTCAGCTTGTTTTACCAATCTAGACCCACTTTGCAGTGTATTCAAAACAACTTTATGTTATATGGGTTACAGGTAGCAAATGAAAAGCAGGCATGAGTTAATGCTTTTAGCTTGGGATACAGAATATTTTGGAACATAAGTTATCTTTAAGTGTGGTTATAATGGTATCTTAATGTATAAAGACAGTTAGTCTAACAAATGCTAACTTTTCTTAGAGAAGGTAGCATGTAACAGTAACATCATAAAAACATGCTATATATGTGTTCCCACAATTCTATAGATTACATTAACTTCAGAATTTCTACATAAAAACAATAAAAGCATTATTTTGGACTCAGGTCTTGCCCACTAAGGAGCAGGAAGCTCATGCCCAGATCTTTCCCCTCTGGAGATTTTGTGAGTTTTTCACATGTTCTCTGAACACTCTTTCTAGACAGAGAATAGTACAAGAATTGAGGGAAGGAGGGGGAGAGGAGAATACATTCCTAGAAATGAGAACATTTACTGTCACTGCTGACATCACTATTTATGATATTTACATCACTATGCATGTAAACATGCAGTGTCTTAGTAATACAATTCCTGTTATCAACACCTATCTTACTTCTCCTCTGCTTCCAAATAACCCATGGGTTACTTTTCAGCTTTCTTTTAAAAGGACATCATCCCAGGAGCGCCTGGGTGGCTCAGTTGGTTGAGTGTTCGACTTCATCTCAGGTCCTGATCTCACAGTTTGTGGGTTCAAGCCCTGTATCGGGCTCTGTGCTGACAGCTCAGAGCCTGGAGCCTGTTTTGGATTCTGTGTCTCCCTCTCTCTCTCTGCCCCACCCCAGCTTGTGCTCTGTCTCTCTGTTCCTCAAAAATAAATTAAAACGTTATAAAAAAATTAAAAAAATAAATAAAAGGACATCATCCTACTCTATATTTTGGGTCAGGCATTGGTAGGACAGCTAGTGAAAGGTGGAATTAGGTAGAAACTAGGAGCAGACAGTAGCAGGGGCCAGGTTGTAAGAGGGCAAGTATAAACTGGTGGAGAAAGGTCAAGTAAAGTGAAGGCCTTAGAGACAAAAAGGTTCAAACAGCAACAGGTTGTCCTGAATACACAGAGGCTCAGCCTGCCCGAGGTGACACTTGAGAAGTAGGTGGAGATTGTGATGTCTATGTCTTTCTGACCCCTGTTTCCTATCCTCTCTGGGACCATGCTCTTGAAACTCTCCTCTTTTTCTTTGAGAATCTGTGTCCTTTCCAGGCCTGCAGTGTTCACACTGCTTCCCAGAGAGTTGGGCTGTCCTGGTCCCTTTTTCCCGTACAGAACTTTCCAGCTCAGGGTTCTAAACCTTGAGAGATTTGTTCTAGGTGATTTGGTAACAAAATTGCCTAGGGATTTGGTCACCAAATATATACCAAGGGATCAGTAGGTGCTATAGCATACGTCACCTTTTCCAAGCTAATTCTATGAAACTTCTATTGACTCAATGAAAAGAAATAGGAATTTCAGGCAGATCAGAAAGGAGACAATTTGGGTGAATAATTTGGTCCTTGATGCCTCCAGAATTCTATCTCATAAGAGGTCTTTCTAAAGTGTTCAGCATTCAGAGAAGAGATTTACCTCAGAATCATAGGATTTTATAGCTAAAGAGGGATTTTTTCTGTCAGTATTTTCTAATCTCCTAATCACTTCCTGTGCACATCTCCACAGCAGGTGCTCACATAATGTTTGTTAATAAACAACAGTAACAGAGAAGGAAAGATTTCTGTTTTATAATGACCTCTGGTGTCAGTATTTGTGACATGCACAGAATAGTTGAAAAAAATCCATAATTGAAATATGAAGGCAACTCTTTCAGTGTTGTGGAACTGAATTGTTTTAAGATCTTGGCACTTGGGCTTGTCGGTTTAATTCTAATTTGGTTGCTGTAGGTACAGCGTTTTTACAGAAGGCTTTATCGATGAATGGCAGTGGCAGATCGGCTACTGAAGGGATTTTAAGGCTGCTGGAAAAGCCCTCTGCCATCTGCTCCCTAAAATACTTTCCATGCTTTCTGTTGCCTGAAATTCCATAAATGGAGCCCCGTATTTTCCCTTATGTTTCCTTTCCCCGTGAAAATAAAATAACAGTATAGATTCACCTGGGGAGATGCTAGAAAAATCTCCATGCTTGGGTCCAACCCCAGAGTGTCTTATCGGTCTGGACTAAGGCCCAGGTACCAGGTATTGGTATTTTTTAAAAGTCCTTGGGTAATTTTAATGTGCAGCCAGTGTTGATCAACACTGTGTCTGTGGGACACGAAGATGTGCTCATTTGCACCTGAGAAGCTGAGAATGGGCATTTTGTGTTTGTTTTAGATCCCATATCTTCCGCAAACCAGGTTACTAGAAGGGAGAAGGGTTGTAAAGAAAGAGAAATCTGGATGCTAAAGGAAACTGAGCTGTCAAACCAAAGAGAGACTCGGAGTGGAAGACATGGGGATTCCAAAAACAATCTCAGTCCATTTCACAGTACTTGAAGGCCAGGCTTGTTAGTATTAATGACAAACAGCGAAGAAATGCCAAGTAAAAGGATCCCATCCCTTCCCTTTCCTCCCCTCCTGTCCCTCCCCTCCCCACCTCTCCCCTCTGCCCACGCCTTCCTCTGGCATTCAAGGAGCCATCCATGCACACATACTGATCTGGAGGCAGCACAGGGAGTTTTAAGATGCTGTTACCACTGTCGCTGCCGTTCTGCAAACCTATCAGGGAGATGCATCATCTCTCTTTTGATTTGAAGTTTCAGATTAATGGGCCTGAAAATGGAATTAGCTCAGTGACTATTCAAAGATCCATCGTGAAATGAAAACAAGCTGGAATAGAAACAACCTGTGGCTAGTTGCTGCAGAAGCTTTTCAGCTTGGAGTTCTCAGGGTTAAAGTGAATCCAAAATGGTAATAGAATGTGGACAGATCAAAGTTGGGGCTACAGCTAAAATATTAAAAAATATTCTCAAGTATCAAAATGTCATAGAGTGAGCAACCAATACCTAGATATCTTTCTTCCCAGCTGTAAATCCTTTCTTTTCTTTGCTTAGATACTCCTCAAGTTTTCAAAGCAACAAGAGTGGTCAAAGAAAATACATTAATTGAGGGACACCTGGGTGGCTCAGTGGGTTAAGCATTTGACTCCTGATATCAACTCAGGTCATGATCTGGTTCGTGAGATCAAGTTCCCCATGGGGCTCTGTGCTGACAGCACAGAGCTTGCTTGGGGTTCTGTCTCTCTCTCTCTCTCTCTCTCTCTCTGCCCCTCTTCCCTCTCTCTGCCCTCCTTTGCCCCTCCCCCTGCATGTGCATGCTCTCTGTCTCTCTCAAAATAAATAACATTAAACATTAAAAACATTAAAACATAAAACATTAAAAACATAAAAAACATTAAAAAAAAGAAAATAAATTAATTGAAGGTGGGACAAAAGTAGTCTTTGTAAGGCGTTAGCTTATGCTTTTAAATTGCTTGAGGTCCTAGAAATTAAGTTGTCTCCCTGACTTTGCTCTGTAATGGGTCCCTTCAGGGGTGGATTTCTCTTCAGCAAAGCTAACACACCCCTCTCACCTACACTAGCTCCATCTGGGACCCTAGCAATGAGTTCTAATGGTCATATGTTTTGTAACGTTTGAAAAACATAAGCTATTTTAGCAGCAATCAGCTGAGACTACTTGCTCCCCTCCAGATTTTCCTTTGACACGCTTCCTCTCCTGGTCTGTGGTGTCAAAGTAACTGCATGCATTTTGGGGGGATCTGACTAGGGGATTTATGAGATACTTTGCATAATTTTCTGTCACTTCAGATTATACCTGCGTGATTGTTCATCATCCTGGTGAACACATAAGCATCTTGACCTAAAACCGTGGTGTCATGATATAAACCAGCTCCGGAAACATGTAGGAAAAGGGGTGAAATGAAGCTTGGAATATATGGAGCCAGAAACTAGTCTGTGGAAAATTCTCCCAACTGTCAGTTGGATGTATAAAATTGTAAGTGGAGGACTCCATTCACAGTGACACCTAATTAAAGCAGAAGTTCTTTCTAGTCAATTAAACTCCATCTTTTTTTTTTTTTGATGAGAATTACATGAAATAGAATTTATCAAAAATTCCTGTGTTTATGGGACATAAAACTATAGCAGTAGGACAGACTGGTGAAGTTCTGTATTTTGCATGTTCCAGCACATCAGATGGTCCCTTGGCATATCTAGTATGTTTTACTTTAGTGAGGTTTGTCAGCTCCAAACTAAATGGCAGGTAAAATTGCCTTCAATAAAGTAGAACAATCAGCCATGATCAAGGAAAGACTGATTTATTGTCTAATCTCTGTATTTGGGTAATGTTTCAAAGTTGTTGGGTGAAGAGGTGATCGAGGAGTATGCAGCAAAAAAAAAAAAAAGTAGGAAAAGGTAGTGTAGAGGTATTTCTGGAAAATGATTAATAAATATGTTATATTATTTTTCAGGGTTTGATAATGTTTTCATTTTTAGTCAGTTTTAAAAAAAATTCTAACTTGCTGTGACTTCTTTGATTCCAACCAGGTAGCCCTTTTATACCTAACCTTATATTCTCAATTTTGTATTCTTTTCTTAAAGAAGGAACTTCCAAGTTGTCTAAGCGTCAGGCTGGACAAAACCCGGACCTGCTCCTCTCTCTCTGTGGCAACAATTTTCATGTGGTTGGACAAACCATTAAGTATGAGTATAGAAGGGAATTTTGGCCCCTGAGCTGATACCTCTCCACTTGGTCAAGAGTCAGAGCTGGGTTCTCTCTTCTGGACTCCACCATTTATTGGTTGGGTGGTCAGACCCACATCTCTGAGGGAGGGAAAAGGGGAGAGAAATGCTATTTAGACAGCATCCAGTAATAAAATGCCAGGATCCTACTAGTGCTTTTTTATTTATACATTATCCCACTTAATCTTCACAACTGGTTTATGAGAGTGGAGGAAGCTAAGACAAATAGAAAGATGAAGAGCCTACCTAAGTGAGAGCACTGGAATTGGAACATATAACTGTCTGACTTTATAGACTGTGATTTGTGCCCTGACTTACAGATTTGAGACTCTAAGCTTCCTCAGCTATAAAGTGAGGATAATTAGGTCTTATTTACCTGCTTCTCAGGGTTGTGTCAGCTGTCAGTTGAGTGAGCCTCTGAGAAAGGGCTTCAGACATTATCCTATAAATATGAAATAACGTTATTGTCTGAGGATCTGAATGCAGCTCGTATGATTTGGGGTATTCTGTTATTTCACAGCTCTGAGATAATGCAGCAAGTGGGGTTACTTAAATATGTTTCACGGGTAGTGGCATGGTAGGTGTTCTGTGCTGACTGGAGTTAGTTGTTTCCTGCTTGGACCCCAATAGGGAAGTGTCTCATCTTACAAGTTCTTGATTCCACATCAGGGCAGAGAACAGAAATGTAGAATGATAATCACAATAATAAAAAGAGATAAAAGGCTTAGAGCTGAGTTTGGAGGGAAAAACAAAAGGCACTGAATATACAGTATATTGGAGGAAGTCATCATCCAACAAAAGTACTTCCTAAAGATTTGGTCATTTCCATGAACCTTGTACATTTGTAGAGTCTCGGAATTAATATGCTAAATAATATGTTAATAATAACAGGCTCAAATAACAAGGTTACTACCAGAATTTTCAAGAAGATAAATCGAAATTGGACCAAAACAGAGTCTATACTCCTGGTGGGCTGGGTAAGGAAGATGAATTCCTTACTGAGAAGGAACTTTTGGTTGACCTCAGGATGATGTCGCTGAATTGTTTAGAGAAAGCTGTGTATGTTAATGTTCAAGTTCAGTGTATCTTGCTATGTACCGTTTCAAATAGATTTCAAAGTATCTATTGAGCAGTTCTCAGTGAAACCATTGTTTTTCTTCAAACAGTATGAATTTAAAAATTATTCTAAGTATTTTCGTAGGTAGGTGCTTGAACCAGGTAGATCATGCCCACTTATTGTAGTGAAGATCTGGCTTCTGGAAAAGGTAGAACAGGGTCGGAAGAACTGCTTCACGAGGTGTTTTACTGAATGTGCTGTGTGACAAGGGCAGACTGATAGGCAGATTCAATCACTTGATCCCTTTTTGATAGAAATTTTAAAAATATATTTTAAAAAGTGGAGATGGTGAGAAAAATGTTTTCTAAGAAGTTATGTGGACATAGTCATGTGTTCATTCATTAATTCCAACCAAAATATTTGTCAAGCTATTTCCTATGTTATCTGCTTCTTATCCTTCCATTTCCCTTTTATAATTTTCTAACTTGTAGACATTATAGAACTGTAGAGTTCCAAGACAACTTCTTAGAAGACATAATGCAGGTTTCCAATTTAGTTAACTACATTATTCATTCCCCAGAAGCAGACCTTTGACTTTATTTAGTTTTAAAAGCTCAGCTCACTTTGCTGGCATCTAACTCACTAAAATTATATATGGGTAGGGAAAAATTACTCATAAGACAAAGTAATGCTGTAAAGGGTGTTTTTAACTCTGACTTGATTCTATCTACTTTAATGGGAGTGAGACCAATTTATACTGTGTGAATTTATCCCGGGAATGCTATCTCATGCATTAGAAATCAGCATCCCAGGTAACCTCCTGGTTAGTCTGCCCATTAATTGGGCTCCAGATACAAGTCACTTATTTTATTTTTTCTTTCCTCTTCTAAATTATATTTTGCTTGGTTCTTATTTTTAATCTCTGCTTACATTTTGCTGGTTTATTGTGTGTGTTCTGCTGTGAATCATATTAAATCTTTTGTGGAAAGTGATAAGGCATGAAACAAATAATATTGGCTGGTTTCAATCTGTCTTGTCTCTTCGATCTTCAAGATGTCTTGGTAACATCTTTACCATCTGCCTCAGAGTTATCAGAATTCTGATGATATGGTGACCTGCCATGTCCCTATTGCCCTGATACTCACTTTCAATTCTAATCTAAATACCAGCTATCTTTTCATAGAGAAACAGGTGCTTGGACTGAAGGATGTATGCGAAAACTTTGACCCTGACATAGGCTGGAAGTTTAGGATGATTCTGTCTTGGCCTGAAAGTTGATCTGGGCTGAGAATTTGAACTCTTTTTCCTGAAGAGAGATTATACCTTAAGATCTGTGTAATCCGAAGAGGAAAACCTTGCTAGCCTATACATGGCATTCCAGGCAGACCTGATTGTGAAGGCTTCAGAGGGACCCTATGAAGGCAGAGTGAGGACTCTGCCTAAGAGAGCACCAGTCAAGCTTCTGCTGGATGGTTGTAATGGGGACTGAAGAGTTTCCAGTTTTCACATCCCTGTCTGTGAACATCAGTACTTTCTGCCACTTGTTGGGTTTTAGTCTCTCCCAGGTACTCTATTAGCTTGGTATGTAAATAGACTTATGTGTATGCAAAGGAAATAATCACAATCTAAGCGGACGCAGCAGTGTCTCTGAGTTAAAACAGAGCATGGGGGAGAGAGAAAGGAAGAGTGAGGGGGAGAAGGGACAAGGGGAGAAAGAAAGAAAGAAAGAAAGAAAGAAAGAAAGAAAGAAAGAAAGAAAGAAAGAAAGAGAAAAAGAAAGAAAGAAAAAAGAAAGAAGAAAGAGAAAGGGAAAGGGAAGGGAAGGGAAGGAAAGGAAGAAAAGAAAGGAAAAAAGGAAAGAAAAAGGAAAGGAAAGGAAAGAAAAAGGAAGGAAGAAGAAAGAGGAGGGGGAGGGAAGAGAGAATTAGGGAAAGGGAAGAGAGATTCAAAATTCAAGATTCTATTATTGCTTTATAAAGACTTCCTGAAACTTAAAAATCTGACAAATTTAAAATTTAAAAACTGAGTGGATGAGTTAAGGAGAGATTAGTCATCGTAGAGATTAGCCTGGAGGGTCAAGTGGAAGACACATTTCAAAACACAGCAAAAAACCCAAAGAGAATGAAATCTTGAGGAAAAAGCTAAGAGACTTGGAGCACAGCATCAGAAATTGTAAAATGTGGAGAGTTAAGGATTCTACAAAGGAGAAAAGGGAATAGGTAGAAGGAAACATATTACTCAAAATAACAATTGAGAAAATAACACTGGGTGGAAAAAAAGACTTGTATATTCACACTGAAAATGCCCAGGCGAGATCGATTTCTGTAGCCGAGGACTGGATGTGAGTGGGAGAGAGAGAAAACAGGCCGGTGGTACTGGCTTTTCATTCTGCTCCCAGTCATACCCCTTTGGGAAGTCCATAGTGCTTTTATTGTGTACTGGAGGAACCTTGATATTTCCTGATAATGCCATCGTGGCCACACCTTAAATTTCTCACATGACATGTGAACCCTTGTTTCATTGGCTTCCACATCAACTGTCATTATCTGATGGGTGAAAAAGTTGTGGATAAGCACACCTGCCATGTAAGGGAGTGGTTCTTGTTATGTGAGTTATTTTGAGCTGCTCTGCACCCAGGTAGGTTCAGACGTACAAAATTGGCCTGAAAACTGGATTTGGGGTTGGGAAATGAAGAGAGTAAATTTCTCTGCAATTAGGAAGAATTTGGCAAATCAGAAATAATCTGGAAAGGAGGAATGAGACTGCATGTAGCTGGGGTTTGGTGTAGTGTAAATTATCTGATGAAAACTCCCACAAGGAATTGATCCAAAAACAATAATAAAGAAAGGCATCTAATGTCTAGTGCTCTTGAAATTGTATTTCTGTGCCATAAACTCTTCATGGTTCTTCCCCTCATTTATATCCAGTTAAATCTACTATTAGGAATACCACTTTATGTATTTGAAGCAGGTTTACTACACAAAAATAGGTGTTTACATAATAATTGGAGAGGTTAAAGGAAGAGGTCTAGGTTGGGTTTCCAGAAACGTCTTTAGGAAGATTGGATCACTGTCCCACTAGGTGACTAATGTCTCTAAAGCCTCCGTGGCAGTCTTGCAGGAAGCAGGGAGCCTCCACTCTCAGAGAGCCTGCCTCTCAGCCCATGGAGCTGGACAGTGGTGGCCACTGAAATGCTGATGATGGAAGATCTTATATTTCCATGTCCTTTTTTGACAGCAGCCCTAGCCAAGAGTCGCAAGAATATGGTGTTCACTGTATTTCTGCCTTAGGAATTTTATGAAAAGGCATCTGTTTAGCACAACCTAATTTACTAGCTATAACACCTAGAAGATATTTGGTATATAAGAGAGACCATCCATACGATGAAGCCAACGACTGATTTCATAGGGCCAATGAAGTAGAGACAGAGAGATCATTAGTATTAGATGCATGAGTGCATTAGATGGTGTGGGGGGCAGGAAAATAATTCACAAACAGGAAATCGGGGGGAAGAAGGATCTGGGAAACAGAATGATCATGATGCCACAATCTAGGTTACAACTGTCTTTGGGTAATTTTGATTATCTTAAGGTGCCTTAGGATGAGTTAGGATCATGGAATAACTATACCCCCTCCTATATCCCAACTCATGGCAAACGTTAAGACACTACAATGACCAGGGCACCTGAGTGGCTCAGTTGGTTAAGTGTCCAATTCTTGATATTGCCCCAGGTCATGTGTTGGGCTCTATGCTGACAGTGCAGATCCTGCTTGGCATTTTCTCTCTCTCCCCCTCTCTCTGCCCCTCCCCCACCCCCCTCCCCCACTCTCTCTCTCTGTTTCTCCCACTCTCAAAATAAACATTAAACAAATTAAAAAAGAATCTACAGTGACCTGCTATTCCAGATGACTTAGCATCTTCAATTAAATCTTTAGAAATTCAGTTTACTAATTTACTGGAGCTGTCACTAAGAGAGAATTGAAAACTATTTGCTATCCTGCTTGTCAATACTATTGAGACAAACTTAAATAGTCTAACTTGCTGCAGTATCACAGAGCTGTTATTGTTTGAAACTTGATGACCAAAATCAGGTGGGCCACATGCAGAGCTACCGGCCATAAATATTATTTCCTACTTATAGAATTTATTAGAAGGTGGTGGCTATGTATGGCGAGAGTTAGACAACAGCAAGTAAACAATAGAGGATCCCAGGCAGGGGAGGCTGGGCATAAACCTGCCTGTGCTTCAGAGTGGCTGGTGGTCTAGTCCATCAGGCAGAATGGTCTGCAAGAATTAGCAGAACCATTAGCTCCACTGAAGTAACTTACCTTCATACTTCTACCTATTGTTCCATACTGTTGATGGACTTAAGAAACTTGTTCTCATCTTATGAAAAAAGGCATGGAGAAAGCAAATATAAGTATAATGATGATGTGCTAGAAAGTTTCCTATGTAACATATGTATGTGTTTATGTGTGCTCTGAGTTGAATTATGTTACTTCAAAAGTCGCGTATCCTACCCTGCAGTAACTGAGAACATGACCTGATATGGAAATTGGGTCATTACAGATGTATTTACTTAAGGTCATCGGGGTAGGCCCTGATCTAGTATGAGTGTTGTCTTTATAAAAAAATGGGAACTACATACACAGATACACAGCAGGGGCATCACATGATGATAGAGGCAGAAGTTGGGATAGTACTTATACAAGTGAAGGAATGCCAGAGATTGCTAGCAAACCACCAGAAGCTGGAGGCACAGAATGGATTCTTTCACAGCTTCCAGAAAGAAGCAACTCTGCTGACACCTTGATCTTGGACTTCCAGCCTCCAGAACTGTTGGGACAATGTGTGTTGTTTATGCCATTCGATTTGTGGTACTTTGTTATGGCAGTTTTAGCAAATGAATACAAAGTACAAAATTCTAAAAAGCATATAAAGAATATTAATTGATAAAGTAAAAATTAAGAAAAATGAACATAATGACATGTATACTATGCGCACATTCTGGGACCAATTAGGTATCACCTTTCCAATGGTGGGTCTTGGGCCACACATTTCAATATGGCTGAACCAGCTGTAAGAAAATTCTATACTGTTATAAATCAATGAAGAATTTTAAAAAGGAGGAGGGCATTTGTGATGAGCACTGAGTGTTATATGTAAGTGATGAGTCAGGATATACTACATTGTATGTTGACTAACATGAATTTAAATAAAATCTTGAAAGAAAAAAAAGAATTAAAAAAAGGTATTTAATTTCATAGGAGTTATATGATTAGAAATGGAACACTTGGAAGCAATCTTTACCCAAAGATCATGAATCAGTAAAGGAAGATGAGTCAGAAGGAGAAGGTTAATGTCATTTCAAAAACTATATGCAGACGTATTGCTTCATTTCTGACCTAAAATATCCCCTGTGGTATCCTAATAAAAAAGATAACCGACTTTCGAGGACTGTCTAGGATGAAAATTACCCGGGCTTTTGACATTTAGATTTTCAAATGAAATTGCGTCTGCTTTAACTGTATATCAAAAGCAGGCTGGTAAATAGATCAACAGGTACAAACAGCCCAGTGGTGTCTGCCCTAGAAGAAATATGAAGAGGCCACATCACTAATTTCTCCTCCAGGAGAACAGTTTATAACCATCTTGTACACAACGCCTGTTGTATTTTGGAGCAAATCTGGGGTGCCTGGTCCTCAAAATAGGGGAATGCATTTTTATTAATTCGTAAAGCTCTAGCAGTTATACTGAAAAATTTCTTTAAACTTTTTTTTCTTCTAGAGCCCCCACATTTCTGACTATTTTCTGAGAATGTTTCTTCTACCAGTGTGCATACTTTGTAAGAAATAGGCAATTTCAGAAATGAGAAAATATTTTAACTTTCCATATCACATAGGAAAATTATGATTAGGTTTTTCTCCCTTGGGGAGAATTTATGTGCTGTCAAAAATTACCATTTCAATGCATTCAATAAAGGCTTAAGTCTAGTCGGAAAGGAAATACTACAGGACAACATGAGAATTATTTTGCCATCAGTCCAAGAAAGAACCAAGAACTTCTTGGCGTTAATTTGCACTGGGACTCAAACAACGTTTTGAAAGTTATTTAAGTATTTGTATGAAATTAGCTAGTAGTAGCTATCATTTATGGAATGCTAACCATGTGCCAAGCTCTTTATTAGTGCCTTATACACTTATACATACAGCATATTTATGAGGACCAAAATCCTGTGTGTGAAAAAGTAGGGGAACTTGAAAGTTGCTGAACTGGATGGAGCTCAAACCCAGGGCTAGAGTTCCCTGTCCACCGAAACACAAACCACGGGCTATGCTCACATATTTGAATATCCTAATTCACTAATACATATTAAGAAGCCTCAAAAGGTTTTTATCAATTAAAAAATTAATTAATAATGGCCAGCAATGAGAACTGGAATGCTCTGCTTTGGAATGTAAACGAGTTTAGAATAGTTGAGGTGGGTGGAGTGCTCAGTTCAATACCATAAGAGTTAATCACCCTGCAGGCATACTTATTTAGATGTGTTGGTTTGAAATCTCAGGAGTTCCCCCGATGAAATCTGAAACTGGTCCCTGTACATGGAGGACAAAGAGAGACCGAAGAAGGAGGCCATTCCAGATTTGTAGGTAACAGGTTTAATAAGCAAGGGGACTTACATACAAGGCTTGTCTTGGACAGCTGCAAGTCTAGTAGTTTTCTGCACGTGCCCTCCAGAATCCTTGAAGTTTATTTAGTGGCCTTAACTTGGTTCAATCACATAATGTTATCCAGATGGTCTCAACAGCACCTTCTCTCTCAAGCCTGAGTGCTTTGAAACAGCTCCTACTGTGGGAACGGTGGGCAGAGCATGCATTCCAAGAATAGGAGAGGAGGTGAGGAGCCTCTAAGTGCCTGGGTCCAGCTTGAGGGTCAACTGGCAGTCCCATTCTCCCAGTGGCCATCTCTGACATATTGTATAATGTGTGCAGTTTATAATAATATTAAATTGTTATTTATTCTATTCCAAGTTATTCAAGTTATTCATCCAAGTTATTCATCCAAGCTATTGCTTGGATCAGTAGTTCATTACCTATTGCTGAGTAGTATTCCTTTGTATGGATGAACCACAATTTTTATATCTATGGACTTGTTGATGGACATCTGGGTTGTTTCCAGTTTAGGAAATAGTTTTACAAATAAAGCTGCTGTAAACATGTATGTATCAGTATTTCTATCTACATATGTTTTTATTTCTGTTTTTAAAATTTATTCAAATTAAATTCAGGTTAGTTAACATACAGTATAGTATTGGTTTCAGGAGTAGAACCCAGTGATTCATCACTTACATATAACACTCAGTGCTCATCCCAACAAGTGCCCGCCCTAATGCCCATAATCCATTTAGCCCCCTACCCACCTCCCCTCCAGCAACCCTCCATTTATTCTCTGTATTTAAGAGTCTCTTATGGTTTGCTTCCCTCTCTGTTTTTATCTTATTTTTCCTTTTCCTTCCTTTCCCCTATGTTCATCTGTTTGATTCTTAAATTCCACATAGGCGTGAAATTATATGATATTTGTCTTTCTCTGACTGACTTATTTCCCTTAGCATAATACACTCTAGTTCCATCCATGTTGTTGCAAGTGGCAAAATGTCATTCATTTTGATCGCCGAGTATTATTCCCTTGTACATATATATACCACATCTTCTTTATCCATTCATCAGTTGATGGCCGTTTCAGCTTTTCCATGATTTGGTCATTGTTGATAGCACTGTTATAAACTGGGGTGCATGTGCCCCTTCAAATCAGCATTTTTGTATCCTTTGAATAAATACCTAACAGTGCAATTGTTGGGTCGTAGCGTAGTTCTATTTTTAATTTTTTGAGGAACCTCCATACTGTTTTCCACAGTGGCTGCACCAGTTTGCGTTCCCACCAGCAGTGCACATCTTCACCAACATGTGGTTTCCTGAGTTGTTAATTTCAGCCATTCTGACAGGTGTGAGGTGGTATCTCATGTGGTTTTGATTTGTATTTCCCTGATGATGAGTGATGTTGAACATCTTTTCATGTGTCTGTTAGCCATATGGATGTCTTCTTTGGAAAAGTGTTTATTCATGTCCTCTGCCCTCTGCCCATTTCTTTCCTGGATTATTTGTTTTTGGGGTTTGATAAGTTTGAGTTTGGTAAGTTCTTTATAGATTTTGGATACTAACCCTTTATCCAATATGTCATTTGCAAATATCTTCTCCCATTCCATTGGTTGCCTTTACTTTTGTTGATTATTTCCTTTGCTGTGCAGAAGTTTTTTATCTTGATGTTCCAAAAGAGAAATGTCAGGAAAGCTTCCAGACTCAATCTGTGCAGCCAGCATTACCTTGATTCCAAAACCAGACAAAGACCTTACTACAAAGGAGAATTACATCATATCCCTGATGAACCTGGATGCAAAAATTTTCAACAAGATACTAGCAAATTGAATTCAACAGTACATCAAAAGAATTATTCACCCTGATCAAGTGGGATTTATTTCTGGGATGCAGGGCTGTTTCAATATTTGCAAATCGATCAACATGATATACCACATAAATAAAAGAAAGGATAAGAACCATCCTTTGATCCTTTCTATAGATGCAGAAAAAGCATTTAACAAAATACAGCATCCTTTCCTTTTTTTTTTGAAAAGGAATTTAACATAGTTATTGTATTATATTGTATTGTATTGTATTGTATTGTATTGTATTGTATTTTACATAAAACACCCAGTGTTTTATTTTATATACAGCACCCTGTGCTCATCCCAACAGGTGCCCTCCTCAATGCCCATCACCAACTTTCTCCTCTCCCTCACCCCCAATCAACCCTCAGTTTGTTCTCAGTATTTAAGAGTCTCTCATGGTTTGCCTCCCTCCCTCTCTGTAACATTTTTCCCCCATCCCCTCTCCCATGGTCTTCTGTTAAGTTTCTCTGGATCCACATATACAGCATCCTTTCCTGATAAAAACCCTCAAGAAAGTAGTGATAGAAGGAATATACTTGAACATCATAAAGTCCATATATGAAAGACCCACAGCTAATGTCATCCTCAATGGGGAAAAACTGAGAGCAGGAACGTGACAGGGATGTCCACTCTTACCACTGTTTTTCAACATAGTACTGGAAGTCCTAGCCTCAGCAATCAGAAAATAAAAAGAAATAAAATGCATACAAATTACCAAGGAAGAAGTCAAACTTTCACTCTTCACAGATGACATGATACTCTATGTAGAAAACCCAAAAGATTCCACCAAAAAACTGCTAGAACTGATATATGAATTCAGCAAAGTCACAGGATATAAAATCAATGTACAGAAATCGGTTGCATTTCTATACACAAATAATGAAGTGTCAGAAAGAGAAATCAAGGAATTAATCCCATTTATAATTGCACCAAGGAACACAAGATATCTAGGAATCAACCTAACCAAAGGGGTAAAAAAGATCTATACACGGAAAACCATAGAAATCTTATGAAAGAAATTGAAGAAGACACACAAAAATGGGAAAACACTCCATGCTCAAGGATTGAAAGAACAAATAGTGTTAAAATGTCAAAACTACCCAAAGCAATCTACACATTCAATGCAATCCCTCTCAAAATAACAGCAGAATTCTTCACAGAGCTAGAACAAACAATTCTAAAATTTGTATGGAACCAGAAAAGACCTCGAATAGCGAAAGTAATGTTGAAAAAGGAAACCAAAGCTAGAGGCATCACAGTTTCGGACTTAAGCAGTATTACAAAGCTGTAATCATCAAGACAGTATGGTACTGGCACAAAAATAGACACATAGACCAATGGAACAGAATAGAGAACCCAGAAATAGACCTACAAATGTATGGCCAACTAATTTTTGACAAAGAAGGAAAGAATATCCAATGGAGAAAAGACACTCTCTTCAGCAAATGGTGTTGGGAAAATTGGACAGTGATATGCAGAAGAATGAAACTGGACCACTGTCTTACACTATACACAAAAATAAATTCAAAATAGATGAAAGACCTAAATGTAAGATAGGAAACCATCAAAATCCTCGTGGAGAATACAGGCAGCAACCTCTTTGACCTCGGCTGCAGCAACTTCTTACTAGACATGTCTCCGGAGGCAAGGGAGACAAAAAGCAAAAATAAACTATTGGGATCTCATCAACATACACTTTTATTTCTTTTGGGGAAATATCTGGCACTGGGAATCCCTGGGTTATATAGTAGCTGTATGTTTAACTTAAGAAACTGTCATACAACTTTGTAAGGTAGTTGTGCTAGTTTAGTTTACATTCCCATTAGCACTGTGTGAGAGTTCCAGTTTTTCCATATTCCCTGAATACTTGGTATGGACAATCTTTTAAATTTTAGACATTCTAATGTGTAGTAGTATAATAGTGTGTTTTTAATTTGAATTTCCCTAATGATGGATGATGTTGGACATCCTTCATATACTTATCTGTGATCAGCAAATCTTCTCTGGAAAATGTTCAAAGCATTTACTGTTTTATTGTTTTTTTCTTATTATGTGCTGATAGTTGGTTGTATATTTGAATAAAAGGCCTTTCTCAAATATGAGGTCTTCAGGTGTTTTCTCTCAGCCCATGATTTTGTCTTCTTTATTCTTTTAACAGTGTCTTTTGGAAAGTAGAAGTTCTTTATTTTGATGAAGTCCAGCTTACTAATTTTTTATTTTATAGATTGTGCTTTTGATACCTTATCTAAGAAATTGTGACCTAACACAAGGCACAGATTTCCTCATGTTTTGTTTTAGAAATTTCATAGTTTTAGATTTTGCATGTATATGATCCATTTCTGAGTTAATATTTTTCTATGGTGCGAGATATGGATTGAAGTTTTTTTATATGTATATGAATTTTTATTTGTTAAAAGGCTATTCCCTGAATTGTATTTGAAACTTTGTGGAAAAGCAATTAATTATATATATATTGGTGTTTTTCTGAACTCTATTCTAGCCCAGATAGATCAGTTTGCCTATCTGACAACTGATTGACTTGATTGCTGTAGTTTAATGATAAATTTTAAAGTAGGATGGGAAGAACTCTGTCTTTTTTTTTAAGGTTATTTTGGCTCTTCTGGTTCCTTTGCATTTCCAAATAAATTTTAGAATTTCTTGTCAACTTCTACAAGGCTGCTGGGATTTTTACTGCAATTGTGTTGAATCTATATATTCATTGTAGAAGAGTGTTCCCTTAACTAGACTGAGGCTTGTGATGGTCCACAGACATGACATATTTCTCCATTGTGTCAAATATTCTTTGATTTCTCTTTTCAGTGTTTTATAGTTTTCAGTGTTAGGACTTGCACATATTTTAACAGATATACGCCTAAGTAGCTCATATTTTTATGCTATTATAAATTACATTTTTAACCGTAGTCTTCACCATTTGCTAGTATATACAAATTACAGTTGAGTTTTGAACATTGATCTTTTATACTGGAACTTTGAAAACTCAACTTATCAGTTGTTGGAAACTGATAGATTTTCTGCAAGGATAAATTATCAGGGCATCTGCAAATGACTAGGTATATGTATGGGTGGTGGAATTATGAGGGAAATTTGAGATGCCCATCACATTCCTGAGGTGGATTGCTGGATTGACATTGATATAATTAATAAGGATGAGAAATAGACAATTAATGTGTTTTACAAAAAAAAATATGATTAAATTTACTGCTGGATACATTGACTTCTTGGTTCCCATAAGAATTCAAATGGAAACGTTTATTAGACAATCCTATCCATGTTTAGGGGAACAGTCAGGAATGAAGATATACATTTGGGAGTCATCACTATAGGTGGTGGCCTGCTTCGTAGGAATATATAATGTAACAAGAAACAGAAAAATGTCAAGGAAAGAACTATGGGGAGCATGAACTTTAATTTAGGATGGAGAGACTTGGATATTTTCATGGGCTGAGGCAAGAAAGAGGAAATTAGTTTAGAGGAGGACTTTTCAATTTCCTTTTCTTTAGCACTTTGTTCTGAGTCGCTAACATCTCTTTGAATCCAAAAGAAAGTATGTTGATTCCTACAGGGAATCATATCTCTGTCTCTGGCTTCTGTCTGGATTCAGGGTTCATGAACATAAATTTGTTCCTCAGCCTGACATTGTGTTTCTGAAATTGCAAATCTGAGAGACAGGTTCTATATGATAGTGAGTTCACCTATATGTCATAATTATTTTAAAAGGGCTTTTATTCAAATAACTTTTTTATAGTTATAGAACTAATGTATGTATATGTAGAAAATCAGAAAGAAAACAAGAATAATTAGCAAGAAAACAAATATCACATCCCCACTCCCTCAGGGATCACCACGGTTAATACCTTAGTACATATTAGTATTGGACACTTTGTTTTGTAAGCTTCTTTTCTTAGTCAATGATCTTCATCTTTCCTCTTCAGTAAATTTCTATCTCACTTTAAACCCAGCTTATATTCAAATTTCTATAATTGGCTAAAATGTCCTTTACAGTTGGTTTGTCTAAGTCAAGACCACACATTGCATTTGCTATTATGTCTCTTGGGTTATTTTAATTTGGCAGCATGTTTTTTCTTATGATCTTGATGTTTGTATATCAAAATATTAAAGACTTAGTTTTTAATTTGTTTTATTTCATTTTTTTTGCTTCGTTGCATTTTAAATGTTTATTGAGAGAGAGAGAGAGAGCGAGAGAGAGAGAGTGCATGGGTAGAGAGAGAGGGGAGAGAGAAAATCCCAAGCAGGCTCCATGCTGTCAGCATAGAGCCCTATGTGGGGCTTGAACCCATGAACCGTGAAATCATGACCTGAACGGAAATTAAGAGTCAGATGCTCAGCCGATGGAGCCAGCCAGGCGCCCCCAAGACTTAGTTTTTAAAAAGCAGCCAGCTTACTTTGATAGAGTTGTTCACTGGAAAATACTGTCATAACAAAAATCAGTAATTAATCTACTCATCAGTTTACTGACATACCAGTCCATACTTTGTCAAGTCAGGCTTATTTATAGAGGATGCAGACTATATATAAGAGCAGTATGTATGATGGAATAATTAGCACTGTCTCTGTAGGCTTGAAATGGCAAGACCTGGTTTCCCTTCTGTTTCTCTTATGATTCCTGTGCGGCCTCCTCTATGCTTCCAGCACTGGGCTTTGTGGTTCCTACTCCACAATTCTTGGTTCTTGTAACATCGTCTCTTAATGTTGTGCCAGACGTAGGGCTGGTAGCTGTTTCCTCTGTCTCATGGGTTTTAAATGTGTCCACAAATTCCCTGACATACTTACCACCAGGGGCCAGTGTCCCCTCCCCTTCTGTGTAGACCAAACTTAACTAACCCACAGAATATGGCAGAAGTGACAGTGGTGTTTGAGGGTAGGTCAGAAAAGGGGATGGATCTTTTGGATCCTTTCTCTTTTGGATTACTTGCCTTGGAAGCCTGAGCCATCAGGTAAGAAGTCATGTTATGAGGAAGGCCAGGCCACATGGAGAAGTTCTGTGTGAGTGTTCTGGCCCCAAACTCCTGCCAAGGTCCCAGCCAACAGCCAGCATTGACTATCACACATGTGATATCACACATGTGATGTCCAACTTCTCCACCATCTGACGTAACTGCATGAGAGAACGCAGGTGAGAGCTATCTAATGGTGCCCACTCAACTCCCAGCACTATGAAAGATAATGATTTAAAAAAGATAGATTGTTGTTGTATTGAGCTCCTAAAGTTTGAGGTACTTTGTTATGCAAAACTACAGAAATGGAATGGTCAGTGACTCGTTTCCGAGTTACCTCGTCACACCTGGTTTTCCCTCTCATCTAGCACCTGAGTAGCCGATTCTATTAAATATCCTCTCTTTGCAATACCTAGGGTTGTTCCTGTTCTCCACTAGAATTTTACTGATAATCCTCCCAGGCAGGGTGTATGCAAAACAGCCAGGGAAGATTAAAAAAAAAAATTCAGGGGCGCCTGGGTGGCTCAGTCGGTTAAGTGTCCGACTTCAGCTTAGGTCATGGTCTCACGGTTCGTGAGTTCCAGCCCTGCGTCGGGCTCTGTGCTGACAGCTCGGAGCCTGGAGCCTGCTTCAGATTCTGTATTTCCCTCTCTCTCTGCCCCTCCCCCACTGTGCTCATTCTCCTTCTCTCTCTCTGTCAAGAATAAATAAAACACTAAAAAAAAAAAATTCAGATCACATGTTGGTCTTTTTTAGTTACATGTGTTTTGATGTTCATTATCAACTGTTTCTCTAAAACCAACATTGTGAGACATTTCTGTTCTCTCAGGAACTATAAATGTAACCTTTTCATGAAAGTACGGAAACTACACTACCTTTGAATAAGTACAAGACATCAGAATTTCGGTATTTGTTATTTAAAGTTCTTCTAAAATAAACATGATTCCTTAGTGACATCCTTTTTTTTTTCACTACAGCAAACTGCCTTTTGCTTCCATGCCTGCTTCCTCGAAGGTGGAAAGGTTTAAAAACACACCTTTAACTTTATTTGTACTTTAATGTGTTTTCCTTAGGAAAATTATAGCCTGTGTGTGCAATATAAGGAAATGTAGTGGAGACGATTCTGGCACACAGTCGTCCTCACTACTTAAAAGTTGGCTTTGCTTGTGATCCGCAGCATATGTGGGAAGATGCCTGCTGTTCCCAGAAGCAGTCATGTGCGTTGGGGTACTTAAGATGAGGGGCTTAGATGTATGTAGATAGAGGAGGCAGTGATTCCAAAACGGACTGCACGGGGATATGCCTCTCAGGGTGTCAGACTCTGTTGGGTACTGTAGGGGTTTACATTTTATAGCCTTGGAGTGCCTGGGTCCTGAGCTGCTCAGATTCCAGGAAGCTAGACTTTGGTGTCGGTTCCATGGAGAAGAGATACTTCCCAGAACAGACTTTGCCTCCGTTTCAAAGCCTTGTTTTGCATGGGCAGCAAGTGTGCTAACATGGTTAGTATCATGATGTTGATTCAGCTCTCATGTTTCCCTTTACCATCAACTCCTTTGTCTCTGATTTTGTTCTGCATACTAACCATGGCCTGCGACAGCCTCAGGCTTCTCCGGTTCAGCTTTGGGCATGAGGTCCCATTCATTTCCTGACACAGGAGAGACTGAAGTAGGAGACTCTAGTTGGTCAGGTGGTGGAAAACAAGTTTTGCTGCCAAAACCCACAAAACCAGTGCAAGCCCCCATGAGGCACTGAAATGCGGCCTTACCTTAATTTCTTCATTCTTGACCTTCTCCCTTCGGTTGGATTTCTATGTCTCAAGTTCATTGCATCAGGTCCTAGGGCTTAGTCCTGAACCCTAATATACTCTAATGGGTCTCTGATAACCTGCCTAGTTCTGGCCTAGCTCTTTTTCTAGCTCCCTTTTTACTATCCATGTCTGTAAGCTGTCTCGCATTTACTTGGGCACAGAATGGAGTCTGTTCCCAGAGAATGAGGACTCAGAACCCCAACTCAGTCCCCTCCCCCATCTCACCTTAGCTTTGCATTGAAAATGACCCCTACCTGGACTTTCCACCGCCATGCCCCACCTACCCCACCCCTCATTGAATACAGTTGTGCATCTGAATGGGAGGTGAACGTCATAGTCTTCTGGATACTGATTGTTCCTTTCTGGTCAGTTTTCTCCACCTTGAGTGCTGTCCATTCCTGGTTTCTTCTCTTTTCATTCCCCTCTTTCCTCTTTTCAGTCGGTCCTTTGTCTGAGTCTGCCTGAACGATCACACTCTTCTTTGGTCTTAACCTTTTTCTTGGCCTCAACCAGGCTTCACTTTCATTCTGTTGTTCCAAATAAAATAACATGTAAAGCTTTGCATTGAAATTTGAGAGGGAAGGAAAATAATGCCAAGGTAAATTTGTAAAGCCAGATGCTGTGGAGCCCAACAGGTGTGGAATAGAAGGGAAAATAATGGAGAAACAGGTGACCAGCATTTATCAGGAAGAACTATTAGGAAAGAGGATCCATAACAATACTTATAGCCTCAGGTGGCTGTATAGTCAACAATATACAGAGCACAGCAATAGACAAAGTGAACTTAAAACTTAGCTCAAGAGTGTAGATATGATCTTGGGCATTATTCAGACTTGGTAGCATGGAACAGTGGTAATGGAACAATGTCTCCATTGGAAGCCAGATCTAGTTTGGGTAATGTTCCTAACTGTTCATGAGACCACTCTGGTTCTCTCCTTTGAAAATTGATCAAGCATATTTTAATGTCTAAATTTTTTTCTAGTTCTGGGACTCCTGGGTGGCTCAATTGGTTAAGCATGTGACTCGATTTCAGCTCAGGTTGTGATCTCACAGTTCGTGGGTTCAAGTAATGGGCTTTGCACTGACAGTGTGAGGCCTGCTTGGGATTCTTTCTTTCTCACTCTCTCAACAATAAATAAACATTAATAAGTTTAAATTTCTTTCTAGTTCTGACGTTCTGTAAGCATTTGCCCATGGCCCCATTCTTACAGTTGCACCTATACATTATGAGTTTAGCCAACTGCTGTTTTCAGGTCCTTCAAGAGGTACACATGTCCCAGAAATGGAAGAAAAATTATAGTTACTGGGATATGATGATATATGAAACCAACTAGATCAGTAGTAAAACATTATGCACTGTTGGGCAGAAACTGTCAATTTCTGGTTTCATAAAATTCACAACATTTTGGCATCTGGCTCATGAGGGAACTACCACTAACAAGTGAGTTTGTACTGCCATCTCTCAGAGACTTCTGTTTATTTTTTTACACAAGATGCTTCCAAAAGAACTGTTTGAGGGGTGCCCAGGAGGCTCGGTTGGTTAAGCGTCCAACTATCGGTTTCAGCTCAGGTCATGATCTCACAGTTTCATGAGTTTGAGCCCCATGTTGGGATCTGTGCTGACAGTGCAGACCTGCTTGGGATTCTCTCTCTCTTTCTGCCCCTCCCCTACTCACACTGTCTCTGTCTCTCTCAAAATAAATAAATAAAAACTAAAAAAATTTTCAGAATAGCTATTTGAATGAAACCTACTGCCCAGAAGCTGTGGGGAGCATAAGTCATAGAATAAGGAAGCATTAAGAATAAGAAGCCAGGAACCAGCTTCCTGGAAGCAAGAACCAGCAGTGTGAGAGGAAAGAACATCAATGAGTTGGGTCTTTCAGTTCTGATACCATGATGTCTATAATCTAGAATGCAAGATTCAGCCAGCCTTGTGTTTGAATATCAGCTCTGCCTTGATGATTTTGAGTAAAGTATTTAGTGTCTCTGAGCCTCAGTTTTCTCATATGTAAAGTTGGAACAATATTACATATTTTATAGATTTATTTTAAGGACTAAAAGCGGTAACATATGGAGCATTTTTGGCACATAAGAAATCCTTATTAAGAGTTATTTTTTATCATTGTTCTTTATTATTTATGAAGCATCCAAAATGGAGACTATATAGCAGGAAACACATCAATATAAGCTAAAGTGAGTTTCTCACTTCAAATTACATGTTTTAAGTATCCAGGTTCTTGGTTCCAATTAGATTTCACAATTTAAAATTACACAATTTAATTTCTGAGACATTAAGAAAAATATAGTTCACAAGTGAAAAACCAAGACTATTTTGGCATTCAAAGCAGCAAATGGTCTAAACTTATATAAATAGGCCATGAAAATGGAATATGTTTTTATATCTTCCAAGTTTGAGAAGTAACTTCTCAGTTGAATGTTCCAGTTATGATATTACTTCCAAAATAGCAAAAACAGGTTTTTTTCCAGGAACATTTCTATTTAAAGAGCTAAGATTACTTATTGATGGTAAGTTACCACACCAAGCTTCTTTTTATTTATCCTCTCACTTTATTTGTAAACTAAGTAGACAGTCAGTAGAAGTGGTACAAATATGTCTTTGGACAAACAGTGCTTTTGGACACTTGTGCCCTCAACTGTGGCTATAAAAATATATATCCTTTTTATAAAGAAAGTGAGGAAAAATCAGATAACATCTGTGGAATATTAAGAACTCTTGTGAAGGAAATATTTGGGTAGATTTTCTTAATCTAAAGCCCAGCTTTGGAAAATGAAAATAATGAAAATGAAAATGATGACTTAGAGTTATATATTTTATAGGTGTCTGATAAGCCTGTATTTCTAGGTGTTCTATAAAGATTGTTTTTGAATGAATGAACTGCTATTCATCCAGTTTTCTTTCCATTGAGGATGAAACTCAGAAAAGTAGTAAATTATCTTTGTTTATTTATTTTGAGAGCACAAACACACACTTACACACACACATACACGTGAGCAGAGGAGGGGCACAGAGAGAGAGAATCCCAAGCAGGCTCCACACCTATCCTGGAACCCAATGTGGGGCTTGATCCCATGACCATGAGATCGTGACCTGAGCAGAAATCAAGAGTTGGCCGCTTAACCGACTGAGCCACCCAGGCGCCCCAGCAATAAATTATCTTTAAATGTGCAAGCAATATTTCTCTTTCTATTTGCCTTTATTGCAAAAGGCTTTTCTTTAGCATTCTTGGAAATTATACCAGGAATAGCCACTGATTTTTTCTCAGAAACTGTCTATGACCTTCTATGTCTAAGTATCACATCTACCTTCCATACTCCTCAGCACTCCATTTATCTCTATTATACTGCTTCTCCGACTATACTGGAAGTTCTTGGAGGGCAGGAGTTTAGCAAGTTTTGAATCCCTGCTGTTTAATGTGACATGTGCTCAATCAAATGGGTTGAATGAACAGTTGAAGAATAGGAACAAGGAAAGGTCTTGGGGAAGAAGCAGGGGTGATATGCATTCCCGCAGATGCAATGCTGCTACCAGCCATGAGATCAGGATTCCTGTTTGGATGGGACTTACCGCAGAGGGAGGTATCTGAGAGTCCAGAGTATCAGCATGGCTTTGGTTAAGATTCAGTTCCAGTTGAATGTATTTTCCAAATCCTCCTAAGGCTGTTGGTCTGAGAGAAACTGAAGATAAATGAGTCCAGTGGTTCTTAGTAAGAGAATTACTGTCCTCTGGGGCGGGGGCATTCTGGAAATTATGGGAATGTGTTTTTTTGTTTTTAATATTTGGGGAAGGGTCTCCTATGTCATTTCACAAAGTTGGATCCAGGGATGCTAGATGTCTTGCCATGTGTGAGAGAGCCCTGCACAACAGATACATATCTATCCTGTACAGATTTCATATTTTCTTAGCTTTGAAACAAACTGCATCTGATGTATGAACACAGATGCTTTTTAATGAAGCTTTCATATACAGTCTACTTTCCAGGAAATGCAACTGAGGTGTAAATTGAAAGGAGTATTGTATTTTGCTTTGTTTGGAAATTTACCAGAAGTTATTCATCATTTCAGAAAATTATTCCATCGTGCATTGTGCCTGTTGTACCCAGTGATGGGTGCTTCTCTGTCCCGGTGCAGGCATCAGACCGCTTCAGTACATCTGCTACTATATCATGTCCAAGGACTTCCATAATGAAATATGTATGGTTTTTATAAATTAGTATCCTTTCATTTCTTCCTCCTGCTAGAGTTATTAGAGTGTATACCGAGTTTTTGTGTGAAGGTAGGTTACATAGTTATGAAAACCTTTTTCTGAATTTCTTAGCCAGAAGTATTTTCAGTCTTCTTTTCAGATTTTAGAAAACTAGTGAAGTACATACACCTAATATAATGTAATGGTCTCTGTGGAATATGGGACCTAAAACCAATTACACTGATTTTGTTGTAGCACATATTCATAGTAGATGGGATAAATAAAATAAATTATTCGCATCAATTCAGGTCGGGGACGGGGCCGTGTGAGTTTAGGAGCCAAACTCTGAAAAAAGTTTTCAGATTTCAGAGCTTGTCGGGCTTTAGAATTGTAGAAAAGAAACTATGGAATGAGTGTATTATCTCTGTGTGGATGGATTAAAGTGCCTATGCATTTCATTTCAGGATAGTAAAAGGGATATTAAAATATTTGGCAGAAAAGAAGATTTAGGATATGATACGGTTAGGGTCCACTGATACAGTTGAAGAGACTCAGACTTTTAACTAACCATATGCAGTGAATCATGGAATGAGTTATGACTTAGAGTCTGAAATAATTCCCTAAGGCTAGAGTTCATTCATAAAATATTGAAATGTACAAGCCAGGTTATTTATCTCTATTTGCTTTTACAACAAGGGATTGCACTCAGGGCCACTGGTGCTTTGTTGATATGAGAATGTTATTTAGTCCTCTAAAAAATGAAACATAAAACAACAGTTAGAAAAGCCAGATGAACTCTCCAGGTTGTTAAAAGGAGGTTTTGTCCTTTTCCATTTCCCATAAAAGCCCAGCTGTACCTTCTAAAATTGGAACTTATTCATGTGCTCTCCAGGTGCCAGAGCATAAAAATCAAATGTGGAAAAGCTGAAACAAGATATTTCAAAAATAGAAACAGGAAATGGGCATAGGGAAAGAGGTAAATGAAAAGTAAGTAAATGGAAAGGTAGAAAGGAAAGAAAAAAAAATAGCCATATGGAAAAACTTTTATGGGGTAAAGTACACGTGTAATTTTATTAAACAGTGAATTTATTGGATAAGAAATGATAATTGTTTTAGATAGGTTAGATGCTCAGGTTCATCCATTCAAATTATCTGGCTTATATTTTTACATGTAAAAACTCAAATTTGTGAGTTTTTATCTGGCTGCACTCGAAGCCAGTTAGAAGGAAGTTTGGAATAAAGTAAGATCGACCAGTTCTGAGTGCGGTTTTCTTTGCACACTGAGGATTTAGGCTTAAGCAGAGACTTTGAGGATGGGGAGAAAGGACACACCTGAGATATGGTTAGAAGGGCACACAGAAGTACTTGTGGGTGTGGTAACCAGGTAGAGAGAGACAAAGAGAGAGGACAGGGTTGGAGAGCAGAAATCCTAAATCTGCTAAAAAGATTCTTCTCTTGGAAGAAGTGGAAATGATTAGAAAGAAGAAGATGAGGAATAATGAAGTTCTATTAGATATTTGTGCTTAGGTAACAGAAGCACACCTTGTTGGCAATGTCTGGTGGGCATGTGGACATAAAGGAAATAGTCCAGGAAGTAGCTTTGAACCATCAATATATTTTCATTCCAAGGTTCCATTTCCCTAAAGGCAATCTATGTATAATCAACTCCAGAGAGTTAAAGTTCTTCCCATTTGGAATTTTGGGTCCCAGAGAGAGGTGAGCTCCAGAGAGTTTATTACTGCATGGTGCTTTACAGGAATAAGAAGGAGCAGCCCCTTTGGCGAATTTTCCCTAGTGACTCAGAGTTGGTGGTGGTAAGCAGCATGAAGTCATTCAGACCAGGTTAAATAAACAGGTGAATTAACTAGAGGTATACACGGGTGGATATTATGCCAGGCCTCATGACGAGCCAAGAGCTGGAAATCTCTGGGAGTGAAGGAAGCTGTTTTATCTTGTTCACTGTTGGAAGTTCTTAGAATTGCTATGCTCTATTTCCAAGTAATCTTGTTGGGCCAGCCAAAGGGCAGGGTTATATGACCCACTGCACACTTGGGTAGAGCTGTTGAAACATACACTCTGTAGAGGTTCACCCAAGGCAAGCAATTTGAAAATATGCCTGCTAAATGCCATTGGCAAAACATTCTATTGGGAATGTGGAGGGCGGTGGGTCCCGAGAAGGTTGGGGGAAATACAGCAAGGCAACAAATTTGCAAAAACATACTGCTGTGTTAGAATGTTGAAACATTTTAAGAAAAGACTGGATATGGGCTTAGTTGATTACCTTTGCTCTTAGTTCACCAGATAATGAAAGTAAATATCACTGTTTAGAAGGGAAATTTTTGTCTCATTCCTTAATTTTTAAATTCATTCAACAAGTATTTTTGGAATACCTTCTAAGTGCCTTCCAGTGATTGTTCCAGATGCTGGAATATAGCATTTATCACAATAGTTTTGAGTCTTTGATCTAGAACAGCTTACAATGGGAAGACAGACTATAAGAGATAAATCATTGTGATATGAAAAATATTAGAGCAGGTTAAGGGAAATAGTGACAAATTTTATCTAAGCTGTCAGGGAAGGCAGAGTGACTATCATTTACTCCTTCCTTTATTTATTTTTTTATAAAAACAAATTTTAACGTTTATTTATTTTTGAGAGAAAGAGACAGGGCATGATCAGGGGAGGGTCAGAGACAGAGGGAGACACAGAATCGGAAGCAGGCTCCAGGCTCGAGCTGTCAGCACAGAGCCCGATGCGGGGCTCGAACTCACGATCCGTGAGATCATGACCTGAGCTGAAGTCGGACGCTCAACCGACTGAGCCACCCAGGCATCCCTACTTCCTTTTTTTTTTTTTTTTAAATTAATGTTTATTTATTTTTGAGAGCAAGAGAGAGAAACAGTGCAAGCGGTGGAGGGGCAGAGAGAGAGGGAGACACAGAATCTGAAGCAGGCTCCAGGCTCCAAGCTGTCAGCACAAAGCCCAGTGTGGAGCTCACACTCACAGACCACGAGATAATTTACCTGAGCCAGTCGGACACCCGACTGATTGAGCCACCCAGGCACCCCCTCATTTACTTTCTAAGGGAGGTATTTTGAGTATGGAAACAGGCACTGTTTAGTAATTCTGTAATAACAGATGTCAACTGGGACTGTCCCAAGCAACCTGGACAGTAGTCTGGTCACCCCACACCATGATAGTGTGACATAAACAAAGACCGGGAAAAATTGGGAAGCAGGTGATGTATTTATTTAGGGGAAGTGGTCCATGAGGAGGGAATACGTGAACCCTTCTGCACAGACTTTGGGGATTGGGGATTTATAATTTTAGAATTTCTAAAACAAGAAGAGGACTCCACCGTGGCATTGCCTTTCCTAGGAATGGCACCTTATGGACTTGCCACATGAGGACTGGCTGACCTGCCCTGTCAGAGCCTGACCACTGACGTAGGTGATTGTCATTGTCAGCATAGGCATAGAAGGATTGCCAGTCAGGAGACAACCTTTTCCACACTGTGGTCACAGAAAGATGGTGCTAAGATGAGGTCACTTTGTGAAAGGCTGAGCTCACCTTGTGGCTCTGTTTTGAGAAGCCTTTTCTGTCTAGACATGTGGCTCAACCGAAGCCTGAAGCTCCTGTAGGGTAAACTGCTGCCTCTTCCTTCTGGGTGTGACCTTTGCCTCACACATGAGCCTCTGCTTCTAGGTGCCCTCAAAGAGCTTGGGCTGCTCACCCTGAGGCTGTTGGCTGTCATGGCTCGGCTCCGTTGGTTGAGCACAATGCAACTGCCTTCCTGTGGCTACCTCTTCTCCACAGGTCTTGCTCAGCTAGGTGGGATCATGTTCTGTTAAGAAACCATATTCTGGGGTTAGTCAGCTGGGGAGCCCAGCAGCTTGGAGAATTTGGGCGTTATGGCATATTAGGTCCTCCTCCTCCTCCTCCCCTTCATCATCATAAAGTATCCATGGGCACAAAGGGATTATTCTGGATACCAGTAGGCAACAGCACATTAAGATGAAAAGCTGTTACTCATTGGGGTGTACTTTTGCCAGACATTAAAAACAATTAGGCATTAAACACTCAAATTTTCACTCACGTGTGAGACAGGTATAATGCTATTAGGTTTATCCCTGGGAAGTTTCTGAGACTCTATCATTTCTGACCTACAGAAATGACATTTTCATATGGGTTTGGACCCAAGAGTTTACAGGCAAAGAAAGTTCAGGGATGTTAAGAAAAATAAACTTACCAACGTTGCACACCTTGACTCAGAACTGGTATTTTAATGCCACCAGTTGGCTTCCGGGTCTACAGTCCTTGCACTTTGCCTCCCTGACAGCTGTGTCCCATATAAAATAGATGAATTGCTTCTTTCTTTGGAGAGCTTCAGGATAGAGCACACAGATGCAGACGCATTCACAGAGCCTATGAATCCCCCTAATCCTGCAGAGAACTGACCCACTGCTGGAATATTAAGACCTGAGGGAGAGACCCTAATACGCAAGCTCATAAACACTAAGAGGCCACTGTGAAGTCAGAAAGAAAAGGGGAGGTGGGCAAAAGAGTCAGTTCGGAGGGAATCCTGTTAAGAGAATATACAGGGACATTGCTCTGATGTGGATGGGAAACAGGAGCCTGCCAGAAGCTGGCACCGGTTCCCAGTGGGGGTTCCTCACACCCCAAGTTCTTCAAGAGACGTCTGAACCAAATAGGCTGGGAAACTAACTGTATTCTCCTGCAATCAGACCAGAACCAGTAATGGGAATGAGACTGGGAACTAAGGAACATTTCTCTGTTTCTCTGTCCTTCCAGCACCCTCCAACCCCAAACTCTGCTTCTGTTTTCCTCTGGATATCTGCATTTCCTCTTTCCCTCTTTTACAAATGGCTTTCTCTGTTTCTTCATGCGTGAATAATTATCTGAGAATGACCCTAAATTTCAGTGCCCACAGACACTGATGAGAATCACTGCATGAAGTTAGAAATTCTGCAGAGACAAAGCCGAATGATTAGGGTTAGGTCGGAGGTCTCCTGAGGCCAGGGAGAGGTTGCATGCACACTTCCTAAGAGGGTACATAGTACAGTAGGCAAATGGACTTGTTTCCAATAATTGGTTTCAAGCCAAACTGAGAAGCTAGAGAAGTCCACTTTCATATTTGCTTATCTTCCTCTTCTGTTGTGTCTGTGCTTAGTCAGTAATCTTCACAGTCTACCCCACAATTGGGTCTATCTTCCCTCTTCCCAAGCTGTCCCATACCACAGGTGGCTATATACTAGCTGTGCTTCGGGTAATAGTTTTCTGAGTTTGCAAATGATTACATATTTGGCTGCCAACATATCACCTGATTGAAAATTAAAGTTTTTTTTTTTCTCACTAAGAAGCTATTTGGATGATCATTTTGCAAATCGGCTTCTTCAGATCCTATTTCTTTGACCCAGTGTGAAGGACACAGCACGTGAGAGCCATCGGAAGCTAAAGCACGAAACGGATGCAAAATCTCACTATCATGACTTCATGATGAGTTGAGAGGCACCTGGACAGCAGAGTAGAAGGTGCTTCTCAAGATTTTGGTCTCAGCTGTCCTTGGTCATCTTTTAGATTACAGAATTTCAGTTGATGATCATTGCCTATTTCTAATAGGAATAAGAAACCTGACCAAAGAATAAAGTTGATGATGCTAGGTCATTTTCTGTAGCCCCTCATTGATACTTCTTTGGAGTGTGTGTACTGTGCTGGCTGAGTGTGGTTGTTTTGTTTTGTTTTGTTTTGTTTGTTTTGTCTTTTGAACAGATGCCTGTAACAAAAAGTTAGCTTGGTTTTAGGGATGGCTAATGTCTCTACGGGCTGCAGAATGTTATTAAGGCTTGATTGCAATCTCCCGACATGATAAAACTGAATTAAAGAACAGGCACTGCCTGCTTGGCAGCGCTGAGGGCAGTTGGAAAGCTCAGCAAGGAACAGGCATTAAGGAAGAAAGAATGCTGACAGAAGCTGGGCAGGCAGACAGGGCTATTTAATTCAGAGGGGTGGGTGTTAATTAATTTATTTTGGGTGAGGGAGATCTGATTTCTGAGCTAGACTACAAGCTGTTGCCGGTGTAGTTGGGGACAATATCCTAACAGCTGTAGGAATATCATCCATCGTCTGGGTGGCTGACCTCCTATCCTATCCACCTTCCTGTGTCCAGACTCACTGTGCTGTGTCAGTTGGATGCCAACAGCTCAGTTTTCTTACCCTTCCATGTTACTCTTGTCTTTTGCTTGTCTCTGTTTCTTGTATCTCCAAGAACTCCCCTGAAGCCCCAAAATGATCCATGAAAGGAAGAAGGTAGAAAGAAGGAAACCAGGAGTGAGTTGGAAGTTACCACTCCTTCTAAAATGGCATATTTTTCAATGTATGAAATCTTGGCTTCCTATCCTTTTAAGATGGGTCAACTGCTATTCAGAAAAAAAGGTTAGTCATTAAAATTCACCAAAGCAAATGTCAGGCTTGCAGCCTCCTGATTTTCTATCTGGTCTCTGATTTCTCACTGTGAAAAATTACTTTCTCTCAATTCCATTGTTTCACATAACAAAGGGCACATCTAATGATGTCTTCCCACATGCAGTTCCATGGAGGCGTTTATTATAGTAATTAATTTTTCAAAGGTAAAAAAAATGGTAAGATGTATTATGAAATACAAACAGAAAGGCATGAAAATTTGGGGGTAATGTTTTAGAAGTTATTTTGATGTAGTGGGAAAAGCACTGGATCTGGGTACCAAAGCTCTGGTCCGAGCAAGTCCCTTAAAAGTCTAAGGAGTCCTGTATATATTTGTTAAAACTCATCAATCAGTAGCACTAAAAGGGTGAATTTTATTGTGTGTGAATTAACCTGTATAAACAGAACATGAAAATCTGAGGAATAACTATATTTAGTAAGTATGAGAATAAAACACGCTCATCTGAAAATACAGAAACTCACCAAAAAGTAAAAACGAGCCATAACACATCAACTGTAAGATAATCACATATCTATGTTTGGTTACAGTGAGGTGAGTTAATGACATTGTGCTCTTCAGGGTCCTCTGTCATCACTGGGCCATGCAGAGCCCCTCATTTCCTGCTTCACGTCTTCTCACTCTTATCTCCCTCTTCTGTCTTATGTCCACGTACAGAATACACTTTGATTTCTATCACTCTTGTCAAATTTGTAGTGCTGCTTTGTGCATGCATTTGTTTTTATTCTGCTTAAATTGTACGTTAGTGTCTGTAGAACCCATTCGATTTCTAAATTATTTCAGTCAATACGGGTACTATGTATTAAAGGTACATGGAGTTACGTGTGAACTTAGCTCATTGATCCCGATTTCTACATAGCGTTTACAGGGCTATTGTTTCCAGTTTCCCACAACCCCACACAATATGGAAACAAACCTCCTCATACATGTCCCCTTAACGGACCTTGAGGTAACATCTCTAGGTTATATAATTCTGAGTGGGTTTCCTGGGTCTTGGGATCCAGAACGGTTGCATGAGTGTATACACCCATCAGTAATTTTAGGAGGCTTTCAATTTTCCACATCCTCCAGCATTTATGTATTTAATTAGTTTTCTGTCTGTATTTTTTTAAATATAAATTTTCTTTTATAATTTACTTTTAAACTGTTTTACTGTGACTTTTTTATTATTTAAAATAATATTCTGGGGCGCCTGGGTGGTTCAGTCGGTTGAGCGTCCGACTTCAGCTCAGGTCACGATCTCACAGTCCGTGGGTTCGAGCCCCGTGTTGGGCTCTGGGCTGATGGCTCAGAGCCTGGAGCCTGCTTCCGATTCTGTGTCTCCCTCTCTCTCTGCCCCTCCCCCGTTCATGCTCTGTCTCTCTCTGTCCCAAAAATAAATAAACGTTAAAAAAAATTAAAAAAAAAAAATATTCTATGTTGTATTCAAAGCTAGACCTTAATTATTGGACTGTTGTCATTTGTTTAGCCGATAGCCTGTTTTGTGATATACTTCTAAGATAGGACATAAACAAGTCTACAGTTAAGGCAACATAATTATCAAATTAATAAGTTGAATCACTGATATTTGGACATGGGTAGGGATCTACTTCTTACCAGTGGTGGAGTATTCCTAAGTGTAACTCTTTGGTTAGAGGAAACTAATGAAACTTTGACTGTATTAAGAGAAATAATTCAGTCGGTAAAATGATAAACTAAAGAGAAATGGAAACCTGCCTCTGGAGCAATCCTGTACAGGATATGTTCTGACAGTTAAGTTGCTGTGCTTGCATTTAGTCAATGAAATAAAAAACAACTATCAGGTATATCATGCCTCTTATGTAGAGAAGACTCATTGGCCAAATTACCTTATGATAGAAGATATTTTTAAAAAATTTCTCCATTCAGGGGCTCCTGGGTGGCTCAGTCAGTGAAATGTCAGACTTCAGCTCAGGTCATGATCTCACGGTTCGTGGGTTCGAGCCCCACATCGGGCTCTGTGCTGACAACTCAGAGCCTGGAGCCTGCTTCAGGTTCTGTGTCTCCCTCTCTCTCTGCCTCTCCCCCACTCTCTCTCTCTCTCTCTCAAAAATAAATAACATTAAAAATTTTTTAAAAATTCTCCATTCAGCCATACGTTTACTTCTTTATATGCTAAACTTCCTTGTATGTTTTTTTTTTACGAAGTTGAATAAAATTAAGCCAACAGTTATGTTAAATTCTACAGTGATTCGATATTTTCAGGTGTCTGATGTACATATTGATTATTCTTCATTACTCACACCATCTCTGATACAAATACTCCAGTTTTTATTGAATGTTAGTCTGATACTCTGAGAGCATCAATGATTTTCTGTACAGTGGTTTTGGAGAATTCAGTATTGGCATGTTGAGCAAGAGAGCTGATATTAAGAAGTATTTATTTTAGCGTACAAAGATGAAATAGATCCGTATTCTGGTTAAGAATTCTCCTTTGAAAGAGTCTTCAGCTTTTTATATTGAAGATTTTTTATGCATCTAGCGTACATCATGATCGACATAAAAGGAATACTAGAAATCCTAGTGTAAGAAAAAGAAAGATAAGAGGGCTGGTCATGATTCTTTTCTAAAATGTAACATTCTGCATTTGTCTGAGATTTCGTTAGACTTTTATATAAGGGCTGATGAGGAAAACCGAAAGAGATGAAGTAACCATCAGTGAAAATGTTCTTTTTTGATGATAGGATATTATTCACTATGCACTGTGCTAGTCAGGACACCATAGTTCAAGTCACTTATTTGTGAAGGACGTATATTTCTTAATAAGGGAGCGCAAAGCAGACTGTATACTAGGACATGCCTCGCTTTTTCTTGTGTATTTACTCAGAACAAAGAGGAGTATTTTCTGTGAAGAACATTATTTTTTTGAGTTACTGCCATTTAAGCACACATGATTGCAGAAACCTTGGGAACTTTTGGAGGTTAAGGTATTTATGTTCAAATCACTCTGTGTTGGTGTTTGAGCTGGATGTCAACCTGGAGAGGAAGAAGTAGAACAGACCACTTTCTGTGTCACTGGAGATTAGCCTTGTTTGTATTTGTATAGGCAGGGCCAAGGGCAATGCCGGGTACAAGAAACCTACTAAAAAGTATTTGCTGAGAAATGAATGGGTTGGGAAGTTAAGCAGTTGAGTTTGTGAGGGACAAAGTGAAAATACAAAGATGGGGATTGGTTTTCTGGCTTTCTGAAAGGTTAGTGGCATTCAGCTTCAATTCACATGTTTCATTTATGTCAGACTTAGACTGTAGATGAAACTCAGATGTTTCATTTATGGAGGACTCAGATTGGTGGGATAAGCAATGAATTAGGAAGAATTTTATCTCATTGTGCCTCATTTCCTTCAGTCTGGGGGTTGGATATATTAATATTTACCTCCTATCTTTATTCTTTTTCTGAATTATTTTGAATTTATTGTATGTTGCTATGTTGTATGCATTTTTGTAGCCTTCTTTTAGTCCCTACGAGAATTGGGTGAATATAAATTGAAATAATAATAGCCGTTTTGTTTTAAATCAAATTAGATACCCTATTAATAAGGCCTCATAAATTCATCATTAAGCAAACATTTATAAACATATGAGAGGTTATTATTAACACACCTTCTGCTCATTACTATTTTTTTTAGTTTATTTTGAGAGAGACGGAGACAGCACGAGAGGGGGAGGGGCAGAGAGAAAGGGAGAGAGAGAATCCCAAGCAGGCTCCATGCTGTTAGTTCAGAGCCCAATGTGGGGCTTGAACCTACGAACCACAAGATCATGACCTGAGCCAAAACCAAGAGCTGGACTCTTAACCGACTGAGCCACCCAGGCGCCCCTCTGCTCATTACTATTTTAAGTGAAATAAAAGGTTATTTTCCCCCAATGTAAGTCACAGCTAATGCACTGCCCCAGCTCCTCATTCTACATGTCCATGTTAGAGTTAGTGCATGACTCACCATTTAGTACCAATGTACCCATCTGTAAAGTGGGTGTTTTGTAATCCCCTATTGTCAGGAGTGTTATGAGATTAAATCAAACAGACAGTGTTCTCTGTGTGTTTTACCCAGTTCATTCCTTCCCACCCTTACCTTGCTGGTGGAGACTTCCTGTGATGTACCTATCATGTATGCTGTGAGATGTACTCAATACTGGCAAGAGAACATCTTGGGGATTTCAGAGATGCTCCCTTCTGAAATATCTGAAAGACCTGAGGATGTCCCCATGGAGGGGTGAGAGGAGCCAGATTCAGTGGCTTTGACCCCACAGTGCCAACCAAATGGAACCAGAGTCCTGGGAAGAGAGCAGACAGGCAGAAAAGGAGGAGGATAGTGGGGAGATGGGAGTGGCGAGGAAGAAACGTTGGATGCTTCTCTGAGGCTGACTTTATTGGATAGAAAGGTGACCCCATGCTGATAGCAAATAAATTAATAGCCCATCCTCTGGATCCCAGTGTGTTCCAGACCTCGAATAATGCATCCTTCCTGGTGATGAAGTTCTTTCTTGCCTGTGTCTCTGGATGTTGCACAGCATTAAATAAAAGTTACATGTACATGGGAATTGTAGCATATGCCCATATTTCATTGAATCTAAGATGCTGTCATCTGGAGGATGCATCCTTATTTTATGAACCACCGAGAAAGAAAAAAAAAAAGCCCTGCTAATTTAACCATGGCATGATATTTTAGTATGGCTTGACAATTTTAAACATATGGAAAAAGCTCTTTCAGATGTATTTATATAGATATTGTTCTCATATATCACTCTTAAGCATACATATAAAGGCAAAGAAATATAAAATAAATTGATTAGGATATTCCTAAACGTGTTTGCACTCAGTTTGAGTCTTGTTAACCACTTTTCCCCTCAGAGTCATTGATGTGTGTGATTTTTCACACAAGTCCTTCCTGCAATCAAAAGCATTGGTGATGCAGTGTCTATTAAAAGTGTACTTTGCTGTTGTCTTGGGTTTTCTTAAAAAAAAATTCTTTTTTAATGTTTATTTTTGAGAGAGAGAGACAGAGCATGAGCAGGGGAGGGGCAGAGAGAGAGGGAAACAGAATCTGAAACAGGCTCCAGGCTCTGAGCTGTCAGCACAGAGCCCGACATGGGGCTCGAACCCACAAACTGTGATCAGGACCTGAGCCGAAGTCGGACGCTTAGCCAACTGAGCCACCCAGGGGCCCCAGTGTCTTGGATTTTCTTCCAAACCAGTGAAACCAGTCTGTAAGTTTTAATGTGCAGGCAGTTATGTCATGACTGTCACGGACTGATCTGAGGGTCAGATGCCCACCAATTTCAGAGATGTTAACATGTGAGAAAATGCACATCTTAGAACTGGTAAGACCCGGCATAAATCCTCAACGGTGCTAAGGTGCCCAGATCCGTTTATGAAGTACCTGAAAAGCACTCTGGGTTGAGCCTTTCACATTTATGCAATGGTGAACATATGATTCAGGCTTCCACAGCCTGTGAAAATAAATGATTCCTAAATTATAGTAGCTCAGAGCCTCCAACAGATGGATGGCTGGTCCTCAGGGTCCCTTGCTCCAAAGCCTCCAGAATTATTTCAGGAGAGGGGGTTCAGTGAGTCTCACATGGACAACTGCACAGCCTCATGTGGCATGCTCTTCCCCTTTGGCTCATGCTTATCAATACCCATTGGCCCCCAAGCTGCCTGGACAGGTCTAGCAGATGTCAGCCACTGCCCCTGCCCCTTGTGAAGCCACAGTGTCGGTGCCCAGGTTGTTACCTTCTAATGTTCCAGTGATTGGATTATTGATCTCCAGAGTGTCAGGGATGTGGCAGTTGTCATGCATAAGTGTGGACAATGGTTTCCTTAACTCCTCATCCTATTTTACTCCCTGGCTCTCAAAGCATCGAGGCTTACCCCTGGAGTCCATTGAATCTTCCAAGAGACTCCCAGCTTCCAGAGCTAATGGTGGGCAGTCAATATAAATGATTAATGAATTTTTATTTCGTTTCTAATATGACATATATTCATACTGCAAAAAAGGTTCTTTATGCAAACAGAGCAGATCAAAGCCAAATCAGGTTAGTTTAAGAGTTCCAGGTTTATATATACAAAAGCTTTGGAAACTGCATTAACTCGTTTGCAAAAGACGATGCAAAAAGAGATATCTGCAAAGGTCCCCCTTTTAAATGTGTAATAGATACTTTGGGAGATTTGACTGAACCCTGTGCTCTCTGGGGTGGTGTGCCTTTTCAGCCACAGAGCTCATAATCCATTTTGCATTATGCCTTCTCTTTAAGGGAACTTGCCTGGTCTTGTGGACCGCTTGTGTGCTCTTACAGAACTTTCTATTATATCTGTGGACTTGAAACCACAATCCTGCAAGGAAAACAGCAACTCTAGATCTCTGAACGAATGCAGTTGTGTTTTTTGTTTTTTTTTCTGTCTTGGCTCCCTGTTTTTCTTCTCTTGCCAGTTTTAACCTTCACTTCAGACAGTAGAGTCAGCAGCCCCCTGTTACCCTGGCAACGGTGGTAGGCTAATAGAATTGGGTTGTCCCAAGGCTCCATTCTGGCATTATGCTTTTGGAAGAAAAACAACAACATGACTATGAAATACAATTTGTGGTAAATTTATGGCATTTATTGGTAAAAGATAACGTATGTCAAATTTTCAGTGATTCAAAAAAAATTCAGCCACAGGAATAAGAAAGGAAGTGTGTCTCAAGATAAGGATTTCTTTAATATATATTTTCCAGTCAGCTTTGCATGTTTCTCTTGACATTTTATTTTTTCATCAACTTAAAACTAATGACTAAGAAAAATTTAGCAGGATAGTCTCTGAGAGCATTGCTATTTACCTGAATAGATTTAAAAATCTGTAAGGATCTTTTACATTTTCTGCAAGCACATTCTCCTGGAAAAATAAATCGCCACTCTAGGGATTTGCATGGGATTTACATTCTCATGCTACCACATTCAGCACTGATGTTCTGTTAAAATCCACTGCTGATTTGAAAAACTGATTTTAGTTTTCTAGGCTGATGTTTCTAAGACTGTGACTCTATTTCTCTGTTCTCTTATTTCTATCCTGATTCTGGAAATATCTCAGGGATGAACTCTGGTCTTTATGATGCTTAGCAGGATACCTTGAGTATCTCTGGATCTGATTCAGTGTTTTTAATGCTTTATTCATTAATCTTTATTCTCGCGTGCCACATACATTCATTCTATCCAACCTTTTCTCCATCCCATGGTAGTTGTATTTCCTTGGATGGTTCCAGGCAGAATTGTGAGCAGTATACTTCCCATGTGTAGGATAAATGTATGCATAATTTAGTTCATTGATTATCTCTTTATTGGGAATTAAGAGGTGTTGAATCCGTCCACCAATATCCTGGAGTAATAATGCAGTTAGTTTAAAAATCTTTCTACCGAGGGGATCCTGAGTGGCTCAGTTGGTTAAGCATCCAATTTCAGCTCAGGTCATGATCTCACAATCTCATGGTTCCTGAGTTTGAGCCCTGCGTTGGGCTTTGTGCTGACAGCTCAGAGCCTGAAGCCTGCATCAGATTCTGTGTCTCTCTCTCTCTCTCTCTCTCTCTGTCTCTGCCTTTCTCCTCACACTCTGTCTCTTCTCAAAAATAAATAAACACTAAAAAATTAAAAAACAATGTTTCTACCGTAAGACATTTCTTATGGGTATTCTCCATAGTGACAATCTGATTGAAGAAGGATATAAAAGTGATTTTTCTCCCAGTTTGAAGAATCTTAGCCACACAGTACACATGAAATTCCTTATTCAGGGGAAAAGAGTCAAGTCCTTGTTTCATGCTTGAGAAACATACTTGCATAAGCCTGAGCTTATAGCTACTTGGTGCTAAGTGGATTGGATGTTTGAATCCCTTGGCTTTTATAAGCTGAAGGCAGCCAAGTCAAGTTTTTAGCACTAAATAGGTAAACTTGATTTATTTCTCTTTGATTTTCTTTCTGGGACTCGGATTCTATAGGCAGAATACACTATTTACTCTGCCATCCAACAATTTGTAATGTAGTATAGATGGTGCCTTTAAGGACACCAATAACTTTATAGGACTCAGATATTTTTGCCTGAAGAGTAAACATTATTTCCCACCTCACATATGGACCAGAAGCAGGACAGAAAGAGATGGAAGTAATCATGTCAGTGGTTAGTTACCTCTCTCCTAGAATGTGAGGTCAGTTTGTTCTGACATTAAAATCCAACTAATTTTAATTCAGCAAACATTTTTCTGAGCACTGTTTATATGCAAAACACTCTGCAAGATACAGAGGGGAATCAAAGAAGAAAATTGAACTGTTAAAGTCCATTCGGGGAAGTCGTTTCTCTGGGGACTCTTTATTGATCTTCCTTCATCTGTGGTTGTGCTAATTTTAGAGAGTTTATATAATTATCCGATGGAAATGCTGGGCTGCATGTTGAATCCATAGCTGGGCAGCGTGGGATTCTGACACAGCCGCGGCTGCTCAGGATCCATAGTGACAGGAAGTAAGCCGGCACTGAAGCCTTCTGCCCCCAGTACAGCATTTAATATATGATGAACTCTCAGTCCGGAGATGTAAAGAGTGAACAAGGCTTTGGAAACTGGAGCCCTTCTCCAGGGTCTTAGTGATGACAGACTGGTTCAGCCTTGAAGCCCCAGAATCAGACGAAAAACAGAATGGGATTGCCTTGACTTCCATCAATTAGTTTCATCTGGTTCCATTTTCTCACTGTCCTCCAAAGTATATGTAGCTAGTTCAAGTAACTGAAAGAATTTATGGTTATCATTTGTTGAGCAGCATGCTAAGCAGTTCATATACCTCATTTTGTTTAATCTTTTCAAACACTCTATGCAAAAGGAACTACTATCTGACATATGAGGAAACTGAGGCTCAAGGTCACTTAGAGGGTGGCTGATTCAAGATTCAAACCCAGAATCATGTATACCCACAGCCCCCATTCATAATTAATCTATAAACTAAGAAAGCCTGCATCTTTCTTGTTATGTAACAATAAAATAGTCCTGTATTCAAAGAATAAATTCTTAAATGCAATTAGTTTCTTCTCTAATTAGAAGCTCTCTGTGCTTCAAATTAGTATTTGAACTGTGAATTTTGATTTGCAAAATCATGTTTGTTAAAAAGGGTTCAATATTGTATATGCTGAAAAGTTTCAGAGACAGTTTATTTTCCCTATTTCACTGATGGTTAGTAAATCTCCTTCCCCCTCTAGTCACCATGTAGTTAGAATATAAAAATCAATAGGTTCTCTCCATCCAAACAGAAGTTCTGAGAACAGTACTGGGGAGTGAGTCATGGCTTATTGCTTCTCTGTTGACAAATGTTGCTGGAGAAAAGACAATTACTTTGTTAATGACTGTCAGAGTTTCTGCTTCACATTCAGTGATCAATTTTTACTGTTTTGAAGACCAAAAAACAAAACAGTGAATGTGATAGTTATAAAATAGCAGCAAATGGAGACATGTGCATATTTACTATGATTCAAGGGAATCTTAAAAATTGTGCTCCAAAAGCCAGGAATATGGTTAAAATTATTTTTTACCATGTAGTGTTAATCACACACAGAATAGTATGTGGGGCAATATTTGGAGATGGAATGAGTGAAAGAATAATTAAATTTTAATGTCCTGCTTTCTCTACAAATAAGGAAATAATTAGATATTCTACTTAAAAAACCGACACCAACAAGAAATATCCGGGCTTAGCTCTAGCTGCTAGGTTATCATTTCTACTGGGAACTGAACAAGGGGCATTTATTTTGTCTTTGAATTGCTCATTAATTGTATTTTCCAAAGTAGTTCTAGTTTGGTTAATACAACATTCTATCCTCTATTTAGATTCTAGAATTTATAACTTACTATTTTAAACAAACAGATGCCCATTGGTGTTAAACTTACGAGTATTGGAAATATTTCTATATTGGTAATACGGTTTATAAGTTTTTGGTTCAAGTTTTGAGGGGGTTGCATAAATTAAGGATTAGGTTAAAAAGGAAAAGTCTTGTTAGTATTGTCCTTTTTTTAAAAAAAAGTTTATTTATTTATTTTGAGAGAGAGAGAGAGGGAGAGAGAGAGAGAATCCCAAGCAGACTCTGTGCCATCAGCACAGAACCCAACACAGGGCTCAAACCCACAAACTGTGAGATCATGACCTGAGCCGAAATCGAGACCTAGATGCTCAACTGACTGAGCCACCCAGGTGCCTCAGTACTGTCCTTTTGAGAAGGGCTTTGTAGGATGGAAGTCATAGTTATTTTCAGCCACTCTGCTTTTATTTAGTTCTTTGAACAAACCTGCTGCGTTTTGGTCTCAGGGCCTTTACACATGCCACCACAGCTGAGGAACTATCTCCAACTACTCCTGCCCACTTCAAACCTTTACATGAGCAATCTCTTCTACTGTCTCCTTTTCAGAGAGGCTGACTGTAACTATTTCATCTGAGAAGGCTCCCTTCTTTTATCATTTCTTGTTATACCCATATCTTTTTCTTAGTAATGCTTATAATTTTTATTATATCCTTATTTGTTTATTATACATTATCTATTTCTAAAGGCACGGAATGTGCTTGTTGTGTTCACCTGTATAGATCCAGCAACTCTCTGATATTTATTAGGGGTTCGATAAATATTGTTAAATGAATAAATGATTGAAGGAGTACATCCGAAGGAAGAGATGAAGGAACTTCTTTCTGAAGGGAGGATGCTAACCTGGCAAAGTGATTTAAAAATAGGGAAAAATAAACTGATTCTGGGAAAAGGTGGCTGATGGAGTAGTTAGAAGTTGCTATATTAACATCCAGCAGCTGGGAACCAATTGTAAGCAGAATAAGAGTGGACAGTGCTGCTAATAGTATTGATGTCTTTTATTGGAGATGACTGGAAACTTGGCTATTTCAAGGAAATGGGATTATATGTTAGTTTAAGGTACACTACACTGAGCTCTAGCTATTTTGTTTAAGCATATGTTACCAATGGAAGGCATGGGCATACTTTTACATATCTTTATATTTACCATAGTGTCTTACCATGTCTTATCCTTGGGTGGCACTCAGTAGATACTGATGGAATACTCATTGCCTGAATGAAAGAATAGTTACAAAGCTATCCACTGAAAAGAGCACCTTAATTTTTAATTTTTTTAATCTTTATTTTTGAGAGAGAGAGAGAGTGAGCAGAGGAGGGGCAGAGAGAGAGGGAGACACAGAATCTGAAGCAGGCTCTAGGCTTTGAGCTTTTAGTACAGAGCCTGACGCAGGGCTCAAACTCACAATCTGTGAGATATGACCTGAGCAGAAGTCGGACGCTTAACCGACTGAGCCACCCAGTGCCCCTAGAGCACCTTAATTTTCATTTTAGCTTAAGATAAGTATGTGAATCACAGTTATCAAGGCATAGTCTCACACCAGCAGATACCTCCTTATACTTGTAGCAGGCTGGTTTCCAGTTTACAGGACTTTCAGTTCATCCATAAAAGAGAGATGACTTTTAACTAATATCATTATTTTCAAATGGTATGTAAATATTAGATATGAATACATATGCATGTGTTTATGTACATACACAGTGTATTTTTAATATGTATATTTAAAATATCACAAACTTTGGGGCGCCTGGGTGGCTCAGTCGGTTAAGCGTCCGACTTCAACTCAGGTCACGATCTCGCCATCTGTGGGTTCGAGCCCCGCATCGGGCTCTGGGCTGATGGCTTGGAGCCTGGAGCCTGTTTCCGATTCTGTGTCTCCCTGTCTCTCTGCCCCTCCCCCGTTCATGCTCTGTCTCTCTCTGTCTCAAAAATAAATAAACGTTAAAATATCACAAACTTTGAAACCATTTTATTGAATTCTCTCTATCCTCCAAGTCTGTTTATTAACTGCAATCTTGTGTAGCCACTGTCTTGCCTTATTCAGGCTAAAATTAGTTGTTTCCATCCAAAGGACGCATAGTGTATGTACACACCATCAAAAACACATTGAGCAATGTGTTCCAGATACTTCCAAGCACAGCTCACTAGGGTAGATATTGTTACCTTCATTCTACTGATAGGAAAATTGAAGACTTGAGAGGTGAAAAGAGTATTTTCACTGAGGTGTGCTGGAATTTGAACCTAGGTTTCTTGACTTCAAAATCCTGCTCATGCTATATAGCACTCTGTCCAACTCAAACACCTAGAAAAATGGGGGTGGGAAAGATTAAATGGGGAATTCAGGACAAAAATTAACTGGGACAAGCACAGAATTTTGATTTTTTTTCTTGATTAGGCTCATACTCATGCCCTACCCTATGGTGTCTTTTAAAGATTTGGACATTTGGGCATAAAGCTGAATTATTTTTTCTCTTCTTCCCCAATAAGTATTTCCTCACTTATGTTCTCTTTTTGTGTACTTTGACTACATACTCTTTTACTTTGCCAAGTTAAAGCCCCTTTATATTGTCACTTAGCTGATCTCATACTTGATCTTTCCCTCTCTCTCCCCCTTTCACCCTTCATCTGTCCCTCCTTCTTTGGCATTATATAGAATTCTCTAATATTTGCTCTCTAATTTGATTAGCCAGGAGGTAGAGGTTTCCATTTTTATCCATCTTTTTCTTCAGTGAGAGCTCTATATGAAGAAAATATTCAGAATGAAAGTCCTCAACAGTGTCCAAAGTTGGGAAACTATAACATCACCAAAATACTACTTTTCGACTTGACAAAATAAAGGTTGTTGAAAATTGGTAATATGCACTGTTGGCATTGGTTAGAGACAGTAAAATCGGAACTCATATGCTAGTAGAAGTGTAAGGTATACAACTTTTTATATCAGCAATTGGCAATTTATATCAAAAGCTTTGCATTAAAAAAAATTCTTACCTCATCAATTTTACCCAAAGGAATTGATACTAAGGGACTACTCAGATATATGTACACTGATTTTTGAACAAGAACATTTAGTGCAGCATTATTTTACTAAATATTTTAAATAATTTAAACATCAGGCAATCCAGAAAAATAAAACGTGGTACAGCTAGTGGAAGGACTTTTAATATACACATCAAATTCATGTTTTTCAGAAATATATAGGAAATGACTCACTATATAATGGTGAATGAAAAAAGCAAGATGTTGAATATATGAGAGCACAGTCAGGACTGATAGATGCCCTAACAAACAATCCTTAAATTTCCACCTCCACTGCTTAACACAATAAAGGCTTAGTTTTTGCTCATAACATAGTTTAGTGCGGGGCGTTGACGGTTGTGAATCTGTGGCTCTGACAAGCTCAGTATATGGCTTCAAGGGTCATCCAGCTAGCAGATGGGGAAGGAGGAGAAAGGGCGTGGATGGGGCACTCTCTCTCTTAACTGCCTTGGTCCACAGATGAGGCATGGCTTTTGTTCACATCCCATCAGTGAAAGCTAGCACTTGTTCCTTCTCCTCTTAAACTGCAAGAGGCTGGGCGATGTAGTTTGGTGACCATCAGAGCATCCCGTCTTCATAGGCACTGGGAGATGTTTCACAAAATTATTAACATCTCCAGGGAGGTGATTTGTGACTCTTCTTTTTTTGTGTGACTTTATTCACAACATCGTGCTATTATTGTCTGAATTTTCTAAAATAAAAGTAAATTAAGTTTATATCACATAAAACTATACATTAAAAAAAAACCAAAACTTGAAGTTCAGTATGAGGGCCAAGTGTGGATCCTCCCTCTGGAGGTGCAAACGGGTTGGGACACTCACCACAGTGTATGTTTTAATATGGCCCTTGTATCTTTTTTTTTTTTCTGAGAATTAATTTTTTTTAATATATGAAATTTATTGTCAAATTGGTTTCCATACAACAGCCAGTGCTCATCCCAAAAGATGCCCTCTTCAATACCCATTACCCACCCCCATCAACCCTCAGTTTGTTCTCAGTTTTTAAGAGTCTCTTATGCTTTGGCTCTCTCCCACTCTACCCTCTTTTTTTTTTTTCCTTCCCTTCCCCCATGGATTTCTGTTAAGTTTCTCAGGATCCACATAAGAGTGAAACCATATGGTGTCTGTCTTTCTCTGTATGGCTTATTTCACTTAGCATCACACTCTCCAGTTCCATCCATGTTGCTACAAAGGGCCATATTTCATTCTTTCTCATTGCCACATAGTACTCCATTGTGTATATTAAACCACAATTTCTGTATCCATTCATCAGTTGATGGACATTTAGGCTTTTTCCATAATTTGGCTATTGTTGAGAGTGCTGCTATAAACATTGGGGTATAAGTGCCCCTATGCATCAGCACTCCTGTATCCCTTGGGTAAATTCCTAGCAGTGCTACTGCTGGGTCATAGGATAGGTCCATTTTTAATTTTTTTGAGGAACCTCTACACTGTTTTCCAGAGCGGCTGCACCAATTTGCATTCCCACCAGCAGTGCAAGAGGGTTCCCGTTTCTCCACATCCTCTCAAGCATCTATAGTCTCCTGATTTGTTCACTTTTGGCCCTTGTATCTTAAGAGATTCTTCAGTCACTCACCAAAGTGTCAGAAAATGCACTGAGCATGGTGTTAGGAGGTCTGTTCCGTATGCATGGGTGATTTGGATATAATATTTATTAATGCAGATCACCAGGACCTCTTTGCCTGATCTGGCTGGCTTGGAGGATTTTCCATTCCTCCCTCATTGTCCCTTATGTTTCCTTCTAAAATCCTTCCCTCTGAGAGAATTTTCAGCTAGCGGAAGTGGGAAGTAACAAGGCAAATGTTCTTTCTTTTCACAGTTTGTTAAAAAGTTATTCTTTAGCAAAACCACTTGTACATCAAGATGTGTATTGAAAATGCATCTTATACAATGCTGACAAAGTCGAAGAGATTATTTCATAACTAATATTAAAAGCTCTATGTTGGCAAGTAGCACATTCACTGCCCTTTTGAAAGATCACAGTGGAAGACAGAAGAAAGAAGCCCTGTGGGAGGACTATGACACGTCCCATCCTACACATTAGATTCCATACTTTATCTCTGGCCTCCACTCTGGACAGCAAATTGTAGAGATACTCTTCTGTTAAAGAGCCTTTTCAACATTCATCATTGGCTTCAAAGTTCAGGTCTTTCGTTTCCTTGCCCCATACTTATTTATTGTTTCATTACCTGCCACTTTCTTGCGTTTGTCCTGTTAAAGAGTCCACCATGGCTGTTTAATATTTAAAGGCTGGGATCATTTGCAGGTTTTAGTTTAAAGGTAACCATAGCACACGCACACACATTCATTATTAATAGCAGAGACGCACTGTAAGTTCTTAGGAATCTTCTTTCGATGTTAGTTTCATATGGGTGCTGCTGTTGCGAGAATGAGGCTCTGATATTGCTATGTGGCAAGGCGACTAATGCAATAACACTGATCCAGAGATTATGTGAATTGTTTATGTGGGTGGAAGTGATCATGCTAAAAAGGGACATAAAGCCAGAAAATGACAGGCCACGGAAAGTCCGGTTTCGGATCGTGTCATCTCACAGCGGGCGAGTTCTGAAGGAAGTGTATGAAGATGGGCAACCATCAGGCTCCCTGGATTCTGAATGTGCCAGCATCTGTGGGGTAGATGGACTGAGTGAGTCTGATGGACAGCAAAACGGCCACATAGGATCAGAAGGTGATGAGTATGAGAACGACCAGGATAACTTGCTGGTGTTAGCGAGGGCTGCCAGTGAGAAGGGTTTTGGTACAAGAAGAGTCCACATTTTAAGCAAAAATGGCACAGTCAGAGGCGTCAAGTACAAAGTGAGTGCCGGCCAAGCTCTATTTAACAATTTGACCAAAGTATTGCAGGTAAGTCAATGCACTTTGCTTTTCCCGGGCTTTGTTCTTAACTCACCATCTCAACACCTCTGTGCCCTCCAGTTGAAAGCAAGCTTCTCTTATTCATGACTCCTACATACTTCATGAGTCACTCCCCCATCTAAGATATTGTCTCAACAGCCATCGATTAAAAAGAGGGTCATTATGCTTAGCAAATTAGATGGATTCTCAAAGTCATATTTCTAAGTGGTCTTTTCTTCCAGTGTGCAGTGACTAAAACAATGTGTCTGTTTCTTTACCAAGATGATGGTGTTCAAAGCATCTGAGCACAACTTAGGAGTTAATTTTTGGTTTATCACCTTCCAGATACCAGATTAGCACTTATCATCACTTGTATGGATTTTAAACCAGAGAACATTGAGAGCTGCATTCAGTGGCGTTGGATTCAGTTGGAATGTTAGGAAGCTGTAAAGACAAACTTTGACTTGCCCCTACTACTCTGGGGGTTGCAGCTTTTATCTGAGGTGCCTTTCTTCATTCATTTGCCCATGGGAACTCTAGAGTAGCACTTGAAAAAGTTATCCCTCTGTAAATGTATGGAGTGAGATCCAGATCTTATAGGAAAAATGTTAGCCTTTAAAATGTGATAGATTCTGCACAGTAATGTAGGAATGCATTATTCAGGTCTGGAGGCCTTTGGCAATGATATAATGTTTAGACAAGTTTTTGAAATTGCCCAGAAGCATTGGTAAAATGATTTTCTGTTAAAAGCAGGGATCATTATTTCAGGAATAGAATTCATAATCACTATCATTAAGGTAGCAAACCAATATTTTTCATTATAATACCATTCTGTATTATTTTCAATATTTAAATAAAATCTCCTTGATGAATTATCCAGTGCCTCTGCATTATAGACAGATATAACAGTGGTAGGGAGAAAGGATTTTAACCAATAGTATTATATTATTTTTCATTTCAAAGAAGTATTTGGAAAGATCACATCGCCAGGGTTAAAAAAAAAAGAAATTAAAGGGTAAAAGCAGTTAAAATCAAAGACTATTTTCATATGCAGAATTTACCCATGAAAGATTTCACTGATTAGGGATGAGGTGGGAAATCAAAAGTTAGAAACTGATGACTATGTTTGACTAATTTGGAGATCTTGTATAGACTTCTAAAATAATCTTAGTGGCCTCTGTGTTTTATCTAATGCAGAAATTATTATTGTCAAAGTATAAGCCAAGACTCTGTAATAAGTGTAAAAATGTTTGCATTTATTGTGATTAATTTAGCTTTTGATTGAGTCATGATTTGAATTGTTTTAAGATCTGGAAGGTTATTTACAAAACTTCTGCACCAGTTATAGTACTGTGATTTGAATTTATTCATATCTTCCCCCAAATTATTATTTATGGGTAAATACCTTAAATCTTCAAGAGAAAATGTTTTTCTCCCTATGGCTTTGTCCTGAAAGAGCTTATAAATTCACATATAGGAAATAGAAGAAATTCTATAATCAGATGTTATTACTACATTACTTTATAATAGTTAACTTGTATACTTTTCAATGTGTAATTCCATCACCCTTTTTCTTTTGAAAAAAAAAATCCAGTGAAACTCATTTTTTAATAACTTACCCATATTCCATTTACCCTTTGCTTCAAGAGGACAATAGTGATTACTAGCAGAAGTCCCTCAAAGACTGGTACTTAACCATTTTTCTTTCTAGCCGGTCCTTCTTTCTGTATAATGTGGGCAAAGTAATCAGCATATTTCAAGTATTCACAAATTTTGGCCATCATCATTACTTTTATCATCATCATCATCACCATCGTCATCATGGAATGTTCTCTGATCTCTCCAGGACAAAACATAAGTTAAAGGAGTTCCTCTCTTGAATGGGGGCTGCTAGTTGTGCTATTTCAAGGGGCTCCATTCACATCACTGTCTGTGTAAATAGCACCCCTCAGAGTTGTGCAGTACAACCTATGCAGCATTATATAGAGAGCTGATTTGGATGCTCGCTGCTTGTTAAAGGATAGGTGTCATAAGGAGTGACAAATATCTTAGACATGTGCTTTACGGTGACTGAGTAGGTTTCCATAGGCATCCCACAATGCAGTAGCAGAGAAGCCCTGGGGACTAAAAGCAGAAGTTACCATGAAGTTACTTCTATACATGGTTATGGGACCAGATGTGACTCTTCCCTGGATATCTGTATATTTTCCACATCCCTTAGAAAATAAGCAGCAAACCTAACTGGATGTAACTGTGATGTAGTAATTTCTCTCATGGAGGAAAAAGTGAGGAGTAATATTTTGGATATTTGATTAAGGTTTCAATGCACAATCTTATTGAAGCAAGGCACTATAATTGAAGACACAGGTTTTTCTTCCTGTTTTAAGTCATAAAATCTTAAAGCATTCAACTTGAAACTTGAGAGGAAACCCAGTTATAAATAAAAGCTTTCAAAGAACCGGTAAATAACTTGGCTTCCTCTCTGTTAGTTTCCCATTCTGTTACTCCTGTCTCATAAAATATTGGCATGGAGCTTGCAAACATTTCAGCTGTGCAGAGAATTGTCATTGAAATTATTTGCCTCAAATATTTTTACTTCTTAGGAACACTTATTTAGAAAGTTGTGTATAAAAGGGATATTAGAACAAATTCCCATTTCATGTGTTAATTAGTTTACTCTATAGAACTCTGGGTAATTGAGGATGTGCAATATTAATTAAAGTTTTTGACGGTAGTAATGGACCATGAGGTAAAGAGAGGAAAGTCACTTAGATGTGCATGTGGGCCTTGTAGAGGGCGGTTCATTGTTTCATTTGTGAATCTCTCAAAGCCTCCAATGCGTCTAGATTATAGCTCTTCAGATACAGGTGCTTGGTTTTTCCATTTCTCCTAGAAACAACAAGAATGTAATGCTCAAGAGAGGCTCATTTGGAAATCTGAGAACGTGGAATCTAGTGATGGCCTGGAAATATGCATTTATTAGAAGCTTTTTAGGTTGTTCATCCATACACTGAAGTTTGAGAATCATTGACCTAGCATGTAAAATGGAAATTCATCCAGTTCGCTAGAGTTAATAAAAATATTCCTTAATGTTCTTTATGTCTTCAATATTTAAGGGGGAAAACAAAGAAGTTACGTATTCATCTGTCATTTATTCTTCTGATCATGTTAGATCACCAGGGAGGGGTTTCCTGAGCCAAAGATAAAGATATCCCGACAGACTTGTTTCCTCTTGTATCCTAATTTATCAATCAGTTGGTTTAGAAATGGTTCCTGAAATTACCAGTACATTCTGATGTAGGTGTGGTGTTTTAATTTTCTTTAAGAAATTCTGTAAGGATAATTCTATCTAGATAAATGATTTTACTCGTCATTACTGGAGAATTTTAGAAAAAAATTATTTTGTATTTATTTTTTACAATTAGTCACTGTTACCTCATGCAAGACAAATTATAAGACCACTATGTGGCTCATAGCGCTCATCACTCGGGGCATGATTAGGTTCGAGATACACCCGTGGGGCCAGGACAGGCAGCGAGTGGCCCAGGTGCTCGGGGAGGAGACAGTGCAAAAACCAGCCTGTAAAAAGAGCTCAGCTCAGGGACTTAATGATTTCATATGTGCCAAAATTACTTTGAGAGGTTTAAATACGACAGTTTTCTTGATTTGAACAAATTTATAGCAAAAAAAAAAAAAAAAAAGATTTGCAATACACCTTGACCTTAGCAGCAACATATTTCCAAAGCTTCTTGGGGTGGGTCAATGATGCAGATAATTAAGGTCATTAGTTTTTTTCTAATTTGTTCCTATGGGATTAAATTTCAGGCAGTAATTAAATATCAGTAATTTTGTCTTCATCCTATTTTCAAACTTGTATAATCTGTTGTATACTCAGTTATAGTCTTTTTTCTGTAATTTCTATACTTTTAATTCCCTCTTTTTACAAATTTAAAGCTACTGTATTAGAGAAAAATAGATGCCAAGAAGGACAATAGCTATCCCCATGTTATAATTTGCTGGTTCCTTTCTAAAAACTCAAACATATAACTTTTCATCTTTGTATTTACATGCACATCTGTGATTAATGTGTTTATATTTATAAGCATTTTAACATTTCGAGATAAGTAAAATAAAAATAATTTTACATTTGCAGAAGAATTTATATTTTGCAAATTTTTTCGGGTACATTATTTTACTTGATTGTTCCAAAGATTTTGTGAAATAAGGAGCGATAATGCCTGCTTGTAGTAACTGAGAAATCAAGTGTCTGGCCCAAAGCTAGTAACCTGGGAACCCTGCCTTTCACTGCTTTGGCTTTGTTAGGTTTTCAAAGTACAGTGCTGTATACAAAAACACTCAACCTTACCTTTATTTTTTTTAATTTATTTTGAGAGAGTGCACAAGTCGGGGAGGGGCAGGGAGTGAGAGAGGGAGAGAGAGAAATCCCAAGTAGGCTCTGTGCTGTCAGGGCAGAGCCCAATGTGGGGCTTGAACTCATGAACTGTGAGATCCTGACCTGAGCCGAAATCGAGAGTTTGATGCCCAACGGACTGAGCCACCCAGGAGCCCCTTAAATTACATTTTTAAAATTTATCAAACCTTATCATCTCTATAACATCATGTGATTAAACTCTTTTCAGATTGCAAGGGTTGACACTGGGAAGGGATGACTGGGTTAAGTCCGGGAAGACCCCTGCTCAGCGTTGTTCACTAACTTTAGGATGAATGATTAACAGAAATTTCTGGCTGTACTTATTATTCATCTCTAGTAAACTTTATCTAGCTTTGGCAATAGAGTAATATTCCAATGAAAACAAGGCGATACTCTTGATGACTCCTTGGTCCCAGTGGTTTATTTGGACCACTCTGGAAAACAACAACAATAATACTAAATATTGATTAAGTACTTACTAAATACACTGTCCTTATTATTTATGTGCATTGACATTTATTTCTCATAGCAATTTCATGAGGTACTATCATTATTAATTAATAATAAGTTGAGCATATTCTCTGCGTATGAAACATTGTTATAGGATTTAAAATCTCATTCAGAAAAATTATTATGTAATGTTCTATCAAAATAAGCATCTATTAATGGAAATATTACCTTTTTTAGCTATCAGGAATAGCAAAAGCTGCAGGATTTTTTATGCAATTCCAAATATTGCAAGAAACTACATTACAACCCCAAAATGGGTTGGTACAAATGATATATTTTTATGGAAAATTATATAATTGCAAACTGATACACCCGAAGTTCCTGTTGTTACCGGACAGAGAACCAGTTGCAAACTCTGGTTCAGCTGCTCACCTCTCGAAATTCAATACTCAAGAGACAAGTGATGGTGGGAAAGGAAAGGTTGCATTATTTAGGAAGCCTCAACCTGGGAAGATGGTGGACTAATGTCTTAAAGACTGTCTTCCCAGTCCAGGTGAAGGCAGAGGGTTTTAAAGGGGAAGGGTTGAGAAATGGGCGGGGGCGGGGGGGGGGGGGGTGCTAACATGCAGGAGAAGCTGATGCTCTGGCAGTTAATTATATGTCAACATGACCCTCAAAAGATTTGCTGGCATCGAAGGCAGCTGTTTTTAATGGGGTCAGGGCTTATCTTCCAAGAAAGCCTGGTTCTTTATTCGTCAAGGCCAGTGATCTGCAAAATCTCAAGGAAAAGGCGGTTAGTTCTCCTACAGACCAATGGACTTAGGTTAGCAGGCAAGGAGTGCATGATCTTGAAGGAGTTAACCCTTCAAACTTGTTGAAGTGCTGTTATGATGACCACCTTCCACATACCAATGCTTTGCTACTCTTGGCCACAACGTTTGACACTGATGCTGATTAGGACTTCAGTAAATGTTCTTTCTTTGAGTTAATGAATTAAGTGAAATTCTCTTACAAAGTGATTATTTTTTTTCTTTTCCATCTCTTTTCAGTTTGGAGAATTCTCCTATTGGATAGGAATAGGTTTTGCGTGGTGAAGTGTTAGTTGCTCCCTCCATTCGGTTCTTTCTGTTGTGGGTTATCTTCTAGATTCAATCAATCATTCTTTTAATTACCATTTGCTACATATCTATTATGGAGCAGGCACTAAGTAGATAATGTGAGGAGTAAGACCCAGCTTTTGCCTTCATGGACTATTCAGTAATGTATTGTGAATTGTTGTGTAAAGTGATTTCCGGAAGAATTCAGACACAAAACTTGACTTTATCTTCTTTTTCCAGAGGCTTTTCCCTCTCTGTTTTCTTATTGGTCTAACATAGTCTCTGCTACCCATTCCTCGTTTCTCCCATGCTTATATTTTTCTCCATTTAGTCTTTCTCTTACTAGACAACCATTTTATTACATTCCTTCCTTCCTTCAACTTCTCTTGCTTTCTTTCTAATTTAGGTCCATTTCAAGGCCCAAGGACTGAAGGGTAATCTATATAATTAATGACTCTTATCTTGATCCTACAAGGCTCCAGTAGTCAGTAACAGTGACTCTGACCATGAGTACTTATCCCAATTCCATGAATCTTACTACAGATTTCTCTCATTAGTTCAATGAGTATCTAGTTGGAATATTTCTCATTCTCTCCTATGTACTTGTATCATCAGGACATGGGATCATTGTGACATTTTAATTTGTGGAAGGCTGACGCTTAATCCATTAATTTACCTAAATTCTGACATCAGAACAACATGCTGAGAAAACCCACAGATTCTACAAGATGACTTGAAACTGCTTAATGAACTCTTACTGATAGCAAATGGTTACCACATAATTAGGAAATTAGCACCTGATGCTTCCAAACATTATAAAAGCAATATAATAGCAGGGCTAGACAAACATCTTTGGGTGGTCCTACTCATGCTTACAGAGTTTCTGATATTTTCTTTGAAAACCGGTACCTTGAATTTTGTATAAAAGCAATATAAATATTTAATAGTCTATAAGTTGACACTATATAAATACATCACTTCCTCAATCACTATTGCCTGGAAGGAATTTTAGAGATTATAGACATGTTAAAATGTCATACAGAAATTTTTTAATGTTTATTTATTTTTGAGAGAGAGAGACAGAGTGCAAGTGCGGGAGGGGCAGAGAGAGAGGGAGACACAGAATCCAAAGGAGGTTCCAGGCTCCGAGCTGTCAGCAGAGAGGCTGATGCAGGGCTCAAACCCACGGACCATGATATCATGCCCTGAGCCAAAGTTGGATGCTCAACCAACGGAGCCACCTAGGCACCCCCATACAGAAATTTTTATTAAGGGACTTTGGTTCATGTACACAAGTCTATTCAAGTAATATTTAGGATCTCTTTGCTCAATTTTATTTTTGTAATAATTCATTATGTCACCTAATTTCTGACAAATTATTTATGCCTTAGAACATTTTGTTAGGAAGAAGTAGGTGCACATTTTGTTCATGTAATTCCTTTATAGTTAATAGAATAAATTGTAGAAGTATTTATTATTTTTTTGATTCCTAAACAACAAAATTGGTGTTAGTTCACAACCTCTGGAGCTTCCTGGGTTAAATTTGAAACAAGCTCCCGTACATGGAGGGCAGGAATTGACCAGAGAAAGAGACAGGCCACTCCAGATTGGTATGTGGCAAGTTTAATAAGCAAGGGAACTTACCTATGAAGCTGGTCTTGGGTAGCCACAAGATGAGTATATCTCCATACCCACTGGAATTTTAAAAGTTTATATAGAGGCCTTAACTGACTTCAGTTACAAATACTATTCAGATGACCTCAATAACACCTTACTCTCTCAAGGCTGCATCCTTGAACAGCTTCAGCTGTGGGAATGGTGGCTGGGGGCATACATTCCAAGGACAGGAGAGGAGGTGAGAAGCCTGTGACTGCCCATCAGTTGACAGCCATGTCCTCTTGATTAACTCCTCCAACAATTAGGCCATGGAAGAATTAAGTTTCCCCCTTTTTTGCGCCTTTTATGTAACTAATGATATAGAATTAAAGATCTTTATTGTATGAAAAGTCTGAAAGCTTGACTAGTCTACAGAGTGGGTAGAGTAGTGAAAGCCAGGTTGTTGATTTGCATGAGATAGTTTTTGTTAGAAGAGAAAACCTGGGGGAATTATGTGCTGACAAGTCAGTGGAAATCAAACAAGGAGAAAGAATGCCAATCTGGTAGAGACTGAATGAGGGTCATTTTGGGAAAGGAGAATAGTTGGATGGGCTGTGACCTCAGGGCAAATTGGCAGGTTTAGAGATTGGAAAGTGGGCTTTGTGGATTAGAGCAGGGTCAGCATGGACAAACTGTGGGATTACCCTGCTCATCAGTGCTCCAGAACCAGTCTGTGCTGGTAGAGCAGCTGTGCTTACCTGCACGTTACCTTTGGTGTAGAGCCAGGTTCAGTGTCCTCTCATGACTGACTCATGAGCACCTTTTTTTGACAGCTGTTAGCATACTGTTTGGGAAACATCTGGCAGAAGTGATGCCCTCTCATGTTTCAAGATTCTGTTGAGCTCAAGTAAATACTGCCCTTTTCAATGACACAGGACTCATGATTTTCCCCAGAAATAAAGAGCAAGGCCTTTGGCATCCAGATTAATTGTGTGGTTATGTGAAAAAAAAAAAAGCCTGCAGTATCCATATTTAGGGGGATTGAACAATGGTAATAATTATTCACCTAGTGTATTACTTTCCTATTGAAACAAATCGCCGTAAACTGAGTGGTTTATAATAACACAGATTTACTACTTTATAGTTCTGGAGGTCAGAAGTCTGGAAGGAGTTTTATGGGACTAAAATCAAGCTTTCTGTAGGATTTTACTCTTTCTGGAGGCTTTCCGAAGAATCTGTTTCTTGCCTTTTCCAGCTCTTGGAGGCTCCCTGGGTCCTGGTTCTGCATCTCTCTGACCTCTGCTTCCATTGTTATATCTTTTTTTCTAACCCTTCATCTTCTTTCCCTTATAAAGACCTTTGTGATTATATTGGACCTACCTGGGTAATCCAGGATAATCGTCCTATCTCAAGATCCTTAGTGAAATAATATCTGCAGAGCCTCTTTTGCCATATAAGGTGACATCTTCATAGGTTGTGGGGATTAGGACATGGATATTTTTGGCCAGCCATTAGTCTACCTGCCATACCTGGTAGGTACAGTAAACTTATTTTGTCTATGAGAAAACTAAGACTTTATGGTAGATTCAACTTTTTTCCAATGTGTGTCACACATGGACGCACTTGTGTCATGACTGCATGAGGATAAGAGAGGACTTCTACAGCCCTTGACTTTAGCGTTGGCCACATGACTCCCTTTAGACAATGGGATGGTAATAGATGTGGCGCATGCAAAAGCTTGAAATGTGCTTGCATGATTGAGTTTTCTCTCCTGCACTCTTTCCAAGAGAAGGCATGCTGCAGGAGGCTGGTTGGTCCTAGGAGAGTGAGAGACATGAAGAACAGACCTGGACCCAACCAACATTTTGAAGCCAAATCCTTCATAGCTTAGCCCCGATCTGCTGACTGCCAGCTAAACTGCAGACTCAAGAGTGAGCCATAAATGTTTAACGTTGCATTTCACTCTCTTTGGGGTGGTTGGTTAAGCAGCAGGAGCAAACTGGTACAAGTTCACAGATTCTGAGTACCTTGCTCAAAATCACATGATGGTGAGTGATATAACTATCAGAAAGTTTGACTCCAAAGCTTGGGCTCTTATCCATTAGGCAACTAGTGTCCAACCACTCATTGGATGCCTGAATTTTCTCTACAGCATCTCTGTCAAGGTCTTACCTAGCCTTTGGTGGGGATTTCTAGAGGGAAGAGATTCAGAGTCTTGGCAAGACAAGGATTCAAGTCTCACTATCCTGTGGATATTGAACCTACTGAAACTGATCATACCAGGGTAGAGTGAAGGCCATCTGTCACCCACTTCCATGAATATAATTTAAGACTAAAATAATATTTTTGGTGGCCACATCACACTGTTGTGATGTTGGCTTGTTGACTCATTCAAACATCTTTTCTCAGTGGAAAGATTCATGAGGTTAAAACTTTCAATCTCATAAAACATCTATTTTTATTTAATGTAATACTCTTGTTAGTTTTTTTTCTGTGTTTACATACAGGACTCTATATTCAACAAAATTTAATTTTATTGTGTTAGTCAAAGATGTTAATCCTTTTGGACTCTGGTCTTGTAATTAGCTATGCCTTAGCACTTTATGGAGTTGATGGAACACAGTTTTGATTGTGGCAAACTATCAGCATGGAATAGCACTGAGTAAAAAGAAATGACCTTATAGCAAATAAAGTTATCACTAATGAAGTGGCAAATGTATTTTATTAAGTATAAGAAACCAATAAATTTAAACTAGTGGTCTTTTTAATACAGAAAGAGGAGAGAAATGAAAGATGTGCAAAGAGGAGAGAAATGAATTATGTGTAAGTTGTTGTACCATAGACTGTATCAGCCTCAGAGGGTTTCATGGATTTCCTTTTAGTAGGCTCTTTAACAATGATCTTTACACATTACTCATATAGTGCCAGAAACTTTGTTCAGGAAGGGAGCCATTTGTCTCCCAGGGGTCATGGATCCTAATTCCTACAATCTCAGGGAAATAACTGTGATTCTGGGAAGCAGATAACTTGTCATGGCACAAATTTTGTGTGGTGAGTCGGTCAGACCAATACTCAGTAGTAGTGGGTTTCTAGAGTCATGGAACTTCATTCACAATGAAAACACAGCAGCAAGAGCCTGAAGGCTGAAAATTTGCCTCTGTGAGTACCTTGTGCTTTTAACTGTAGTTCTAGGACAACATATAGTTATACACATTTGTCAGTTAAAAGAAAGCATTAGGAAATTTCAATAACCAATAAACCAACCAAACTTAACTAAGGTTACCACCTCTCTTTTGAACCATATAAAAAACTAAATCATGGAGCTTTGAGACACAGCATCGTAGATTCTCTTAATTAATCACAGCTGTCAGGGCTGCTCTTCTAATTGTGGGATTTTTCTTTATATATATATATATTTTTTCTTTTATTATTCTTTATTTCTGCCTACTTCAGCATCTTCCATGGCCAGTTCTTTCTGCGTCAGTTACAAGTTAGCTTTCTCAAAAAGTGTTTTTCATATTTCTAAGATTTCTAGAGGTGGAATTATGCCCCCAAAGAAGTGACTTGGTGGTGAGAGCTTATGACGACTGAAGCAGACACAAAGCCTGTGCTGGAAATTAGGTAGCTGCCCACTCAGCCTGCACAACAGGCTTTCTCTCTCTCTTCTGTCCGTCCTTTCTGTTGGAGGTAAATGTGAGGCACAATAAACCACTGCTGGAAAGACCACTTGACTTGATTCTTTCCATACTGGATTCAAAGTGACTACTGGCTCCTATTTCGTAGTGTGGGCAAGAAGTCCTATACTAGTCATCACTGGGGCTTCTTTCCCTACCATTATGATCTGCAGGATATGCAGGCATGAGGGGGTCAGAAAACCTAGCCATGGTCCTGGTCTGTGGATTCTGGCACATTCATCTTCATTTCTGCTCTTCCAGCCCCTTGATGCTGCACTGATGCTGCTCAAGGGCCTTTCACATAAATTGTCTCTCAGAATACCCTACCTCTACTTTTTCCAGTTCTTGGAACTACCCAACTTCATCTTGTGTATGTCCAGGCTCTTTTTTTAAAATTTTATTTTTTAACATTTATTTATTGTTGAGAGACAGAGAGAGACAGAGCATGAGCAGGGGAGGGGTACAGGGAGAGGGAGACAGAATCCGAAGCAGGCTCCAGGCTCTGAGCTGTCAGCACAGAGCCCGACGCGGGACTCAAACTCACGAACTGCAAGATCATGACCTGACCTGAAGTCGGACGCTCAACCGACTGAGCCACCCAGGTGCCCCGTGTATGTCCAGGCTCTTGAAAACATAACTCCATCAATTATTCACAGGAGCAGGAAGAAACCCAAATTTCTAAGAATCCCCACTTTTCTTTGTGAAAAATACATAATTCCTCCATGAAGGGGTAAGAACTGTATTCTCTGGAGGGAGGTGACCTGGTTTCATATGCAGAGTCTGCTATTTCCTGGGTGGGTGTGATGGGGAAATTTACCTAACTTTTGTAAGCCCTAGTTTTCTTGTTGCTGAAATTGGGATAATGATCATGATTATTTCCTATGAACTGTTGCATATAAACCATTTTGCACAATGCCTGGCATGTTATAAGTGCTCAATAAATATTGTTATTACTTTTATTATCCACCTCAACAAACAGTGAATTGTTAGGGATGAAGACCTTCTACAAGGGCCTTCTAGCTGGACTTGGAATCAAATTGACATAATTCAGATGAACATGAGAAAATAAAATTTAATAGTGTATGTAAGGGAATCCACATAGACCTGGAAATTCCAAGAACAAGGCAACATGAAGCTTACATGAACTAAGGAGAGAGGTAGAGTCTGAAGATACAAAGGGGAGGAAGGTCATTAGCAGGAAGGTGAAAGGAGATGTTTTTAAAAACAAAGGTTGCCCTATTACACAGATAAGTGTATTAGGTAAAAGGGAGTCTCTGTTAATAACTCTTCCTGATACAAGCTCTCCTTTACAATGTAAATTTAGGCAGTTGAGGACCATGAAGAGAGCTTTCCTACATCTACTGAGTTTTGATGACTTTTAACTCAAAATGATGTTCATGCCAAAGTGGCCTATCTTGGGGAAGCCTGCCCTTGGCCTCTATAGAATCAGTCATTGTTAAGTACTCTGCTAGGCAGTGAGGGTGCACAAAGATGAACAAAACATGATTTCTGTCCTCAGAGGAATTAAGTTCTTTCTTATGAGGAATACAAACTCATAGTTACTATAGAATGTAGTAAGTACTCAGAGTTTACTGGGGGACAGAAGCAGGACATCTGAGTTCTTTTAAATTCAGAATCTTATAGAGATTCTGTTCTCTTCACATAACATCTTTTAAAACTAGGGCTGCATGGGAACTCTGGGCCACTCCTTAAAAGGCATTATGGTACTACAAGTTTTGTTGGCTGAACTCACTTCCTTTTGGGAAATCTTAGCTTCTGCATCTAAGCTTGGCTTAGCCTCTGCCACACAAAACTGTTTTCCTGAGGCCAGTTTCTGTGTTTGAGTTTCTCATCGGCTTTGGCCCCTAACTGGGTCTTTGTCTTGGATTCTGTAGTTTTAACTTCCTGTGACTACTTGGCCATGTGTTTGCCAGCCTGGCTGTGCTGCACTTGGCTGTGTACCTGTGAGCTCAGCCAGCTACCTAAGTGCCTTGTGTCTGAGCATTCCCGTACAACACCTGTCATCCTGAAAGCCTGGCCTGCCTCTTCTGGACAGAGGCGGGCTCTCTCTGTTCTTTTGTAATAGCCTGGATTGCCTTGTTATGCCTTTCAACAATAATTGGGGAATTATTTGTAAATATATGGGATGTGCTCTGCTATAAGGCACAGAGTGGACTACTAGATATGGCTTAAAATACTTAGACATTTGTTATATCAATTAAGAAGAAGTTTAGAAGAGGCTCAGGTTGTTGGTGGCTTGATAATGTGATAAACAACTCCATTTTTCCTGTTCTGTGCTCTCATCCTTAGCTTGTTTGTGATGCTCCCTCATGGATTCAAGATGACTGCCATAGCTTAAAACTAATCCAGAGGCAAAAAACAGAAGAGGAAAAGCAAAAAAGAACATTCTTTGTAGGTGTGGCTCTTCTATCAAAAAGGAAAAAGAAAATTCTGGAAACTTTCTAGAAGCACTGTCTGACATTTCATTAGCTGGAATAGGGTCTTAGGGCCACTATTTGTTATAACAAGAGGCTGGGAATATGAATATATGGCATTGCCTCTCTGGTAGAGCATGGGTTTGGAAATAGCTGTTGGATAGACAAGCAATAGTGCCTGCCACACCATTACTAAACAACTTTGGTAAGATTTAATTTTTATTTTATGCAATTTAAGTCACAATAGATCATGCTACTTGAATTACTAAAGCGCTTTAATAGTGATCACCTGTCATAATATTTAGTTTGCTTATCCTTGTTTTTTTCTGTCTTTCCAGGTTCATTTCCTCTTATTTTTTTTTTTCCAGTATTCATTCCTTTTGATTTCTGGCTGCTATTCATCTTTTCTAAGGCCTAGAGCTTTTTACCTGATTCTATTTTTCTAACACTAGAACTTCACAGACATCAAATGATATTAGGGGTGGTAAGCAATTTATTATTAACTAACAGCAATATAAGTCTAAGCCTGTCAGCTATCTGCCATATCCATAGTAGGGTGCTAATTGTGTAATTTTAAACAAGTGCATGCCACATTTGACTTAAAGTGAGCAATCTAAAACAGAAAAGAACTTCCCCGAAGTAGTGACATTGCTTTGTTTTTTCCCTTCCGCTTGCCTACCTGGAATCAAAAACAAAATAAAATACTGAATACAATGACTGCAGAGTCACAGCGATCATTCCCAAGGCTTCTTCCTTCACTGCTTCTGTCCGCCTTCCCCTTCCAAGCCTCAGGGGCTCTGCAGTCAGTGACGTGGAACTCATTTCACATTTGAGGAGAACAATGATAGGAAAGCTCTCTGCATGCAGAGCAGGGCAGACTCTCTCTCAGCAAGCCTGTCAGCAATGCTGCTCTGGATTCTGCTAGTCACAAACAAGCTTTTTAAAACACTGACTTAAAAGAATATTATTAGTACTGGTAATAAGAGCAACCCTTTATTGAATGTCTACATGTGACAGAAATTTTCTTAGGTACCTTTCTAACAATACTGTTTCTTTAATCCTGGCAAATTTGCAAGGTGGATATTAACTTATTTTACATAATAGAAGCTGACAACATCCCAGTATGATTCGAAGGACAATGAAAAAAAAAAAAAAAACATTTGTCCCCAATTATTTTTGTCTTCATTTTGATCTGCCGCCTGAAATCCTTTTCTATTTTTTCCCCCCACTTTCCTGCTCCAGCTAAGTGTCTTCTGCTTAGGTTGAAGTTTCTAGAAGTAGAACCTGAGATTGGGTTCTTGTGAAAAGTGATTTATTGAGGAAGTACTCTCAAAAGTAAGGGGTGAAGGAAGCAGGTTAGGGCAGGGGAAGACAGCTCAGCCAGGGAGTGGTCTTGGCTGGAGACCAGCCGCAGTCTGGGTACTCAGAATACAAATTGTACCATGGATTTGTTTCCACCTTGCAGTAATGGGCTGGCATTTTGTATGCTTCTGTCTGTCTGTCATCAGCCATTGGCTGTCCATGTATGTGTGTTTATGTATGTGTGTCAGGGCATCATCTGTTCTGCTGAGATGTTTATCCAGAAAGGGGAAGCTGTGAGTTTTTAGCAGCCAATATTCATGCTGCTTGGGGGGTGGGTCAGCCAACCTTGTGAAGGGAGTTCTGGGTGCATCCAATACAGTCCACCTCTTGCCCTGTTCAGATTTACTTGCTTCTTCCATCAAGTTCATTTCATCCAGGCATAGCCTTGCCACAGTCAGTGGGACAGTTAGTGGTATATAAATTATAGCCCCCACGCTGTCGTTGGTCTCAACGTGATAACTGGTATTTATTTTCTCCCTCTTTTACCATCCATTTTAGACCCCCTCCTCCTACCTAGCTAGCACTTCTGCTGGTCTAGGTGGTTTGCATGAGTGGGTGGCCCTTATTTTTAGTCCTTGTGGAGTCTGAGCCTCTGATCACTATGCCCTTGGCAGGCAGTGGTTGCTGTCCTTGACCATTTACATTTAAAACCATGTGAATACAAAGAGAGGCACCAGAGTCCCAGCTATATTTTTATCTGCCCCTAATATGTACCAGCAGTTCTATATCTTTGAGAAAATCAGGGTCAATTCCTTCTGCTCGTATAATGATTCCTTTTTATACCAACTAGATTACTGTCATGGTGAACCTAAGGTGACTAGATATCAACTGTAGTTTTAAGTTTAGTGAGCCTTTCACTGTGTTACTTGGTACAAGTATTCCCTTCCGGGACCAAGAGCTTAAAACTAATAATACCTAAAGTTGTAGTAATTCCTAGGCCCCAGGTGAAGGCCTAGGAATGATGGCGAACGGGATCATTCCTACAGCTTTCCGTTGGTTCCTGGACCCATGAATTATAGGTATTGGAAATATAGCACCATATAATAACCACCATATAAGCCTAACATAGTACTGGCTTAAGGTATAAGTGGCATCCTGAAGAATGATGCCCCTTTCCCACAGGGTTTCATCTCCAAGCTGATATATCATCTGTACCTTCAACATGATATATCTGTTCGGTGGCAGGTTCTGGATGATATGACACATGGTATGGCATGGTCTTGGTCCTGATCCTGAACCCTAGGGGTTGGTGCTATGTCTTTCCTATTGGTGCTATGTCTTTTTCTATTGGTGCTATGTCTTTTCCTATTGGTGCTATGTCTTTTCCTATTGGTGCTATGTCTTTTCCTATTTCCTGGCTAGTGATTTGGACATAATGCCCTCTTCACTACAGATACTTTAATAACATGGAATCTGCTGTGTTGTATGCATGAACCACAATTCTCGGTTACTTGTATTTCAGCCTGCAGCTGTTCTTTTTGTCAGCCCTACCCCAAACTAACAACCTTCTGTGCCACTTGATAAGTGGATGTGTGTCTTCTAACACCTGAAGAGGTCCACAGAGCACTTTATTTCTTTCTTAGAGATAGAAGGGACAAAAATAATTTGCCCTTTCCTTTTGAGAGGAGGTTCCAACATGCCTCAAACCACCAGACTCCTAGATAAACTCTGTGGGGTTTATCTCCCACACTCTGGAGCAGTGTATCTTATATTCAGGTGTTTAGTATTCCTTGCTCATCAGGTCTCATTCAGAGGAGTTATTAATACAGGTGGACCAGTGTGGGGCTCTGCACAATGTCAATAGTTGGCTGCCCTTCCCCCCTTCAGTCTCCTGGATGAAGAGGCTCCCATTCATCTGAAGGAATTATCCTCTGTTCAGAGGACAGCAGCAGAGAACAGTTAGCAGCCACCAGTCATAGTATCTGAGGACAGTGGACCAGCCTGGCGAAGGGGAGGGGTAGGAACACACCCTAGCACCCACCACACCCTATAAACATAAAATGATGTTATCTGGAGACAAAGGAGGAGAAGCATTGGGTGGGGAGGGATCAAAATTGAGGATACTAGGATCTCACCAAAACATTGCAAAGAAGAGCGGTGGAAGGCAGTTGCATTGCAATAAAGAGAGGAAACTAGGGTACTGGTTGCCAGAGTTCAGAATAGCCCCAGGGCTTTCCTGTGGAAGTGGCAGCAGTGTAGGGGTGGAGAGAGGGTAGTTACATATTCAGAGAATTAGCAAGTCAGTTGTGAAACACTTGGCTGTTTGAAATTGGCTATGGTGGGAGTATTCCCAGCACAAAAATCAGCTAACACGGGAAATTAGGGCTTTTATCCTCTCCCTGAAAATAGTTTACCAGCTCATCATTGTTACTAAAAAGTTTCTGAAAAGAATATCAAAACAGGAAAAGGTGAAGAGTAGGAGAGCCCCCAAGCCCCAAACTCTCCCTACTTAATAATTTACCCTGGAGCCAGAGTTCATCCCTGCACATTTTGCTTTTCCGCAAATGCAATCAGAAAGTGCCATCTGGCTAGCCATTTTTTTTGAGGCCATTATTGTTATTTTTTCTCGTGTAAAAAAAAGTCCATTTACTTCCGGGGTTTTCTCAGTAACTTTATGTTGCCATAGATATGAAGAAACTCTCCCCATTCTGTTTTTCCGCCTCCTGTGGATTTCGTCCTTGTATAATTGAAAAGCTAATCATGTGACTCCCCTGCTGAAAACAAATCAATGGTTCTTGGCAGCATTTACATATAAAATCTAACTTCAGAGACTGCTGTATGACCTGAGTTCTTCTCAGAAGCAGAATATGAAATGAGGACTTGCGTGCAGGTCGTTTATTGGAGAGGTGATCTCAGGGCAGGAGGGAGAGATGGAGAAATGTGAAAGAGGGAGGGGGATAGAGCCACGGCAAAGGTACATTGATTACTGCCGTGTTTAATGAGGGTCCTTCGATCCTGCATCCTGCTGGGGCCTTCTGAAGAGTATCTAAAATGCCTTTCAGAATCCACATCAACTGGGAGAAGCATTCTTTTATGGTCTCTTTCCCTTTGGTGAGGATCGCCCCACGAGATCTATATTCCCCCACTCACCACACACACTTGTAGGCTACACATGCCTAAGAGCTGAGTGGTCTTCTTTCAGTGCCCCACCCCGAGGAGCCAGAGAAAAGTCCGAGCTGGAAACATGGCACTGAGTCACAGTGAGTATCTGTCGATACCAAATGACACGAAGCTCATATGGATCTGTTTCTTGAAGCCAATGGGAGGTGGAACAAAAGAGGCAGCTGATACATATGGCGTATAAAGCCTTCCCTGCTTTTCCATTTTAGTCTTGCAGTCCCATCTCTGGGCATGGTCTCCCTTACAGCCCGTATGTACCAATCCCTTACTCTAACCAATCTTTGCCATTCTATATCATCTGATTTTTTTCGCTTTGCTTTTGGTACATGTTGATCTCTCTTCTTGAAATGCTGCCACTTTTCTCTCTTGGTTAACTCAATCTTTTAAACTAACCTCAGACGTGCCTCTTTCCTGGAAGCTTCGGTGCTTGCCCTCAGTTAGGTTCAATGCCTCTATAACTCTCAGAACACCCTCATTACAGCTCTACTAAAGCCCTATTGCCACATACTATAACTCTAACACAGAAGTCTGTGTACTACTCAGCCTTCCACACAGGTCCACAAGGATGGAATTTTAAATTTCCACATCCTGGGTGCCTACCACAGTACTTTGCTGCATAATACATGTCCCATAAATACTTGTGGACTAAATGAATGTGTGCATTTTGATTTTGCAGTGGACTGCATCTCCTAAACAAAGAAAATCTAATCTGAGGCCATTCAAAGAATTTAAACATGCATATATTTTGAAAGAAGTTTTCTAGGTATCCAAGTATGTCTTGGATATATACAAAATCAACAAGGCAATAACAATGAAACTGTAAAAAAAAAAAAGTCAAGCAATAAATTGGTGATTATAAACAGAAGGCTCCTGCTCTCATGAATTAGATTTGTAAGACACAGACACATAACGTTATGAATAATGATAAAAGAGGGGAAAATAACCCACTGAGAGATGAAATATTATAAGGTAGTATAATTACTAGGAGATCAGAGGATTCTGGAATCTTCTGCAGATAGAAGGACAAGGAGGTTTCTAGGCAGTGGGTGAGATTTGAACTAGTATATGTAGTGGTGGATAGCAGTGACTCTGGAAGAGAACCCATAGGTTCAAACTCCTAAGTCACATATCACCCTTTATCTGTGTCATCTTGGGCAAATTATAGTTGCCTCATCTATAAATTTGAGTTAGTAGTTATACCTAATTTATGTGGGTATTGTGAGGATTAAAATAAGTAATACATTTATAGAGATTAGAACAGGGCCTGGCATATAATATTTGTATTATATATATATATATATATATATATATAGTATACTTACCTTAGAAAATGGGGAGGTGAGTCTCTTAGCAGAGACATAAGATATGTTTGGGAGTCAATAAAGGGACTAGTTTACTTGTAGCACAGAGTTTGTGTGGGGGAAATGGTGGGAGGTAAAATTGGAAAGCTATTTTTGATTCTTACTGAGAACCCAAAGAGTCAGTATAGCCAGCAATGAGAGCAAAAATGAGGTAAGGTGACTGTACGTCTTAGTTTCCCCTGTGGTTTAATTACTGCCTTGTTATAATTCCTAGGATACCTGTCACTTTCAAAAGTGTCTTGTTTGGATAAAAGATACTTAAAAAAGTGATATTTAAACAAGGGTCAAAGGGATTTGTGGAGATTATCTGGCATAAATGTATAATATGCACTACAGAAAAATATAGGTTGTTAAGAGACTGTTGTGCGTTTGTTTAAAATCATATTTGTTTCCATGGAATCATAAAAACTCAGTATTGATGGGGACCTTGAGAGAATGTGATAGAATTCATTCTTCATTTTTATATTGGCACACCGTAATTTGCTTTCAATGTATTTTGAAATGTTCAAAGAAGTATGTGAAGCCAAATTCTTTGCATAAACAACAACAAAAAACAACACACACGCAAAATAGGCCGGAAGTCAAAGCTCATGACAAGGAAATTATAGATAGCTCATGTGCATGGGAAGTTCTTTACTTCATATTCAAATGGCAGCCCTGAACTATTTCCATATGCCAGATTTGGAATTGTATACATTAGTCAGTACTTTGGTTTGGATAGTGACAACACCATTATGTGGCAGTGTTTGTGGGATGATGTCAACATTCTGCACTTTGCCCTTATTATCTAATGAGCATAAGTGAGAAACTGGGAGACTTAAAGTGCTGATACTAGTGCTACGAACTATGGTTCTTATAATTTTAATAAGGCAAAATTTGAAATCATCAGTTGGCTTAAAAAAGCACCTATCAGTCTAGTGTTGAGTCAACTTAAGTCCACTCACTGGGCAGGAGTAAGAGATGCAGGACAGACCTTCCATGTGTGAGCCCTGTTACCCTGTGCTCACTTGAAGCTGGTCAGAACCCATGCAAAGCTGGTCACCTCAGTGGAGAATGGGATATGAGAGATGTGACATGGTGAAGATCGGAAGTGGTATGTGAGAGGTGTCTGATACAAAGTCTTTTTTAGATTGCACTGGTATTTTCATTTCACCTGTACTGACTTTTTCCTAGAGTTCAGTTCATTTTCTTCACACATTTGGAATTAGGGTGTGTAGAGTCACCTTGAATGAAAGGATATTTCTTTCTCTCTCCACTGACTAGTTTGGTACCACTGCTTTAATTGTAGTCTAGAACCACATTTTATTAAAAAAAATTTTTTTTTTCAACGTTTATTTATTTTTGGGACAGAGAGAGACAGAGCATGAACGGGGGAGGGGCAGAGAGAGAGGGAGACACAGAATCTGAAACAGGCTCCAGGCTCTGAGCCATCAGCCCAGAGCCCGACGCGGGGCTCAAACTCACGGACTGCGAGATCGTGACCTGGCTGAAGTCGGACGCTTAACCGACTGCACCACCCAGGCGCCCCTAGAACCACATTTTAAATGGTTACTAAAGACTGTTGTTGTCTAGTGATACTGGGTATGTTTTATATCCAGTTACAAAGCCAGAGAGTAGCTTGGTTCAGATTCTGTTTGCAAGGCTCTGTCTTGCCACATTTCGTATAAACTGTATTTCCAGGCAGCTAATGAGGTGTTTCTCCCTGCCTCCCCCCCACCCCCGTGCCCCAGGTACCTGTCATGAGATGGTAAGTCCTAGCCTAGCCCAATTTCTGGTAATGAATATGGCTTTAGTCTATTGCTGTGGGAGCTATGTGACTTCATTCCTACCTACCACTTTGTTTCTGTTCTATTTCTAGACCTTGACATGACTATCCTTTTTTGATTTATTTTTTAAAAATCCACTCTTTTTTGGGGTGCCTGGGTGTCTCAGCCGGTTGAGCGTCTGACTTCAGCTCAGGTCATGATCTCACAGTTTGTGAGTTCGAGCCCCACATCGGGCTCTGTGCTGACAGCTCAGAGCCTGGAGCCTGCTTCAGATTTCTGTGTCTCCCTCTCTCTCTCTGCCCCTTCCCCGCTCATACTCTGTCTCTCTTTGTCTCTCAAAAATGAATAAATGTTAAAAAAAAAATAAAAAAAAATAAAAAAAAAATCCACTCTTTTTTATTTTAATCTCCCATACTACTTGGAACATTGAGCTGGGGCATATCTATACCTAAAGCTACAAAGCTATCTTGACTGGAAATCTCTTGGAAAAATTATTTTGAACAGATAATTCTCCTTCCAGGCAAACTACTAATCAAGTGTAAGTGTAAAACAAAAATGTTTCCATATGTGCAAAGGCTCAAGAGAGTTTGCCTTCTTCACATCATTTCAGAAAAAAAAAAAAACCCAACTAAACCTGCACTTTTACAAAAAAGAAAGGTACAAACCAAGAGATGAGAAGATTCAGAATTTAGGAAACATTTGATCTAATTCAGGAGAGCAGTAAAGAGAAATACCAGGAAGAAAGTCTTCAGGCAAGATGGGATTCACAGGATAAATAGTAGTAAAGGGAAGTCCCCAGGCATAAAGTGGGTTATCTGAGATGCACAGACACATTAATCAAGAGAAAAGAAAGTAAATTATAAACAACAGGTAAAACCACAGAAGCTGATTAGTCATGCTCCAATATGTAGCACATGGAAATTTATCACTTTGAAATGGTCCTCAGCCTTTTTTGGTCTTTCATGCCATCTACATTTTGAAGAATACAGTTATTTAGCAGAATATTCCTCAATCTGGGTTTCTCTGCTGTTTCCTCATGACTCTGCTGTTTCCTCATGATTAGAATCAGGTTATATGGGGCACCTGGGTGGCTCAGTCAGTTAAGCGTCTGACTTCAGCTCAGGTCATGATCTCTCGGTTTGTTGGTTTGAGCCCTGCGTCGGGCTCTGTGCTGACAGCTCAGAGCCTGGAGCCTGTTTCAGAGTCTGTGTCTCCCTCTCTCTCTGCCCCTCCCCCACTCGCACTCTGTCTCTCTCTGTCTCTTGAAAATAAATAAATGTTAAAAAAAAATTAAAAAAAAGAATCAGGTTATATATTTTTGGCTGGGGTATTACATAAGTGATATATCTTTCTGGGGTATCACATCTGAAGGCACATGTTGTCCATTTATTCCTTTGAGTGATATTCATTTTGGTTTTTATTATGGTGTCTAATATCTCCACTGTCATTTTTCTTATTTTAATTAATAAATATTGGGAGGTACTTTGAGGCTGTGTGATTATCTGGTTACTCATCAAAATTCCACAGCAAAGATTAAGCACATGTCGATGATTTTTTTCCATGAATAAAATTTTAGAATTATGTTTGCAAAGTGATGATTTCCCCCTATAGTTATTAGCATTCTTCTGTAAGAAAGATTCTCTTTCTCCTTTGTTTATAGATTTATTTATCTATTTATTATCAGTATACAGACTGTGGATTCTTATTCACTGGGTTATAATCCATTGCTGTCCTTATTCATTTTAATACTCTAAATGTTCCATTTTTGTCCAGTAGGAAGGAGCCCCTTAAACTAGCACTGGTGTCTTCTTGACATGCCCACGTCAAATTTTTAAGCACTTCCTTACTTTTTTGGCATAAGGTAGTCCAAGCTCACTTTATACTTTCTCTGCTCATCCCAGGAATCAACCATTTCTTCAAAGAGCCCTGGTACATTCTGGTGCAGAAGGGTATTAGGAAACCAAAGTCTGAATGGTAGGTTTGCTCACAACTGCTGGTATGTCATAACTCGCCTGTCCTTTCATTGGACAAAGTTAATGATGGTGGTGGAGGAAACCTTGTTGTAATTTGGATGTATTTTTTTAAGTTAATTCGAAGCTCATGCTATTCTTTGTCTCCTAGCAATGCTGAGGCATGGAATGTGTAGTTTTATTTTTGGTCCTTGTTGATCTTATTTTTAGGGGGAGGATGCGTACAATGATTTGGATTCAGGAAGCCATCACTATGAGTGCCGACCAGAACCTCCAAGATCTAGTCTTTTGGTGTCTTCCTTACCCAGGGCATTTTCAGTCTCCAGGATAATGAAAATTTAGATGGAGATTTTACAATGCATTAATGTACATGCTGATAAAAACTTTGAGCCTAGAAATGTATGCTTTAACTCCCTACAATCTTTTACCTTAATAGTGTGTGGTTGCTTTGGAGTCAGAGAAGGAAGTTTGGGAGGAAATAAAGTCAAGAATTACTTCCTTCAAATGAACATTGATGGGAGGATAGCTCTTGTCATTTGCTTTTATACATTGCCTTCAGAGGCTGCTGCTGTTTTCCCAATACATTTGGCATTCTCTCTCTCTCTCTCTCGCTCTCTCTCCTTCTGCGTACATGTGTGTGTGTATCCAAAAGTGTAATCCTTGGCATTTATGAAAGTCTAATCTGATTTTATTGCTGAAAGCAGAAATATATAGAGGAGGGAAAAAAGTATCCCATTTCCTGCGGTATTGACAGCACAAATGAGGACTTAGTGTTGCATTCCAACGAGATTGTGGCTTTCATTAATTTCACACCCACGGCTGATGAATGAAAATTGTTTTGTTGTATGAGGCAGACTGCTCCTGCAGAGTAATTAATCCCCAGTGCAGGGTTGGAACAACTGCCACTGAAAATGCTGTATGTCTGCAGCTCAGCCGAGACTCGCCGGTGAGGGCTCTCCTGGCAACCACGCGCGACTCTATGATTACTTACACAGGGAGAGTGACAAATGGAACCACTGACACTCGTTTTAATTAAAGACTCCAAAACAGGTGGCCAGGTGGGACGGAGGAGAGGTACAGAGGGCTTCCTAGATAAGAGCTTCGTAGAGCAAATACGTTTCACTGTGAAAGAAGCTGTCCTGGGTGGAAAGGCTACCTCCTATTTCTGGCCAGAACAGGAACAACTGGGATGATGAAGTGCATACCGTAGTCCTCTGATAGGGAAACAAGATAGGAATTAGACAACGTGATAGGAAGAAATGAAGTCCATGAACTAGTCACCTTAATATTTAGTTTTTCAATGGTCCGAGATCTAATATGCGTTTTAAGATTCCAGCATAGCCGGTGCTTACTTATATCCAAGTACGGACAGACTGGTTTGAAATCTGTTTTCTATGCACCTAATACTTCTCTCAAAGTCACTGTGGTGAGTGCCTCCTCCACTTTGTCACACCAGCCTCACCTTCGTGAAGGGGTTAACCTGGGATCACAATCATATATTCCTTGAGCAACTCCAGCCCTCACAAAGTTTTGTTTTTTTCTTGGAGCACTAAAGTTCCCAGAAAGAGTTAAGCCCCCTTGCTTCTCCACATGTCATGTAAGGAGCAGAAGCCACACCTGGAGGTTCACCATAAGAAACAGAAGTTTTGGTTCCACCAGACTTCGGGAATCAGAATTGCATTTTAATAAGATGCCCAGGGGATTCCTGTGCAAACAAAAGTTTGAGAAGCACTGCGTGAGAGGACTCTCACCATTGACTTTCCGGAACCCTCCAGTTTCTCCTCCTCATTCCAGCTCCATTTTCTGCCTCTCACTGTTGCTGGTCACAGGGATGGTTCCTGAAAGTTTCAGGTTTGTGTGTCTTGTTCCCTTAGAACATAGATTCTGTGTTCCCCAAGAGCATGTCTTGTATCTGCCAGCGTGCCATTACACTTGGCTTTAGTAACTATTGGCTATAATTGATTAACCGATAGATTTTTTTTTAATTTTTTTTTCAACGTTTTTATTTATTTTTGGGACAGAGAGAGACAGAGCATGAACGGGGGAGGGGCAGAGAGAGAGGGAGACACAGAATCGGAAACAGGCTCCAGGCTCTGAGCCATCCGCCCAAAGCCCGACGTGGGGCTCGAACTCACGGACCGCGAGATCGTGACCTGGCTGAAGTCGGACACTTAACCGACTGCGCCACCCAGGCGCCCCTTAACTGATACATTTGATTGATTGGAAAGTGAGAACTGGAAAGAAACCCATGAGAGCACCCCCTGCTTCTGCTCCCTGCAAGTGCCCATGTGGTCTGTGCTGAAGCTCTTTGTGCTTTGTGTTGAAGGACTAGATGGCAACACAAAGGATGCTTGTCCTCACGTCTGCTGCCTCTCATCAGTTAGTAACAAATTCCTATGCTCTAACCATCTCTCTTCTGATATGTGAATTCTTTCCCAGTAGGTGCCTGGGTCTACTCACGTGAATAAACCACTAGGTCGCTCTTCCCTTGTATGTCTTATACTATACATGCTAAACCTCAGTCTGAATCTGTCTTAGGTTCAAGCTGGGAGCTCTACCAGCTGACATTTTAATAATAATTATCGTATGACTTAATAATACTCTGGGTTAAAAAAATACCTCTACTAGCTGCTGATATTTTTAAATCAGGGAATTTTACATAAATACAGATTAGTAGCATCTCTTGACACATCTGGGCCTGGCTTTCCTCAGGTGACATCAGATAGAGCTGCGTAGTGGCCGGTCGGTCAGAGAGGGTTGCACCTTTCAATATGCTGCTTTTTCTCCTCTTTATTATGTCCCTAACTCCACCTTCAAGGATCCTTGGTATTTATCCTCACATCTACACTGTTGTGGTTTTTTTTAATACCTGGCCCAAGTCCCTCATTGCCTGCTTATCTCATGGGCATTTGAGTTTGACGCCATGGTCCCACTTCTTAGTCTACTTTCTTGGACATGGCATTTTTATTTATGTATTTTATTTTTTATTAAAGAATTTTTTTTAATGTTTACTTATTTTTGATATAGAGAGAGACAGGGCATGAACAGGGGAGGGGCAGAGAGACAGGGAGACACAGAATCTGAAGCAGGCTCCAGGTTCCGAGCTGTCAGCACAGAGCCCGATGCGGGGCTCGAACTCACGGGCCATGAGATCATGACCTGAACTGAAGTCAGAAGCTCAACCGACTGAGCCACCCAGGCGCCCCAGACATGGCATTTTTAAAGCATGCCGTTTTCTTTTGCTTTCCATTTTATAAGGATGTCCTATAAAATGCCATTCTTTTCCAGGGTATATTTGGGGTACTGTGATCCCAGGCACAGAAAAATTCAGACCTTTCCTATCAGCGCCTTCAGCATTGGGAGCTTGTCAGAGTGTGAGAAGAATACATTTGAATGATATAGAAACCCACAGGCCATGTTTTCTTGGTTGTTCTCACTGGACTCCTTAGAATACACTACACCTTAGAATGGCACTGGCCATTTCCAATAACCTATAATGTACTGGATAAAAAAAAAAAATCATTTCTCAGAACTCACTATTTTCTACTTGGAGCTTAAAATTTTAATTTCTAGAGCTAGAATTTTCTGTAATAGTTCTTCTCCATTTATATTTTGGATTTGGAAACCTATCATTGACTTCTGTATCTCTCAAGGAGTCTGATGCATCTTACTGCTGGTTTGCTTTGGGAGATATGGAGTGTGTAGAATTATCACGTATGTCTCCAGCATGCCTTTGGAGTGTCTGCGCTGTGTGAAGCATCATGGCTCTTGTGGCACAAGGGAAAGGACCCTGTGCCTTCCAGAGGGAAGCTGAAAGTCTGGCCTGTGTGTAAAGAGCAGGCAGGGAGTTAGACACTGCTGACCATCCAAGGGAGAGCTTTTCCACAGCGTGCTTCCTCTGCATTTCTGGCAGAAAGAGTTTATTATAGGACATGGGATACACTGACAAACGGCTTTTAGAACTGGTTGCCTCCCCTGGAGTCAGCAATTGGAAAGGTGAAGGGGGAGGGTGGAGTGGGGGGAGAGAGAAGCACCGGGCACAGACAGTGAATATATTCCTTGGCAGTTATCCCAACTAAAGAGAGTATTTTAATGTTTCTAATCATATGCATACCCATTCAGCCAAAAAGGCTTTTATTTTACGGCTTATGACGAACTCGTGTGAGAACTAATTTGCTTCCCCTGTCATCTGCACTTAATGCACACATCAGGAAGAGCGGCATTCAAAACCCATTACTAAATTATGATATATATGTTGGGACAAGGTATCACATAGAAATAGCAAATAGCAGTGTGATGTGTGGTAATCATACCCGGAGGAGCTGGAAGCTTAGAGCATCTACAGAGCAATCATCGAAAGGGTGCCCAGGTTCTACTTCAGATCCCACCTCTGTGCAGTGCATGGGAGTGAGTCCTCCTCTCTATCAAATTGGGTTAACCCTGAAGAGTCGGTTTCCCCTTCCCTCCTTTCTTCACTCCTTCTTTCCCCCCCTTCTTCCCTCCCTGTTTTCCTCTTAGTTCTTGCAAAAATCTCTGAAAAGTAATTTTCAGAAAATCAAATGTTTTGTTCTTTTCTCATTCCCCACACTAAGGCATTACATTAGTCCTGATTAAATCTTTATTATAGATGATCCTAATAGCTCTTCTGTCTGGTTTTTCTCCTTCAGTCTTCTTTAGCAAGCAGAGGCCAATGAATTACTGCCAGTTGCCTTTGCTATGGGGTTATTTTCCAGGGATGCAATAATTTCCTTTTAAATCTCTATCCCAGAAAATAAATGCCAATGAGCTTTCCACACAGGTTGCATTTGTACCCACATCCCCAGTTTTACCCATTTCTAGATTTCCCTTTTTTCTCTAAGGATCATCTAAATTTGGGACTTCGGAACTATATCATGGTTTTGATTACTGAAGACCCCACTGCAGGAAATACTATGATGGAGGACAGTGGGTCATTTTCTAGTTAGAATGTTGGGGTGGGGCATCTTGTACATAGGAAATACACACACGTTGGGACATATAGTCCATCTTTAAAGAGTTTTTTGAAAAGTCTGAATTTGGTGAGATTTACACAATATATGGTTTTATTCCTTTTAAATCACTGTCTTTAAAGATGTTTCATCCAACCTCTCTTTTTAAAAATTTCATTAACATCTCAGACAAATTCCATGATTATTCCAAACTTTTCTACACCTAGAGCATTACTTGTCTTATCCCATTTAAGGATTTTCTTTCTCTTTCTGCTGATGTGACTTGGGGTGGAAGGATTTGGGGGGATGAGAGGGTGTGGTCTTCTCATAGACCATACCATCTGCCTTCCTTTCCCTCACCCTCCTTTCTTTTCCGAAGTACCCATCCTTATGCTTCAGGAAGGAGAGAAGTGATTGAAACTGATTAGTGTTTCTCATTTATATCTTGGCTGACACTGGTTGGCTTTCCTGGATGCCTCTCTATTACCTGCCCCTAACATCTGTGGAGCCTGGGGTGAGTATAGACGGAGGCTTAGACACCCTGTGTCTAAATATAAAAAGTTATATATCAAGCCCACAAAGTGTTAAATAAATATATTTGTATACTTCTCATGATATACCTTCAGAATGACCTTCAGGACCAGGTTAAAATTTAACATTCTTGAACCCCTTGTATTCTTGTGTGTAAACATGGGATGAACTGTCCTGTCCTTCTCTCCATCCATGGCCCAAGGCCTACCATCCTTATCTTTCCAGTCCTGGAATTGTTTTGCATTGATCACGGCCTTGCACACTTGTGTGTAGTTGCTGGAGTCAATATGTCAAGCTCTGTTTGACTTCTTGCCACTTGCTGCAACTATTCACCCTTGGCCACTCTTTAGGTGGAGGGGTTGTGCTTCTCAGGGAAGAAATCTTTGTGGGCTCTAGAAGCAGGCTTAGTTAGGACCACCAGGAGAAAGAACTCAGTGTATCATTTGAAGAAGGTACCGGCTTCAGATAGGCACATCCCTCTGTCTCTTACCTTGTAGGGATGGGAGTGGCTATAGGAGGGCAAAAATTGGGGCCTCTAAATAGCAAGCTAATGACTAGCTACTGTAATAATCCTCTCTACTCCCCTTTATCTTCTGTTGATATAAGGTCGGGGGGGTTGAAGAGAGTGGAGAGGTGGTTGGAGAATAGCAGAGCTTATTTATCTGTTTCTTGATAAACCCAGGAGAGTCTGTTGGTCCCCAATTATTGGGTAATCTGTGCCTCTGTGTTCTCAGTTTATAGTCTTAGTGGCCATTCTAGGGCCGATAAGAAAGCCTCTCAATAACTTAATATGCATGCAAACTAAATATCTTTTCTATTAGAGTGGGTAACTTTGCCAATTAAAAAGGAAAGGACTGTTTAGACAAATATTTACCTTGATCTTTGCTTTCTGTGTATAGAAATTTTCTTTTACTTCACAGTATACAAATAGCGTAATTGTAATTTGGCTTAAAAATGTGTTCCTAGCAACATGCAAATTACCAATTTAATCTCTTCTCTTCCTAGCTTCGCCCCATGCTTCTGCACCACCATCTGTCACCAGGTTGGCAATGCTCATACACAGTATCCCTACAAACACCAATTCCTAAAAAATCTCCAAAGATGCGTCAACATGTTTGGTTTTCTTATGTAATAGATATTGCTTACTTTCTAAGCATCATTGCATTGGCAAGGAATCTACACCTTCTCACATGGTGCCTTCACTCTGATATTTCTCATTCAAGGCATCATTTTAAAAAGCTAGGGACTGAGCATGAAGTTGTTATGGGGATAGCCTTGAATTCACTCTATATTAAAATGTAAATCACAAACATCATTGTTACTATTGGTAAAAATCACCACAAATTGCACAACTGATTATGATACTAAAAAGACAAGCAATTCCCTTATGATCTAAAGTAGAAAAGGCAAAAGACAGCAGGACTTTGTAATGAAGACAGAGAATCTGACCTGGGCGGGGGGGACCCTAATTTATGGAAGGTCCTAGATAAACGGAACAGGTCATATAATTCACTTTGAAATACAATAACTCAGTAGCTACTCCCATGCTTTCACAGAGATATAATACTTTTAGAAATATTTACGTGAAACAAGGTGAGAATTATATAATAAACACACGTGTATGCACATATGTGCGTGTAATGTGCCAGGAACAATGATTGATAGATTAATGATTTTACCTGTATTTCACATTTATTCCTTAAAACAACTCTGTGGGAGAAATAAAGGTAATTCCACTTTATATATACTGCATACTCAGAAAACTTACATAATCTGCCCAAGTTCATTTAAAATGCAATGAACTAGTATAGCCACTATGGAAAATAGTATGGAGGTTCCTCAAGAAATTAAAAATAGAACTACCATATGGTCCAGCAATCCTACTTCTGAGTATGTATGCAAAGGAAACAATATCATTACTTGCAGAGATACCTGCATTCCTATGTTTCTAGAGCAATATTTAACAATAAGCAAGGTATGGAAATAACCTGTCAACAGGATAAAGCAAATGTGATACACACACACACACACGTATATATACATATATATTTATATCAAATCGAATATTGTTCTGCCTTAAAAAAAAGAAGGAAATCTTATCATGTGAGACAACATGGGTGAACCTGGAAGGCGCTATGCTAAGTGAAATAAGCCAGAGAAAGACAAATACCACACAGTATCACTAGTATGTGGAATCTAAATATGTATGTATATATTTATATATAAATATATAAAGTTAAACATTTAAGTTCCATATATGTATATATTTTCATATATATGGAACTTAAAGAAATAGAAAGTAGAAAAATAGTTGCCAGGGGCTGAGGGGTGGAAGAAATAGAGCTTGGTAAAAAGATACAAAATTTCAGTTATAAGACGAATAAGGTCTGAGGATCTAATGTATAACATAGTGACTATAGTTGATAACACCATATTGTATAATTAAAATTTGCTAATAGAAGAGAACTTAAATGTTCTCACATACACAAAAAGTTAAGTTTGTGAAGTGATGGAATGTGTTGATTAATGCAGTGAGGGGGAATCCTTTCACATGTACACATGTACCAAATCATCACATTGTGTATTTTAAATATCATACAATTTTACTTGTCAATTACACCTCAGTAAAGCTGGAAACATGGGAATGCAAGCTGGTGCAGCCACTCTGGAAAACTGTATGGAAGTTCCTCAAAAAACTAAAAATAGAACTACCCTACAACCCAGCAATTGCACTACTAGGCATTTATCCAAGGGATACAGGGTGCTATTTTGAAGGGACACATGCACCCCAGTGTTTATAGCAGCACTATCGACAACAGCCAAAGTATGAAAGAAGCCAAATGTCCATCGATGGATGAATGGATAAAGAAGATGTGGTATATATATATGATATATATATGTGTGTATATATATATATATATATATATATATATATACACACACATATATATATGTATATATATATACACACATATATATATACACAATGGGGTATATATATATACACAATGGAGTATTACTCGGCAATCAAAACAAATGAAATCTTGCCATTTGCAACTATATGGATGGAACTGGAGGCTTTTAGGCTAAGTGAAATTAGTCAGTCAGAGAAAGACAAAATAATGACTTCACTCATATGAGGACTTTAAGAGACAAAACAGATGAACATAGGGAAGGGAAACAAAAATAATATAAAAACAGGGAGGGGGACAAAACAGAAGAGACTCATAAATATGGAGAACAAACTGAGCGTTACTGGAGGGGTTGTTGGGGGGGATGAGCTAAATGGGGGTAAGGGCCACTAAGGAATCTACTCCTGAAATCATTGTTGCACTACATGCTAACTAATTTGGATGTAAATTTAAAAAAAATAAAAAATAAAATTAAAATAAAAGCAAAAAAATAAAATAAAATAAACATTGAAGGGCGACTGGGTGGCTCAGTCGGTTGAGCGTCTAACTTCAGCTCAGGTTATGATCTCATGGTTGATGAGTTCGAGCCCCTGCGTCAGGCCCTGTGCTGCCAGCTCAGAGCCTGGAGCCTGCTTCAGATTCTGTGTCTCCCTCTCTCTCTGCCCCTCCCCCACTCATGCTCTGTTTCTGTCTCAAAAATAAATGAACATTAAAAGTTAAAAAAAAATAAACATTGAAAAAAAAGAAGGTAGCTCTTCATTGTCACTCATCTTTGCAGGAGGTGATTTTCTTGCATTTAAAAATTTCTTTAAAATTTTTTTTCTACTGATGTCCCTCTTAAATACACAAACACTCACCTAGTCCATTTAAAATTTCTCATGTTGGGGCATCTTGGTGGCACAGTCAGTTAAGCATCCGACTCCTGATTTCAGCTCACGTCATGATCCCATGGTTTGTGAGATTGAGCCCTGCATCAGGCTCTGTGCTAACAGCGTGGAGCCTGCTTGGGATTCCCTCTGTCTCCTGTCTCTCTATCCCTCATCCCCTTTCTCTCTCTCTCTCTCTCTCTCTCTCTCTCTCTCTCCCATCTCTCTGCCCCTCCCCACTTTTTGGTGCGCTCTCTCTCTCAAAATAAATAAACTTAAAAAAATAAAATTTCTCATGTTATGGGGATTCAAGGTACAGCATAGAGAATATAGTCAATGGTATTGTAATAGCATTGTATGTACATATGGTGGCAACACTTGTAAGCACAGCATAAGGGATATATACACTTGTTGAATCACTGTGTTGTACACCTGAAACTAACATTGTGTGTCACCTGTACTTAATACATTATTTTTAGACAAACAAACAGCTGGAAACAATAAAAACAGAAGAAGCAATGAAACTGTGTTGCAATACAGGAACTTCTAGCTCCAAAATCAATTTTCCTTACCACTATTTCCTTCTCTCCCATTCTCTTTTACTTCTTTTCTTAACAGGAAGGTATGAAGTACTTGGTATGTGCCAGGTATGTTTCCAGGGGCTGTGTGCGCACCAGGGGCAACCCAAAGTTCCTGCCTTTGGCTTGCAAAGGCAGAGGGTAATCAAATAGCGAGCTAAAATAAATACATAATATACCTTGAGGTGGTGGTAAACTTTGTGAAGGAAATTTCCAAAAGGTGAGACAATTGAGAATGAGGGATGAGGTAACAGGTAGAGGCAGGGGTAAAACTGTCTTTCAGATATGGAGGTCAGGGAAGTCTAGCAACTGATGTGCTTCACAAGGCATTGGCTGCCCTATTGAAGTGTCTAAGTTCCACATGGCCCTGTAAACAAGATGCATTTGTCAATGGAAACCCTTAGTTGCTTTCGGCTATCTGCAATGTGTCTGTAGCTCATGGGTTTTGTTAGCAATGTACGCATGTTCATCCTTCATGAAAAAGAAGTGTGTGAGATGTTTCTAAATACATAGGAATGATATTTGTCTTTCTCCATCTGACATATTTCACTTAGCATAATACCCTGTAGGTCCATTCATGTTGTCACAAATGGCAAGATCCGGGGGCCCCTGGGTGGCTCAGTTGGATAAGCCTCCAACTTTGGCTCAGGGCGTGATCTCACAGTTTGTGGGTTTGAGCCCCACGTCGGGCTCTGTGCTGACAGCTCAGAGCCTGGAGCCTGCTTCAGATTCTGTGTCTCCTTCTCTCTCTGCCCCTCCCCCACCCACACTCTTTCTTTCTCTCTCTCAAAAATAAATAAACGTTAATTTTTTTTTTAAACAAATGGTGGGATCTCAGCCTTTTTTATAGCTGGGTAATATTCCATTACATATATGGAATGCATCTTTATCCATTCATTTATCAATGGACATTTGGGTTTCTTCCATATGTTGGCCATTGTAAATAAGTTGCAAAAAGCATCGGGATGCATATATTTTTTCAAATTAGTGTTTCCATTTTCTTTGGGTAAATTTTCAATAGTAAAATTGCTGAATCATAAGGTATTTCTATCTTTAATTTTTTGAGGAACCTCTAAGCTGTTCTCCAGATTGGCTGCACCAGTTTACATTCCCACCAAAAGTGCACAAGGGTTCCTTTTTCTCCACATCCTTGCCAACACTTACTTACTTATTTATTTATTTGTTTATTTATTTATTTTTATTAACATTCTAGCCATTCTGGCAGGTATGAGGTGATATGTCATTGTGGTTTTGATTTGCATTTTCCTGATGTTGACCTTGTTTCCCATGTCTGTTGGCCATCTGTCTATCTTCTTTGGGAAAATGTCCGTTCAGGTCCTCTGCCCATTTCTAAATTAGATTATTTGTCCTTTTTGGTGTTAAGTTGTATAAGTTCTGTATATATTGGATATTAATCCCTTATCAGATATGTTGTTTGTGAATACCTTCACCTATTCAGTAAGTTGTCTTTTCGTTAGGTTTCCTTCACTGTGCACAAGATTTTAACTTTGGTATAGTCCCAATTGTTTATTTTTGCTTTTGCTTCCCTTGCCTCAGGAGATATATCTAGAAAAATGTTGTGACAGCTGATGTCAAAGAAATTACTATCTATGTTTTCTTCAAGGAATTTTATGGTTTTGTGTCTCATGTTTAGGTCTTTAATCCATTTTGAGGTTTTTTTGGTGTGCGTGTGTAGATGGTATAAGAAAGTAGTCCAGTTTCATTCTTTTGTATGTAGCTGTCCAGTTTCCCCGGCACTATTTATTGAAGGTACTATCTTTTCCTCCTTGTATATTCTTGTCTCCTTTGCTATAGATTAATTGACCATATAAGTATGGGTTTATTTCTGGGGTCTCTATGCTGTTCTATTGATCAGTGTGTCCATTTTTGTGCCAGTACTGTACTGTTTTGATTACTACAGCTTTGTAGTATACAGTAAAACCTTAGTTTGTGAGCATAATTCATTCCAAAAACATGCTTGTAATCCAAAGCACTTGTATATCAAAGCAAATTTCAAGAACCATTGGCTCAGTTGTGATCATGTGACATTCAACATCACGTGCTACTCGTATTACAAGACATCATTCTTTTATCAAGTTCAAATTTATTAGAAATGTTTGCTCATCTTGTGGAACACTCACAGAACAAGTTACTCCCAATCCAAGGTTTTACTGAAATCTAGGATTGTGATTCCTCCAGCTTTGTTCTTCTTTCTCAAGATTGCTTTGGCTATTTGGGGATCTTCTGTGGTTCCAGATACATTTTAGTATTAGTATTAGTATTAGTATTAGTATTAGTATTAGTATCTGTAATTCTGTGAAAAATAGGGTTGGTATTTGGATAGGAATTACATTAAATCTGTAGATTATTTCAGTTAGTATAGACATTTGAACAATTTTAATTCTTCTAATCTGTGAACATGATATATTTTTACAGTTAACAATGTATAATATCAGTCACTGCAAATAGTGATGGTTTTAAATCTTCCTTTCTGATTTGCATGCATTTTATTTCTTTTTATTGCCTGATTGCTCTGGCTAGGACTTCTAATACTATGTTGAATAAAAGTGGTGAGAGTGAGCATAGTTCTTCCTGATGTAGGAGGAAAAGGTTTCAGCTTTTTATCATGGAATATGATGTTAGCTGTGGGCTTGTCACATGGGACCTTTATTGTGTTGAGTACATTTTTAATTGTCCATCATAAAAATCAATCCCTAAGTAACACATTGGTTTTCAGTGATTTTCTTCTTTCCATTTCTTCTGGAGTTACTTCTTCTCCATTCATTTATTAATTCAACTCATGCTTATTGAGCACCTCCTATGTTTTGTGGTACATCTCTTGCTGCCAATGCAAAATTTATTGCTGTACAATGTAAGCTCTGCAGTTTATGAGTGAAAGAAAACAAACTATTTCCCAAACATTATTATTCTTCTGAATTATTTGTCTCTACTTTTATACCATTATTGACATTACCTAGTATGGAATGGGACCCTCTTAGAGAACATTAGTTAGTTTGAACCATTCCAAAGGACCTAGAAATGACCTAGTTTAGTTGCAGGGTAGGAACGGATCAGCTAGTAGTTTTACACTAAGACTTTGGAGAGTTGCCTAGGTTTTACAGTTTAGTATGAAATGCACTGTGTTCTGTTTCAGTATTGTGAAGGGTAGTTGTCTTGCTATGAGCTGAATACCATGACCAAGGAATCTACAGCAGAACCAGATGTGGACACAGATACTAGACTTATGAGGCCAAATTTGCGGGGACAGTACTCTAAATCCCTCCTGTGGCTATACTTTCATAGATCTCAAAGGAGTCCCTCTGAGGCTGGCACCTGACAGTATCCAACTTATATTTGATAAATTTGCTATGAACTTATGTACAGATACTTAGTGAATATTTATGTGCTAAATACCATGTTAGGCATTTTGAGGAAGTAGGAAGGTGTTTAAGAACCAATTCCTTCTCTCAAGTTCTTTACATGTCACTTGGAAGAGACAGATCAACTTGTGAAACAAGAGTAGTAGCAAAAGATGGCTTAAATGCCTGGATTCAAGGTAGAAAGGAATGCAAGTAAGTAGAAAAATAACTACTTGGAAAGTTGGTGACCTAAGATAACCTTGCTTTGAAATCTGGGAAATGAAAATAGAATAAGAATGTGCTTGGTTGGGGGAGGGGAATTTTCCAATCCAGGGTAAGTGTTTGTTTTAGATTGGATTCCCCAGATAAGGGTTTGAGTGTACCTAATGTATTTGGGAAGTGATCACAGGAAGCCTCCGTAGGAGAGTGGAAATTGAGACAGAGAAGGGAAGGAAGCAAATAAACATTGTTGTTGAGCAAGTTACTGCTCTTGACAACCAGAGCTCAATCCTACAATATAGAATGCACTTCAAAGGGGCAAGAAATCTGAGATATTTATTCGCCACCCTTCATAAATCACTGGCTGAGGGCTGTTACGAGGAGGTATTAACTCCCCGGAACTTCCAGCTTAGAGAAAGCCAACAGGTAGAGAGTCACAGGTGTGTGTCCTAGAATCAGCAGCAAACCCTGGAACTATACACCATGGTGAGATAGGTGGGGCTCCTACTCTTGGAGCATGTGTGGGGAATAGTCCTACAGAGGCTCTCAGGCTTGGCATTAAAAACATTCTGATACTTAAGTCTATTAGAAGTTAAATTTGCTGCAATAGATGTAAAAGATACACACTCAGCAAATGGCACCAAAAGATACTAGTCCGGAGGATATTCAGGAAGTTTGGTTTCTTACGTCCCTCCATTTTCTCTTAAGGGATATGTTTATGTTAGCAGCAGCGGCCTTCTGCCTCCCGAGGATGAGCCCCTGCTGGGCAGAGGCTTACTACAACTTCTAGACCAGTAACTGCTTTACTTTGTGTTCTGGATTCTTTTATGAGATGGCCAGTCAGGTGTGGCCACAAGAGAAGACAGAGGACAGGCTCAGGAAAGCAATGTTCTTATACTCACAGCTTCTAGGGACAGGAGGCATGGAGTGTCATGCAGAGCTATATGGAAAAGCTACCAGCGTGAACATGATGCAGAATATAGGAATGAAGGGAGAGCTTGGGCCACAGCTTTTGTTGGGGTTTCCATGGAGAATGTAGGGTGGGGCAGGGTAAACAGTTTAGGATTAGCTAAGATTAGCTATATGAATAACTTTGGTGGACTCTCAACTATGGGAGTGGTCCATAGTTGTCCTAGTGGTCCTGGGGTAATTAAGGCAGAAGAATATTGCCTTGGGGTATGCAGACCAGAGAGAGGATTTAGGGTTCTTGACTGGTTAGTTTGCATATGTAAGGCATGCTCTTGGCCAAATCCTTTACTATCTTTAAAAATTGGCCAGCCCCAGAAGGGGCAGTCTTTCCCCAGCCAGAAAAAAATTTAAGATGTCAAAACATTATAATATCTGGAAAACTAAAAAATGCATACAATACACTCTGGAACTCCAGATACTACCTTATTTCATTGTAGAAATTGCTCACCTGGACTTAATGTCTGTGCTCTGGGTATAATTTCTTACTCTGCCACCAGCACCCTCTTACTATACTGCCCATAAGTTATACACTAACAACCAGCTAGCACATATATGCAGTCACTTTGCAACTATGAAAGTGGTGTCCAGTCTATGAGCAGGAGCCACCATTTATGTCTCAGATGGCAAGGCCTTGAGAAGGATTCATCCCAGCAGGCAAACCTATCACACCAGGAGGTTTGTGCAGCGATGTATACCAGGGTGCGTGGGGGGAGCAGAGAACCGTAAAAGAGAGTGCTTTCAGTAGGCGCTCATGAGTCATAGCATGAGGGCCTTTGGCAACAGTGTTTTCATGGAATCTTCTCATCAGAAACCTTGTCAGTAGACAGGAGAGACAGATGGAGCAGGAGAGGAGAAAGATGATAGTCTCAGAATGGCTGCCGAGACAATGGTACTCATTAACATATATGAGTTCCTTTATGAAAGCCTAAATTTGTTTGCAGGAGGATTTGGAGATTGGCTCTGTGTGTGGAATGGTGGACTTGGTAGTGGGTGTGAGCAGGTGGAAGGCTGAGAAATGCTGTCTCTTATAGTAACATAAGGGTAGGCTGCCTGGGCATCTCTGACATTTTCTGAATTATATAGGTCATATTTTCATGTGATATTCAAATAAAATGACTGAGCCCCCACCCAATGAATGGTGGGAAACACAACATTCCTTAAAATCATCATCAGTAGCCACAACATCACCAACAAAAGAGTTCCAGGCATTTTTATATTCTCTCTCCATATATTATCTAAAATAGTCTCATAATAACTCCTTGGAGTAAATTCTATTATAATTTTCATTTTAGAGGTAAGGAAACAAGTATAAAGAGGTCAAATACTTATCTAAGACCATGGTTTTAGTCTGCTTGGGCTCCTATAACAGAACCATAGATTGGGTGGTTTAAACAACAAACATTTTTTTCTTCTAGTTCCAATGGCTGGGAAGTCCAAGATCAAAGTGCCAATATAGTTGGTGCCTGGAGAGAACATACTCCCAGGTTCATAAACAGCCATAAGTCCTCACGGGGAAGAATGGGAACAAAAGAGCACTGTGGGGTTTCTTTTAAAAAGGCACTAATCCCATTCATGAGGGCTCCACCCTCATGACTGAATCACATCTGAAAAGCCCCACCTCTAATACCATCACACTGGGGGCTAGGTTTTCAACATATGAATTTGGGGGAAATTAAAAATATCATCCATTGGGGCGCCTGGGTGGCGCAGTCGGTTAAGCGTCCGACTTCAGCCAGGTCACGTGAGTGTGTCCGTGAGTGTGTCCGTGTCAGGTCTCGCGGTCCGTGAGTTCGAGCCCCGCGTCAGGCTCTGTGCTGACCGCTCAGAGCCTGGAGCCTGTTTCAGATTCTGTGTCTCCCTCTCTCTCTGCCCCTCCCCCGTTCATGCTCTGTCTCTCTCTGTCCCAAAAATAAATAAACGTTGAAAAAAAAAATTATAAAAAAAAAAAAATCATCCATTGCATTCTGCCCTGGCCTTCAAAATTCATGTCTTTCTCACATGCAAAATGCATCCATTCCATCCCACAAGCCTCCAAAATATTAGCTCTTTTTTAGCATCAACTTTAAAGTCCAAAGTTTCGTGTAAATATCATTTCAATGAGATACAGTGAGACTCATCCTGAAGCAAAACTCTTCTCTAGCTGGGAAACTGAAACCAAACAACTTATGTGCTTTCAAAATACAATGATGGGAGAGGCATGGCATAGACATTCTTCTTCTAATGGGAAGAAGCCCACATTCATTCATTCATTCATTCATTCATTTAAGTAGGCTCTATGCCCAACATGGAGGTGGATCTTACAGCCTCAAGATTAAGAGTCACACACTCTACCGATTGAGCCAGCCATTCCTATGGCAATTGTGGCTTTTTCTAGCATGTATCTCAAACTCTTCCAGTCTCTACCATTACCCAGTTCCAAAGCCACCTTCATTCACGTTTTCAGTTTCTTACAGCAGCACCCCACTTCTCAGTACCAATTTTTGTCTTAGTCAACTACACCATTGGTAGACAGCAGAACTGAGCAAGCAGTCTCTAGGGCCCTAACCTCTGCAATCTGATTTTTGGTGTTTAGTGGATTCTCTGTGTCTATTTTATATCCATTCTCTATCACTTTTGTTTATCTGTCCTTCTTGACCCTCTGTCATCACCCTCACACATTTCTTCATTCCTTTAAAATTTCATTCACATAGGTCAGTTGTGTGTAGGAGATTGTCAGTTAAGTTTTGGAGACTGAGGGAAGGGGATTCCAGGCTAGCCCAATGCAGGTGAAGCACCAACTTAAGACTTCTTATTAGATATGACAGTGCTAAACATCCATCAGTCATTCTCTATTATGCAGTTTTTCTCTAGTCCATTTCTCTACCTGAGTTGGATCTTATCTCCTCTTTCTTAAGGTTATTCCTTGTAGCAGATTAACTTCAAACTTCTAATCTCCACCGAGCAGTGGGCCTGTGTTTGCATACCCAGAAGTTTGTTTAGAGCATGTTAATTTTGAGATATTCATTAAGTTCCCCATGTTTCTTGTCCTTTTTTTTTTTTTATTCACCTATTTGGTTTGCTAGCCTCTGGCACTCAGATCATACTGCTAATATTGACTCTTACTGAAATTGAGACTGGGAGCCAAAATAGGAATTCGTGTTTTTTATTGCACTGGTTTGCTCAGATTGGAGTATAATGGAGTCAGCAAGGTCTAGGTTAAAAGCTAAGGCTTGGTGATAGTAGCTCAGTAGTGGATAAAATCAAGTAATGTCTGATTTCTTCTCTCTGTATCTTTTCTTGTTTGTGTAACATGTACATTAAATGAGCTGGATTTGTTATAATATGAGCTCAAAATACCTATGCTCCATTTCCCTGATGTCTTTCAAACGTATGAGTTAGTTCCTCCCTCAAATTTTTGGAAAATTTTCTAGCAGATTGTGTAACTGTATCCCTTCTTAAGTAAAAGGTCTTCTGGCTTGGTCACAGGCTGTCTCAATAAATACAGTGTCCAATCTAGTGCAATAATAAAAACTTTGAACTGCATTCAGAGTTACTTTTTCCATCCTTCAGTTGTGATCTCCTGGGTCTGGTAGGTCTGCTGTGGGGAGTGGGGTGAGAAGACCTCATCTCTGTTTCCCGCCCTTGTTCTCCTCACCCATCCATTAGACTTCCTTTACCTTCTTTAGGGTTTGCTTTGTTTGTTTGTTTATAAAGTTTATTTATTTATTTTGAGAAAGAGAGAAAGAGAGAGTGTGAGCAAGCGGGGGAGGAGCAGAGAGGGAGTAGATCCCAAGCAGGCTCCACACTATCAGTGTGGAGCTGGATGCAAGGCTCGAACTCGTGAACCATGAGATCATGACCTGAGCCAAAACCAAGAGTTGGATGCTTAACTGACTGAACCACCCAGGTGCCCCGGTTGAGGGATTTTGTTGTGGGCAAAGGTGAAGTCTCAGGTGGCTGATAAAATGTAATCTGTGATGTTATCTTCTAGAAGTTTCACCTGTCCAAGGCTGACTCTATCTCTCATGAGATGCCTCTGTGTCTGTCCGTGATATCTGCTCTGGGTCCTTTCAGTGGTTATCCTCTGCATGCATGCAGCATTGATCCTACCAGGCCTGCATAGATTCCTTCTTCAGCCTCTGGCATCCAGCTGCTTGTGGTCTGTCCCTTGGAGGGTTCTTTCCACAGCAGTGTTCTTTTGGGCGTGACTCCCAGCAGCTGCAGGCAGCTTCTTGATTCAAGGTCCAAATGTGGTCCACACAGAGAAAACACATCAACCCTCCAGAGTTGGTTTCAGTGCAGTTTGTTGTCAATGTCACTTCTTAATCATGCAGCAAAGGTGTCTTAGCCATCCTCTTGTCTGTAGACATTTTCATAAACTCCAAGAGAAAAGCAGCCAAACTCTCTCTATTTCTCTTAAAGTTCCCCTTTGCCTCCAACTAGATAAAGGACAGAGAAATGCCACAACCCTCCAACAACACATTCTAAGGAAATACTCTTCTCTTTTTCCTTTTTGGTTTCAATTCTTTTATATACTTAAGGTCAGTGAAGTTAGGGTTAAAGCTAGCGTTAGCCCTTTTGCGGGCTCTATGCGTGTGCATTGCCTGGGGATGCTGTTAACACATAGGAAAGGATCTGATTTTGTAGGTTTGCATTGTGGCCTGGGATTCTGCATTTCTATCAGGGGCCCACATGATGCTCTCGTTGCTGGTTAATGTAGCACACTGGTCACCCATTTTAGAGAATATCTTTTTAGAATACAGGAGTCATTTTTGCACCTATGAATTTATGTCCACTTTAGGTCACAGTTAAAATTGTAACAGAAAGAGTGCCATCGCATCCTTCTGTCAAATGCCAAATGGTGAGATATGGACCAGGAAACCTTTTAAGTATGTTATTATGCTGGATAAGTAGTCTCTTATCCAGGTACTCTATTAGCCTGTTAGCAAAACATTTACCAAGTGCCTCCTCTGAGTCAGGAGGTCTTCCAGAAGCTGAAGAAACTACTGTGTTGCAATATGTAGACAGGATTCTAGCTTATTCATTTCACTTGCCACTCCTTTTTGGAAAGTCAACATCAAAGATTGGAAAGCTGGTAACCAATGTCTTTCCTGATTTAGTATCATCCATTGAAATTTCAAATGTGGTTGAAGGCGTCTCAGAATTCATAAGCTAAATATTTAAACATAGATCAAAGCCCCCCCCCCCCCCCTCTCTCTCTCTCGGTGCCTCTCAGTCAGTTAAGTGTTCCACTCTTAATTTTGGCTCACGTCATGATCTCACAGTTCTTGGGATCAAGCCCTGCATTGGGCTCTGCACTGACAGTGAGGAGCCTGCTTGGGATTCTCTCTTTCCCTCTCTCTCTGCCTCTCCCCCACTCATGCTCTCTCTCTCTCTCTCTCTCGCTCTCGCTCTTGCTCCCCCTCCCTCTCTCAAAATAAATAAATAAGCTTTAAAAACTCTTTTAAAAAGTCTCTTTCTCTGGCCTGTAAAGCATACAAAGTAAGTTTACTTATCATCATGAGTAGATGAGCGTCCCCAGAATGCAACGACTAGGCCACATGGTTAAGGATCAACCACAGGTGGCTCTAGAATAAATAAACGAATATTTTTTGAGTAGCAGCACAGGGCACTGTGCCACATGTGGGGCCTCAAAGAAGCATGAGGTGTCTCTGTCATAGTTGAGGTGTCACCTCATAGTTATTTGTGGTTTATTAGTTGAGAGAGAATTTATTTCCTTTTGCCCTGGAAAGACCAAGGCTAAGTACAAAAGGAGTTAAGTGCTCCTGAGTTTTAGAGAGGTGACCACAGTTGGAGATGCCTACCTCCCAGTAAGGTTTGCTGGGAGAACTTTCTCATTCATTGACCACCATCCTTCCCCTTGAGGTAGGGAGGGAAAAAGTGTGCTGGTGTCTCCTGTTTTTTTAAGGTAAGGAAGGTTAGGGGAGAGAGTGATGAGAGAATAATCTGTGATTTTAGGGAGACTCAAAGAAGGAGAGACTACCACTTTGCTCAACTTAAATAGACATGTGCTTCATGAGAGAACCTTCTAAACTGCCAACATGAAGCACGTGAAGAGAGAATTAAAGAAAGATGGCATGATGAGAAGTTACTAAGCAGAGAGGAAACCAGGAAACACTCAAGAGAGGACACTCTTCCACATGCCTGGCTATTGAGGGCAGTGATACTGGAGTCTTTCTGGAACCAGTGCTTTATGGAGGGAAAAGGAGACCATGAGTCAGGGGGATATTGCCTGAATCCATGAGGTGGAGATCATCCAGAAGTGCTTCCATTTTACAAGGGACTGCCAGAGTGGAACAGTGCTGTCTAGGCCTGTAAGCGCTGAGCCCACGCGCGCCTATCTACCATGTGGCTAGAATCTAGCACTATCTAGCATGTGGCTAGAATAGCTGCCATGGTACGTGGAGGGGAAGCCAGCATGCTCACCCCCTTTCCCTCTTCCTCTTCCTCACCTATAAGGAGGAGGAGCTGGTGCTCTGAGAAAGGAAAAGGGGAAGCAAAGAGCAGACTACATGGCTCCCTGTCTTTCTCCCAAGTGAGTTAGATGCAAGGAGATATGTTGCTGAACAGGGAAGAGGAAAAGGAGAATCTGCTTTAGGTTTTAGAGTGAAATTTTAAAACCAGTAGTACTACTTAAAATATCTAAATGATGTCATTCTAAATCTGAAAGGGGAAGTTCTAGAATCCTTAAGGAGACCTCTTCTTTTTAGTGCTTTAGTGATAAAGCACCATCTGGGCAGTTAGCTGAAAAAAAAAAATAGAACAGTTTGATGTTGAGTTGAGACTCTGCAATATACCCATTACATATGTATGATATGACACCATAGATATTCAAAAGTCTCCACATGGTTTAGCATATTCTAAGTGCAATCTTGGTAATAGAGAAAATGAGCAATAAACAAGGGCAGAGGAGATGCACTGAACAATTTTGTAATGAGACAAATGTAGCTCAGTTTTAACACCTGCCTCTGTACCACACATACACATGGAATCTCTCTCTTTATTTTGTGCCTGAACGCATGGATTAGCACTTCTTTTCATAGAATTCATATAATTTTCTTGAGAATGCAAACCTATAGAGAGGATTTTGAGGTTGCACAGAAAGGAACAATTTCTCTCTATCTTAGCTAACAGGATACTACATATTTTCCAAGCCTGCACTGTGTCATGTGACAGAGTTAATTTCTTTTTACTTGGCTTCTGTTTTGTTTTTTATAAAATATTTTCGCTTACCTTTTGTCCATGTTTGTATTAGATCTGCTGTGTGAATAAACTTTGAAAAAATCAGAGCCATAAATGTAACAGCTAAAACTGGTGCCTTGGATGAATTCATGTGCAAATATGGCTTGGGTAGGAGATGGCTGGTGATGACAAGACTCCATCAATGAGCCCAGAGAGAGCTCAAGAGCCCGGACAAAGATCATGCTTGTGGTTAATGACACTTTTCTGTGAGATATAATAAATTTGGTTAAGAACATATCCTCCCCAGAATCTGAGTCTGAGATTGGGATTTTGGTTGGAGATTGTCGGGGGTACTCCATATTCTTGGCCTCTCGTGATAGGAGAAAGATTTTTAAACAAGTTCCTTGAATATGCAGATGATATTAGAAATTCTCAAACCATGACTTCTCAGGAACATGTTAATGCAACAAATATTTGTCATGTGTGTTAAACATTACATTTGGTAGGTTACCATCAAGTGAAGAACTTATTTTTTGCTTTCCAACAGTTATGTAAAAGAAAAGACACATGCATTCAGAGACACACAAATAATAGTCAAGTCAGCACTTTCTCTACTGAAGTATATGGATTTCTAGTGCTAAGAGATGGTCAGGAAAAACTGGGTAAAACCAAACGAAAACCAGATGGTCTGTGGAACACATTTTAAGAAATACTGAGTAAAGTCATTGGATTGTGCAGTCAGTGGCAAAGTTAAGTATCATAGACATTAGGGGGAACAAAGAAGAAAGAAATGGCTAGGGCCAGGAGAGATCAGGGAGAGCTTGTGCAGTATGATAACTTAAGTTGGTCCTTGAAAGAGGGAAGACTTTGGAGAGGAGGGAAGGAAGGAGGCATTTCAGATAGTCAGGTAGGCGCAATGTCCTACGCAAGTCTCAGAAATGAAACTAATCTCCAGCTGAAGAGAAAGGAGCTTTGTATGAGGAGAGTTTTGTGGTGAAAGAGTCCAAAATATGGGCTGGACACGTCATGAAGGATAAATAGACTGTAGAGTAGAGGGGTGTGAATGCCAGGCAGAGGCATCTGATATGATTAAGAAAGGCATTTTGACTTATTTCTATTAAAGTTCTTTTTCCTGAATGATCTGAATGCACTTTGTTATTTAAAAATATGGTGTGATTTCAGATGTTAAGATGTGCTTTGTGAAAAACTGCATGATGGCCATAAAAAGTGTCTTTACTCTAGGACTTCCCAGTTTTCTATGCTAAAGTACGCTGTAGCTTTTCAAGAGAACAATGGAATATTTTGTTTAAAAAAAAATGAAAAACCTCCTGTTTTACTCTTCTGTTTTTCCTATAGAAAAAAATTTTTAGTTTTATGAAATTAAATTTGGAAAATGCTCTACCAGGTATTTTTCTGCTCTTCTCTTGGAGGAGGAGAAGAAAAGCAAGAACTATCCTTCTTTGGAGTGACTCTGTTTCTTTGTCAAATAATAGAAATATTAGAAAAATAAGACTGTCATTTTACTTACAATTTCCATAAAAATTAGACTATACTAGAATGTGCTGATGTATGAGACCACATACCAAGCTGAAAATTAGTCTTTAATGAGGGAACAACAGCCAATTCTCTGTTTTTAATTAGTTATATGAGTTATAGCAAACTATTAATATTTATGTTAATTTGTGAGCTTTTCATTACTAGTGTTAGATTTTTTCATGTTTATTAATGTTTGTTTTCTAAAAATTAAATGTTTTATTTAGAATAGTTATTTTATTTTATTTTTTTAGAGACAGAAAGAGAGCATGAACAGAGGAGGGGGTAGAGGGAGTGAGAGAGAATGAATCTCAAGCAGCCTCCATGCCAATGTGGGGCTCGATCCCATGACCCTAGGATCATGACTTGAGCTGAAATAAAGACTCAGATGCTCAACCAACTGAGGCACCCAGGCGCCCCTATTTAGAATAGTTTTTACAAAACAATCGTGGCGATAATACAGAATTCCCATTTATCCCATGGCTAATTTTCTCTATTATTATTAACATCTGAGAATTAGTATTGCACATTTGTCACAATTAGTGAAGCAATATTAATACATTATTAACTGAAATCCATGATTTATTCAGATTTCCTCAGTGTTTACCTAATGTCCTTTTTCTGTTCCAGATCCCATGTAAGATAACACAGTACATTTAGTTTCTCAAACTTAACTTGGGTTTGATGACTTTGTTAATTTGGGACAGTATTGCACAGATACAGAATTTCTCTCAGGATTTGTTTCATGTTTTTCTCATGACTAGACTGGGGTCATATGTTTTGTGGAGGAAGATCACAGTGGTGAAAGCACCATTTTCGTCATATTTTGTTAGGATACCCTCTATCAACGTGACTTTTCACAGTTGAAGCTGAACTTGACCGCCCGGCTAAAGCAGGGCTTGTCAGGTTTCTCAGCTGTATACTCACTCTCTTCCCCTACTTTTTCTGCTGTACTCATTGGAAGGAAATCACTCTGTGTAGCCTACACTTAGGGAGAAGGAATTAGCTCTAACTGCATTTCACAGGGGTTACTCTTTCCCCTTAGCCTGGCAGAGCCTGGGGGGACTCTTTCTTGGTTCTTCACTGTGAGAACCTGTTGGGGTTCCTGGAAGTAAAACTTACGAGAGTCTGGAGATCCCCCTAAAACAGCAGTCACACTATCATGTTCATCCACACTTGGCCTCCAGCAGTATCACAATTACCATTTAAGTGCCCTACCCATTTATGGCCCCAAAGACTTTGGTTCTAGGTAAACAGAAGTCAGCTGTGTCTCTCTGAATACATCTGTCTCTCTGGGTTTCAGGGTGGCAACTTGCCCTGCAAGCTCGGTACTTTGATGGACCCTTCAAGTCAGTGATTTTAGTTTCATCTGGCTTTCACTTGGAAGGGATAATTTCCAAGCCTTTACATGTTGGCGCTGAAACCAGAAATCCAAACTACAAGTTTTAATGATGATCTCGTTTGGTATTTTGGATTAAAATAAATTGTTAATTCCTGTGATCTGATGGCAGCTATAGTACAGTTCAATAAATGGGTCGAGGAACAGTGTCCACTGGTTTCTAGAACTCTCTTCTACTTCCATTATTCTGATTCTATGACTTTATTCACTTTCAGGTGACATTGATAAAGCACTTTTTTAAACATTTATTTTGAGAGAGAGAAAGAAAGAGAGAGCATGAGCTCTCAAAAAAAAATTTTATTTTGAAAGATAGAGGGAGAGAGAGTATCCCAAGCAGGCTCCACACTGTCAGCACAAAGCTCTAACTTACAAACTGTGAAATCATGACCTGAGATGAAACTGAGAGTAGGATGCTTAACCGATTGAGCCACCCAGGCGCGCCAATAAAAACACTTTTAATTTAATTGTAAAAGTTATTAACATTTTAGATAACCCACTTTTTATAAAAATTTACTTCCATTCTTATTCTCTAGCTTGTTAATAACAACTGGTCCTCTATGTACACAATGCTAATTCAGTAATTTAGAGACATCAAAAATAACTTTGATTATTTATTACTTCAATGGAGTAAAACATTAAATAATGTTAACATATAAAATATTTCCTAACTTTCACATATTATTTTTATCCTTCATTAAGTCTCTTGATTAAGGTTTGTAACTTGAATATTTAATCAACTTTGAAATTAAGCCTCGTTTGCTCTGTTGCATCGTGCTTTTCTAATTTTTTTTAATGGAATTTTAGGCATTTATTAGAAATGAGATTTACGAAGGGTTTTTTTATGACATGGAGAAATGCTCCTGACAACATGTAGTATAAAACATATCAATTAAACACCTAAATTAAAAATAAAATCAGAATTATGCAGTATGATGTCTGAATTCAAAATGCGTGGAACACTAACCAGGAGAAAATATGTCAAATGTTAAGAACGGTACATTGCTTTCAGGGAGCAGGCTCACGTGAGTACTAATTGTTTCGCTGGTTTCTTTATACTTGAAAAAGGAATAAATCCAAAGCAAAATTAATGTATCTTAAACACAAAACTTGAGGATAACATAAGGCAATTGCAACATGAAAACATAAGGATTAGTGTGGACAAGTTATTTAAACTCTCTATGCTTTGATTTTCTTCTCTGGAAAAGAGGGATTATAACCATATACCCACCTCATTGAGTAATTATAAAGATTACAATGAGTTACTGTAAGTAAAGTCTTTAGCTAAGAGCCTGGCGACAAGTAAGAACCTGATAGATGTTAATTTTTGTTGTCTTTACGACAAGGTGATTTCAATTACCATTACTTGTTATTTTAGAATCACGTATGGTTAAAGCGGAGAGGTACTTGAAAAACTATCTTGTTCAGGGATCATAAGTAGCTTGTGGGCTAACTTTAGCTTCCAGAAGTTTGGTTAACACACTGTTTTAAAATTATTTCCAATTTGAATGCCTTTTGAGAGGGCATAAAATCCAGTCTTGATAATCCCCACTACCCCTGTCATCTTCTGTTAATGCTTTACCTGCCCAGCTCCTGAGAAACCTTTGGATTTGTGGCCCTTGATCTAGTCCACTCCTCTCATTTGATAGAGGCTAGTGACTTCTGGAGGGAGTGAGTTCTGAACGGATCATATAAAGGCCCCGAAGTTGTGGCCAAACTGGAAATAAGATCTGGGACTTTTGATTCCTAGGCCAGTGTTATTCCCATCACACCACAGTGTCTGCTTCAGTTGGGATTGCTTAGATCAAGTCCCTCTTTAATGAGAATAGACAGAAGGGCCTAAAATAGATCAGTCATCTTATAGTACATGTCAGCAGGGAGAGTGTAAATTCTTAAGGATGCAGTTATCCTCACAATTAGAAATAAAACAAAAAGCCAAACAAAGCAAAACGAACAGAGCTTAAGGTATGTGGCAATGTCCTCTTCCCCTTTTTAAAATGATACAGGTGGATCAAGTTAGGAAACCATCAAGAAACTTTTTCTTATCCTTAAACCTGGCATATCCTCTAAACTAAAACAGCAACTTGAGCACGTCATTTGAAAAGCTGCTCACAAGGTTTTCAATTCACAACCTGTTCTTGTGCTGTCTTTAAAAGAGGAAGTAAATTTTTAAAAATTAAAAAAAAGGGGGGGGCAGCGCCTGGGTGGCTCAGTCGGTCTGGTCGGCTCAGGTCATGATCTCATGGCTTGTGGGTTTGAGCACCCAGTTGGGCTCTGTGTGCACAGCTCAGAGCCTGGAGCCTGCTTCAGATTCTGTATCTCCCTCTCTCTCTGCCACTCCCCTGCTCATACTCTATCTCTCTTCCTCTCTCTCAAAAATGAATAAACATTAAAAATTTAAAAAAAAATAAAAGAGGAAGTAAAAGTAACAGATTTACATAAATACAGAGAACAAACTGGTGGTTGCCCGAGGGAAGGCGGTGGGGATATGGGTGAAATAGTTGAAGGGGGTTAAGAGGTACAGATTTCCAGTTATAAAATAAGTAAGTCACAGGGATGAAGATTCTGCATAGGGAATACAGTCAATAATATTGTAGTAAGTTTGTAGGGGGACAGATGGTAACTACACTTAGCTGTGGTATGCATTTGGTAAGGTATATAATTGTTGAATCACTGTGTTGTACACTTGAAGCTAATATAAAATTGTATGTCAACTGTACTTCAATTAAAAAAATATCAAGTTCTGTTTGTACTTCAAGGAAAGAAAGAGAGAACAGCTGAAGTTATTTGTGTGGGACTAGAGCATCATAATTGGAAACTTTTGGTCCTAGGCATGATAACAACAATGAAATCATTCTAACAAAATATAAGAGGAGGAAATTATACCCTTAATTCTGAATACTCTGGATATGGTGAATCGGATGTAATGTGAAGCATATACAAGTAGAAAAGTTGGAGAAGTTGAGGTTTAAGTCAAATGAGTTGAGTGTTTTAGCGATCATTTGGATTTTGTGTAAGATTTCACTCTATCTTTGGGGTGCCTGGGTGGCTCAGTCAGTTGAACGTCAACTTTGGCTCAGGTCATTATCTCATGGTTTATGAGTTCAAGCCCCACACCCGCTCACTGCTGTCAGTGCAGAGCCCGCTTCAGATTCCCTGTCCACCTCTCTCTGCCCCTCCCCCCTGCCTTCTCTCTTTCTCTCTCAAAAATAAACATTAAAAATATTCACTCTAGCTTCTGTTACATTTCCTTCACAAAATCAGGCAAGGAAATAAGAGTGCAGGTGCCTGAGCCTGGCTTACTGTCAGCTCCATGGGAGGTTTTAATTAGGAGCCCTTCTTTCAGTAAGAAAGAGAAAAGGGTGTCAGTCTCATCCACTGATAGTCACCAGAATTAGGCACAGTTCCTATGGAATGTTTGTTCACTCGCGAAGGAGCACAAATAGACTATGCTGTTTAAAAATTCCGTTTTGTGGCAAGAACATCCAGAGACTTCAGGTTTTGGTGATTTGTAGACTGTAGTGTGCATAAGAATTCTCTGGGGTTCTTATTTCAGTAGGAGAGCTACTGCTCCAGAATCAGTGGGGGAGGAGCCTGGGACCTGCATCCTGGGGATTTGATGCAGGTGCTCTAATGGGCCATATTTTGAGAAGTGATAACAATGTATCCTGTTTCCTATAAGAATTTTAGAAAATTTGATTCTCTTCCTTCCTTCCTTCCTTCCTTCCTTCCTTCCTTCCTTCCTTCCTTCCTTCCTTCCTTCCTTCCTCCCCTCCCTCCTTTCCTCCTCTCCTCCTTTTCTCCTTCCCTCTTTGTCTCTTTCTGTCTTTCTCTCTCTCTCTCTCTGTTCAACTTTAACACAGGGATGGAAGACTTGAAGATCTGAATATTGTCTTTTCACAACTATTTGTCAGACGTAATGCCATTCATGACATAGGAAATCATAGATTGAAGGGTAAGGGGAGAATAGGAAGATGCTTGAGAATGAAAGAAAGGCACATGGCCTCGATGGAAGGGCTGCAATGTGGCAAGTTAGTGGAAGGCACTGCATCATCAGTTTGGGAGGTAGACGTACTAGTGTTCAATTCTGTTTTTCCACATCATAACCCCATGATTTAGGGCAAGTCGTTTTATATCTCTGAGCCTCAGCTTCCTCATCTTTCTAAGAAATAAAAACATTTACATTACATAGTTGCAATGTGTGTGTGCGTGCGTGCGAGTGTGTGTGTGTGTGTGTGTGTGTGTGTGTGTGTGTGTACCTATGTATATAAAATCAGTAAGTTACCAGGAAGATTTGAAGATTTTAGAGAGGAGATATTGCAAGGGGTAGAAAATAGAATTAGACAGGTTAGGATATAATAACATAGGCAAATGTGATGAGAGTTTAGTGTTGCATGAGGGCAATAAGAAGAGAGCAATAGAGATGTGTGAGAAATTTATAGGGACGCGACCACAGTAGAAACTGTTATGATTGGATCTGATCAATAGAGAGGAGTGGTTGGAAGGCAACTCCAGGACCCAGTAGAAGATGGACAGACCAAAGCCAGAGGTGGAAGTTCAGGGAGAACATGAATTTGGGGAAGAGTATGACCTTAGACTTGCTGAGTTTGAGGCAATGTCCAGATTTTAAAAAGGAAATGCTTCTTAGACTAGCTCAGGTGAGAAGAAAGGAAAAGAAATATTGACCTGGGAGCCAGGAGCAGGAAGGTGGTAATTGAAGGCAACCAAATAGGTTAGTCCTTCAAGGGAGAGAATTTATAGAAAAGATATCAAAGATTCAAAGATTAATTCTTTTTTTTTAATGTTTATTCATTTTTGAGAGAGAGAGAGAGGGAGAGAGAATGAGTGGGAGAGGGGAAGAGAGAGAGGGGGACAGAGGATCCAAAGCGAGCTCTGTACTGGAAGGAGCAAGCCCAATGTGGGGCTTGAACTCACAAACCATAAAACCATGACCGGAGCTGAAGTTGGATGCTCAACCAACTGAGCCACTCAGGTGCCCCTCAAAGATTTATTCTTGAGAATTGCAAGTAATTAATAGCACTTACTTATGCATGGCTGTATAGACTACGGTAATGCCATCCATTTTGTTTGATCCCCATGAGTTGGGTGATGTGGATGCAGGAGGGTTTTAACTATTTTATGAATGTGGGAATCAATTTGTTATAGGCCACTTTACTACAGATTAGCAGAGATGAGATTCACAACATAGGTTTCACCCCTCAAAATTCAGAACTTTTTTAAAATTTATATTATTTTTAAAAATATTTTTAAATTTTTTAAATGTTTATTTTATTTTTGTGTGAGAGAGAGACAGCATGATCAGGGGAGAGGCAGAGAGAGAGGGAGACACAGGATCCGAAGCAGGCTCTGGGCTCGGAGCTGTCAGCACAGAGCCTGACGTGGGGCCCGAACCTATGAACCACAAGATCATCACATGAGCTGAAGTTGGTGCTTAACCGACTGGGCCTCCCAGGTGCCCCCCGATTCAGAATTCTTCATACCATGAAGTCAAGAGGGAAGAGATCAGCCAGCTGTTCCTGAAGTCTTCAGCCACTGATTCTATTTGAACCTAGGTGATATAGGAGTGTAGAAATAGGCTATGTCCCAAGCACGTGAAAACTGCTAAAAAGTCTGATTTCCCCTAAAAAGTTTGTTTTTATTTCTGGAGAGAAAAATGTCATCACTAAAGTTCGTCGCGTCTGCTGAAACCCCAGGTATTGTAACAGCATCTTTGGTTGGTTGTGACAAACATGACCAACTCAACACAAAAAATACAGGAAAAGGAAGTTATTTATCGACTCATGTAAATTAACCGTGACCATGACAGGGGTGGAGAAGGAAATGAAAAGGGAAGTGCTGTTGCAAACTTCTCTTTTCAGTCTGTTTCCTTCCTCCTTTCTGCTTTCTCCACATTTGGGGGTGATGAGAACACCATGTCTGGCATCTTCTATACTTGAATTCTGATAGCTTGAGAGCCAGAGAGAAAGGTGGTTTCTCTCTCCGGGGGCTGGCTGAGGGTATGACTGTGCCATGCAGGTTTGGAATTGTGAGTTGATCTCTTCAGAGGGTGGTTGTTCATGTCTAGAGACTTTAAATGCCATTTTAGTAGAAGCAGCCAGGTAGACGGTGGATGACAATAAAGGCAACAGGCTAGCCTTTCCTCAGGCATGGCTAACATCTGCACAAGCATTTAACCCCATCTTGATGGAGACTAATGTAGAATAATGATGTTCTCTATTCTATTTTAAAGGTGGTTAGCCAGTTTTTATCCTACCTCATGCTTCATATATGTTTATGTATATGGGTATATATATGTATATGTATATATGTATATATGTGTGTGTATATATGTATATATATGTATGTATATATATATGTGTATATTTGAGTACCACTTTATTGTCTTATCCTTCAGTATTTCTAAAATCATCATTTATTTGAATGACACTACATTATTTCATCTTAATTGTAAACACAAGTCTTTTGGTCTTTTTTCTTCCCTTTATTGAAAAAAATAAAATGAGGACGAATGAAAGCATCCTTTGGCGGTTGGTTTGAATGCATCCTGTTGGCTGCTATGCAACAGTCAGCCTTCAGCTTTTGGCCTGGCAATGTACTATCAATTGAATCAGAGATGACTACTACAAAATTATCCTCTCCAGAATTACATGCACCTACTGCAATGTGGATTGCAACCGTGGTGTGGATTCAACTGGAATCCATACCCCTAAAGTAGAGAGGCTATAATGTCGGTGAGAAATTGTACGAACCTGAGTTAAATCTGTAGAAGTGCAGACAGAGAGAAGGAAACAGGCATGAAACATACAAAGAAAGAATTGATAGAACTGCTTCATTTGTAGAGTATGGGGTTGGTGATACGGGAAATCTCTGGAGGAACCAGGACTGTTCCCAGATTTTAAGCAACCGGTTTTAGGTATAGTGGCAATGAAGAGGTTAGCTTCAGGCATTCTGAATTCTAGTGTAGAGGGTATATCCAAGTGGAAATGTTACATAGGTAGCTGGATATCTAATCTGGATTGCTGGAGTGGAGTCTGAGCTGAGGATATACCCCTGAGAGTTCATCAGCCTTCAATTAGCTATTGAAACTTGGATGAGATCATCCAGAGAGAAGGAGGTGGACCAAGCTGAGAGCCCAGGGGAACCAGAATTCTTGGAGGAAGGAGGAGCTCTAGCGAAACACAAAGAAGGAACAGCCAGACATGTAAGAGAAAATCTAGGAGAGGTGGTGTTACATATGCCAACGAGAAAAGATTTTTATGATTATGTGCCTTGAGAAAATTTGCAATCTCTCTGTGACTTTTTTATTTTGTCGGTGAAAATGGAAGAATCATATCTGTTGGCATTGTATGTTGTGAGGATTTTAGTGACAATAAATGGATTCATTTACATGATGCCTGTAACATAAAAAATCATCAATGAATATTTTCTTGTTTCCAGTATTGATCAGGTTACTAATAAAATCATTCACAATGAAATTTTCCACTTAATGGGACTTAGTATTTCGTTCAATAATTTAGTCATATTTCTTTCCTAATAACTGAATCTCCAAAATTCAATAATCAGCTCGAGTCAGGAGCTCTGGTATGAAAGCAAGCAGTGTCTGCTGAAAAACATTTCCAGAAATTATTTTCTTCCTTCCGATAATACTGTGATTAATCTTATTTAAAAACACCTGCATTTCTTATTTGAATATGCAATCAATATCAAGTAAACTTCCTTCACAAAATTACATTGGTCATCTCAAATAGTATGGTATATACTTGAAAAAATATATGACTTGTAAGGTTTTGAGCATTATTCTTCCTTCACATCTGCTTCTGTGGGATTAATGGGCTTCACAATTTAGTTACTTTTATTAAGGCAACCTGATTTGCGGAAATTTGAGAAGACATGGCAAAGCAACATTTTCTTGCCTTTGAAATCTTACAGTTATTTGTTTATCTCTTTGAAGCTGTACTGAAAAATTAGTCAGTTGCTTTTGTGGAGAACACAGACAAATTCAACCTCTGGCTTTATGCAGAAATTTTAAACATTTTCATTTCTGTTTTCCTTTTCATGTAACACAAAGTACCTCCCTCATTTTGTCATGCTTAGCATCTGGTTTTTCAGAGCAATTTCTAAGGCTTGTTTGGAGGAAGCAAAGCATATTTTTAGGTAAAAGGTAGAAAAGGGAGACAAAGCACACTGGTTAGATAAGGATCAGACAAATCTTTTTTTTCTTTCTTTTTAAAGTTTCTTTATTTTGAAAGAGAGAAAGCATGAGTGGGGTAGGGGCAGAGATAGAGGAAGACAGAATCCCAAGCAGGCTCCACACTGTCAGTGCAGAGCCTGATGCGGGGCTCAGGCTCATGAACTGTGAGATCATGACCTGAGCTGAAATTGAGAGTTGGCTGCTTCACCAACTGAGCCACCCAGGCGCCTGACTTTTTTTGTTGTTGTTGTTTTGTTTTTTGTTCTTGCTTCTTTTTAAATATCCTTTCCATTTCTTTAGTAGCAACTTGGAGAAAGTTCTACTCACAAGTGATTGTGTCGAAGGTCTTAGAAGAACAAGGTGTTTCATACCTACCTTACTAGAATTACCTTATTTTGTGTTGATAAAGCAAGTTGCTAAGCACAATGAGGAAGATATAGTTCAATAACCAGAAGTTTGAGCATATTCTTGATATTGCCATACCTTTGTCCAAGTTGGACTAAATGATCTCCATTTTCCTTTCTGTTTTAAGATTGTATAACTTGAAGTCCTTTATTCCTGTACCTATGATCCAGTACCTTAAAACTATCTATCTCTACTAGGCAGAATAATGGTTTCCCACCATCACCCCCATCCTGTCAAAGGTGTCTATGTCCCAATTCCTGGAAACTGTGAATATGTTACCTGACAGCAAAAAGGACTTTTCAGATGTAATTAAGTTAGAGATCTTGAGATGGGAAGATTATCTTGGATTATTGGATGGGCCCAATGTCGTCACAAGGGTACTTACAATGGGGAGGCACAGGGTACCTCGATGGTTCAGTCCGTTGAGCATCTGACCCTTAATTGCAGCTCAGGTCATGATCTCAGGAGCTTGCTTGAGGTTGTCTCTCCCCTTCTCCCTCTGCCCCTCTACCCTGCTTACCCTCTATCTATCTCAAAAAAAAAAAAAAAAAAAGAGGCACAAAAGTCAGTGAGGAGATGTGGCAATGAAAGTAGAGACTGTTACACTATACTTTGAAGATGGAGGAAGAGACCAAGATCAAGGAATGCAGGTGACCCCTAGACCCTGGGAAGGGGAAGCTAATGGATTTTTCCCTAGAGCCTTAGTGAGAGCGTAGCCCTCCTGACACCTTGATTTATGCCCAGTCCCATTTGGAACTTCTGACTTTCAGAATTGCAAGGCAATATATTTTTGTTGTTTTAAGCCACTCACTATGTTTGTGGTAATTTTTTACAGCAGCCCTAGGAAACTAATATACTATGTATCTAAAATCCATATATATATGAAACTTTAGGATTCATAAATCCTGTATCTCTCCCTCTAATATTTTGTTCTCTATGGGATGAAATGGGATATAGATACACTCAAGCAGAGTCAGTACATGGCCAATAGCACCATGTAAAGATTTGAGTTCTATGATTTACTCAGATCAAATACTAGCTCCATCATTTGCTAGATTTCTGGCTTTAGACTTGTCTCATACTTCTCTGCGTCTCAGTTTCCTCCTCTGAAAAGTTAGGATAATGTTAGTGCCTCTGTTCCTTATAGAATTGAAGGACTCAATGCTCAAAAAAATACATATATCAGCTTCATGTGGCAACTTCCAAGCTTTCCATAAGTACTCTCCAGCAGTTTCTTCTCCTGTGTGCAGTGTTTGGAATCTGGAGAAGAGCATACCTAGGTGAGGTTGGAATCATGACAATAAGAATAGTCAGGAGGACATAAGAGTTAAAACCTGGATACCCCAGGAGGAGGCAGGAATAAGGATTTGCCTGAGGCTGGGTCCAATTTTCTCGACTTCTGAGTTTTCACTGCCTTTGTTGCTCTTGGTTTTCAATCTATTCTGGAATTCCACAGAGACTAAGATCACTTCTCTTCATCACACTGATATTTATGAAACCATGAAGCTGAGATGAGATGCAGGTATTATAACCTCTAAAGGAGATTCCTGTCACATCCCAACCCATTAAAAGGGATTGATCTCATTTAGCTGATTATTCAGCCTTTTTTTTTTTTTGACGTAGAAAACTGCGGAAGATTTTAATCTTTCATTGTTTGATTTTGATTTATTTATGATATGTATATATTTGGGAGAACGGAAGAAAAAGGGCACCTATACCTTTAAGAAAGAGTGCCAGGTTTTTGTGAAGTAAAAAGATGAAAGGCATTAGGAAAATGGTGAAGGCACTCTACCCACTTATTATTCTGATGTTATTGTTCAACACTTTCATCTCTTCTGGTTTTGCAATGTGAATTTTTCAGAGGATGAGAGGGAAAGTTTTTTTTTTTCCCCCACTGTCTCCATTTGCAGGATGTTCCTAATTCAGTTGCTGCCTGGCTTTTCAGTATTGTAAAGCACATCACCCGGGATTGGATGTTCCTGAATGTGATTTTGGCACTCACCTTGATGGCAGTTTTATCTGCAGAGATGAGCAGAATAACAAAAGCCAATAAATAATATTTCTGACGATGTCTGTAGAAACCAAAATATTCATATGGGAGGAGAAGTTTGGTTTGGTAGGAAGGTGGTTTCCATTAGAGGCTTGTTCCTTTTCTCTCAACTGGATGGCTGGGCAGTGATGACAGCTGCTGTGTTTGTAAAGTATTATAATTTACAGTGTGTCTTCAGGTGCATTTTACATATGATCCTACAACTCCTTTGTCAGCTGGATTATATCTATTCCCATATTAGAGAAGAGAAAAACTAGTTCCAGAAAGGTAAACTGATTTCCCCAAGTTCTTGCAGCTACTAAGTGCCAAAGTGTTGGCTCAAGATGGGTTCCCTCCCCCACTACATGTTGCTTCCCCCCAAAAGTTGATTCAAGTAAATAAACTGTGAGTCTCAGTTTCCTCCCATATAAGGTGTGTGTACAGACTCACTAGACTGGATGCAGCATCACAAGCTCTGAATGAAAGAAGCAATGTAGGTAATGTTAATGCAAGAAATTGTCTAGATCTAAGGGAATGACATTACACGCAGCATCAGGAGACATATGCCACTAAAGAGGGTAGCTGCCACCAAGCTTCAGTTACTGTTTTTGTACAAGAATGCAACAAAACTAATGTTGTCAGATTCTGTTTTTTGAAGAACAGACAAAAATCTATATTTTCAAGTGAAACTTCCCCGTGCTTGATTAATACAAAGTTGGCAGAATTGAGACATTTTTCTAAGGTCTCTATGGCGGAGGAATGGGGCACCTTCATTTTCATTAACTCAGATGTGCTATAAAATCAACATTGTTTCAGCTTAACTTTCTGGAAAAATACATTTTTGTTTGTTTGGTATGAAGGATTCATTAGGTTCATTGACTTTTCAGTTAATGTCTAGGCCAACTCAATAATTGATTTGGACAAGTAGATAATTCCTGAGGTGATAACTGAAATTCATTAACTTATATGGTCTTAGAGCATTACAAAAACAGAAAACACACTCTTCAGAAATCTTTGCATGCAAAGATTGTGCCCATGCATTTCTTTCATGCCACCAAGGGGGCATCCAGAGTTAGAAAGGAGGGATTTTTATGGCATCTGATGTATATGCTCTGCTTTGTTTTCACTGTTAGAATTGATGGTGTATCCAAACAAATGTAACTGGAAATTTAACTCATTAAAAAGATTTAATTTTTGATCATTGTGTAAATATGAGGTTTAACTTTGCCGTTCAGGCTTATGAGGCTGATGACATGTGAATTTGGACTTGGTGTTCCATGAAAGGGAGGTATGTGCAAAGTGACCTCCAAACGCTGAAGGAGATGGGAGACTAAAGAAAAAGGCAGATAAGTCCAACTTGATAAGAAATGGCTTATTAAGGGGTTTATGGACAGCAGTCTTGGGCTTCTGCCCAAGATGAGGAGATGTCCACAACCCCACTTCCTGTAAGACCTGCTTTTGTCTCCTAGAGGCTGGGAGTACTGATGAGGAACAACTGGGGGGAAATGTTTGAGAATAGTTGTGGGTCATAGTCATAGCACCAGGGCAGATCAAGAACACTATGCCTCAAGGGTGTATTTAAGGGTTATTATGTGTGTGATTAAATAAAAAGAAAGAATGTGGAGGGGGGGATGCTGTGCTCAAGGCTTCAGGTCTCTGAATGGTTATCATGGCGGAATTGTCCAAGATGAAGTTAGTCTGATTCACATAGTTGGTTATAATGACGGGGGTGATAGTGCTGTTGATGGTGTGTGTCGATAACGTTTTTCAATAATGGTAATACTAATAATCAAAAGGTAACATTTATTGAGTGTTTATTATGCATCAGGATTCATGCCAAGGGCTTTTCTATTCAGTAAATCATTGAATCCGAAAACATCCTCATGAAGGAGGCATTTGTGTCCCTATTTTATAGATAAGAAAAACTGAAATTTGAAGAGATTAAATAACTGTCCAAGAATGTACAGTTTTTAAGAGGCAAATTCAAACCAAGTTCTAGTTAAATGTGTGGGAAAGAGGCCAGAAGGTACTTATTGAGCATCTACGACGTACCGGGTCATATTTTTGGTTCTTAATTCTTGTAAACAAAACTACAAAACTTAGTTCCTGCTTTGGCAGGGTAATATTTTATTTGGGGGGAAGAGACAGCAAATCAATAACCAAACACAAGGTAATGTCTAGCAGTGCTAGGTACTATAAAGGAAAGAATTGGGTATGAAGGTAGAGGGCCCATTTTCCATATGATGATGGGTGAAGGTCTGTGTAAAGCAATGACATCCAGCCAGAGATAGTAGAATGAAGTGAAGGGATGAGTGAGGGGAATTTCTAGGACTGTCCCTGTGACAGTTCGTCCATGGTATATTTCATCACTCAGTTCTAGAACAGTATGGCCCATTGGTTGGGTGTATTTAAGAGGGGTATATAGTATCTTCCTGTGGCAAAAGCAAGGACTTAGGAGGCAGACCCAGGTTAAAATCTTGGTTCCGTTCCTTTTTTCCTGAGGTATTTGGGCACCTTAAGTTTATTCTAAGCTTTAGTTTCCTTATTTGTAAAGCTTGAATTATAATCCTTATCTCTTGATAAATGAAAGTTCTACATGTAAAGTCCCAAGAACTACATATCTATGCAGTCATACAGTAACTAATAATTATTATAATTATTTTTATAATCTGTGTCTTATAAAGGGACACAGAGAAGTTCCCTGGGGGGTGCATCTCAGAACATGCATATAGCTATAGGGATTTACAGAATAGCATGGAGAGGGAGGGGGAGAGAGAGAGACAGAGACAGAGAGAAAGAGAAAGAAAGAGATATAAAATTCTCATCCTGTACAAAGGCCCACAGCCCTGCTTCCACAGGCAAGCACCTGCTCTTTAAAATGGCAGTTCCAGGGGGCACCTGGGTGACTCAGTTGCTTAAACATCTGACTCCTCATCTCAGCTCAGGTCATGATCTCAGGGTTGTGAGTTCGAGCACTGCATTGCAGTGCTCTGTGCTGGGCATGAAGCATACTTAAAAAATAAACAGATAAAAATAAATAAATAAATAAATAAATAAATAAATAAATAAATAAATAAATAAATAAACGGTGTTTCCTGGAGCCAGGTTCGCCCATTGCCTGCTAATCAAAAAGTCTGTCTGAGTCTAGTCCCAGTTTACCTCTGACATGCTGTGTGGCTCTAAACTAATCATTTCACCTCTTTGTTCTCAGGTAGAGGAGGAAAGATCTCTACACCTTCCCCATCTCCAAGGAATATCTTCAGACTGAAACAAGAAAGTTTAAAATGCCCCTCTTGTGATGTTACTTCCTGTTACATGTGTGAACATAATTTAGGAAAGAGTTAAACCTCTTTAAATCACATTTATCTCACAGGTGATGAATTAGGTCTATAGCCAACTGTGTTTGGGCAACAGCTTTATCCTGGGGAGATAGTAATAAAACCAGAGGGTGATTTGGTGGTTCATCTTGGCTCAGTGGAAACACGTGGATTTTGGAAAGATGTGCATCTGGTTCCAGTTTTCTAAATTACTGAATTTTGATTCTGTCACCCTGTTTAGGACACTTATCCTCTCTGAGCCTTGCTTTCTCAGTCTACAAATAAAGCAGGCAATAACAATGTGTAAGCGATTGTAAGGATTATGAATGTAAAGTTCTAGCATTCTATCTGCCATTGATGTTTTAAAATGTTACTTTTGGTTTTGGTTTTTATTTTTGTTTAAGACCTGAATTCCTGGAGGTGTCTGGGGGCCCCTATTTCAGGAGGCCTTTTTAAACCATTGCCAGGCTGGACAGGCAAAGGGTCAAATGGAAATAACCCACTGGATTTCCTCCAGCCGGAGGAGCTGGGTCTGCTCCAGGGATCCTCTGTCAGGGAGCCGTGGGGACTAATTCTTGGCCTGAATTCCAGTGGCAGCTCCTGTGGGCATGGGGGCTTCAGTGGGCATGGGGGCTCCAGAATTGCCCCAAGATGATGAAGTAACTGGAATACTACAATTTCACAGTGGCTCTTACAAGGCAGGTGCAGGTTGAGGACATAAATTGGCTATTGCGTAACCTCTATGTCTTGTGCGTAGCAATTTCCGTCCCTTGCCAACATATCTGCATTTGCTGCAGGCTCTGGTGAGGCTTCAGGTCACTCCTAAGATTCATCTGTTTAATCAGTGGAAGGGAAGAAGTGGCCTGCCTTTATGAATATCTAGGTCGGCTCTCTCAAAACAAGCAGGCTGCAAATCCCAATGGCTTCTCAGCACTGTCTCAGATGCATCCATCCTTCATTACGCTATTCCCATGGTAACCCCTAGGAAGGGAGAAGAAGGACAGTAACCATTGAGCGGCTATTTTTAGATTTCTGGCCAGATGCTTTGACAAATCTGTTGAGGGACAGAAAATGACACAAATGTAGAAGAGGATTTTTTTTTTTTTTTTGCCAAAGACAATATCATTTAAATTCATCTTATAAAACTGGAAAAGACTTTGGGAAATCATTCAACCTACTTCTACCTCTAGGAAGATCTACTTCCAAATCATACCCCCAAAAATTGTTCAATAAGGTCTTTTTAGAACACTATACTTAACAGCTGATTCTAATAGATAACCAAATTTCCTACCCTCATTTTATCCCGTATTCAGTCTCAGTTCTCAGACCAAGGGAGTTGGGAATAAGACTCAGTATGATTGCTCCAGTTGTGGGCTACACAGCCCTGAAGGAATCATTCATTTAGACCCTGCTATACACATTTTGTGCAACTATCTGCACTCGCCCTGCTGCACTTACTTTTTTTTTAATGTAAATTCCTCCCTTCCTCCTTAAAAACCTTCGGGAATTTCCCATTGCTCTGAGGTTGAAGCTCACAGATCTTTAAGGTGGTTATAAAGGTACAACATGATATAGATCCTGCATACCTGTCCAGAATCATCAGTACTACTGTAGTTCTCTTTCTTTGTGTTTTGGCAAAAGACTCTTTCTTTTTTTTATTTTTAAATTTTTAATGTTTATTTATTTTTGAGTGAGAGAGGGAGAGATAGAGCACAAGCTGGGGAGGGGGAGAGGGAGACACAGAATCCAAAGCAGGCTCCAGGCTCAGAGCTGTCAACACAGAGCCCGACGCAGGGCTTGAACTCACGAACCCTGAGATCATGACCTGAGCTGAAGTGAGACGCCTAACCGACCGAGTAACCCAGGTGTCCCAAAAGACCTTCTTTCAGAGTCTCAAACATGCCGTCTTCCTCCCATCTCAAGGTCTTTGCACTTACCTATAATACTTTACCCCATGCTTTCTTACCTACTTAATTTCTCGAACTCCTTCTTGTTCTTCAGAGCAGAGCTCAAATATCAGAAAACACTTTCTCAAACTCTGAAACAAGAAAAGGCACACCTTCAGTAGCCTCTGATAACAACTTGTGCATTTCCTTTCCAACACTTAACAGGTTGTGAATCTATATTTATTTATGTAAACAAAAAAAACTATGAGCTTCAGGTTGTTAGGGAACAATATTGTTTGTTTACCATTATATATCTAGTACCTTAGCACCAGGTTTGGCAAATAAATGATTCTAGTCACTGAATGAATGACTAGCGGTTATTTTAAAGGGACATAAACTCAGTTTCTCCGTCAGGTCAAGCTGTCAGTGTAATTGCACTGGGGCTCCTTAAAATGTAATATGAATCCAAATTCCCCAGAGAACTTGTTAAAATGCAGATTCTGACTCAGCAGATCTAGGGTGAAGCCTTTTTTTCTGCATTTCCAACTGGTATCTAACTAGTAGAACTTGGTTGCACATTGGAATCACCTTCAGAACTCTAAAAAAAAAATCACATTTCTGAGATTTTCACTCCTGGTGATTCTGATTTAATTGTTATGCACTTGGCCTGGGCTTTGGGCATTTTTAAAAACTCCCCAATTTATTCTAATATCCAACACATTTGGAGATCCATTGATTGTAGGTGAAACTCATTCTCAACAGGAGGTAAAGGGATATCTTTGTTTCCTTTTACATTAAACAGCATTCAACATGGCCACTAATAGGGGTCCATCTTATTACTACTTTTTAAATGCGTGTCCCTTAGAGACACACAGAGACACACAGAAAAGTGGTACAAGCAAAGAGAATCCTATATGAGTTGGTTACTGTGACGGCAGAATGGTCCGATCTTAAACTCTCCCACCTCTACTCGTGGGGAAAATGTATGTCTTCTCAAATATTTCAAAAGTTACTTGTAGCTACTGAAAAAAGTGGAACATGTTGGTGGAATCAAATGTGGATCTAGCAGCCTTGCAGCCCGAGGAACAATGCATACTTACGCACATAATGTCATCAGAGAAAAGGGACCCTGAGTGCACTTCCAGGAGCTGCAGTATTTGTCGTGAGTTTCTTGATTCCCTACTTGCCCATAACAATGAACATGAAGATAACCCATAGGTTCTTGGGCATTTTGTTTCTCTCTTTGAAAACCAATGCTTCTTCATCTAGAGCATAGGAACAATCCCCCTTTCTTGTCATTAACTCCACTCATTTTTTTCCCACTGATTCATTCTTGTTTGTGTTTTTAATCTTACAAATCCCACAATATGGAGTGTAATAGTGTGTAACTGAGCACAGTAGTGCATGTCAAGCCCTACACTAGTTGTTTTCATTTTTTTGGTTACTTAGTCTCCTCAGCAAACCTGCTAGGTAGATCACATTTGACAGTTGACAAAACTTACTAGTTTGAGGCTTACTAGTTCATTACCTTCTCCAAAACACAAAGATGGCCAGTGGCAGAGTCTAGATGTATCTAATGTTTCTCTACTCCAGTATTAATTAACAGTGTATAGGTCAAATTCAGCCTTCAAATATTTTGGTCCACATGGTCTGAATACATTTTTAATGAGGTTCTGGCATTTAGAAAGAATAAAATTTTCCATAAAATGCCAGATTTTGGGGTACCTGGGTGGCTCAGTCGGTTAAGTGCCCAACTCTTGATTTCAGCTCAGGTCATGATCTCATGGTTCATGGGATCAAGCCCTGCATCTGCCTCTGTGCTGACAGTGTGAAGCCTGCTTAGGATTTTCTCTCTCCCTCTCTTTCTGCCCCTCTCCTGCTCATGCTCTCTCTGTCTCTCTTAAATAAATAAGTAAATAAATAACCTAAAAAAATCAGATTTCAAGCTTATATTTAAAATAATCGTGTCATAAATAAATAAATAAATAAATTAATTAATTAAATAATCATGTCTGACAACAGTGAGTAACGTGCCTGACAGCCTGAAGCTTGCCTAAAGCTGAGTGACATTTTTTATCTTTCAGATGACTTTTTACCTCTCACTAATATCTCTTTTATTTCTGGTCTGGCCCCACATTTATGACACCTGTTTGGTCCCTCCAAGTCTCTGGGTTTTCAGCTTAGCGTGTAAACTCTATTGAGGGAAGCAGTGATTCTTTCATCCCTGCTATATTGTGTCATCAGGAAAAAATGTCCTCTTTCTTGGTGAGGTGGACATCATTGCCTTGCCATCTTAATGACTTTAGACCTTTTTAGGACTATGTGTACATTCACCTCCGATGCACTGTTCTGACTTCTTTGAATACAAAGTGGTGGGGCTTAGTATCCTACCTTCTGATTCTAGCATTTAGTTGTCTGGACTGGTTTCCAATCAAAGGTTTGCCTTAACAGGGGTTTGTAAGTTGCGTCCTTGTGTTTCAACAACTGTGGCCCAATGAAAACTCATGTATCCCTTGGTCTCATGGTATAGTTGTATTTCGTTTAGTCTCCCTCAAGAAAGACTGTGACAAGGAAGAAGAGGATCTTTCCTAATGTTGTCAGGGCCTATGTTGTGTGGCCCTAGCAGTACTGGGCAGGTTTTCTCAGGAATGCAGTCACTGACTTCAGATGTAGCAGGAAATATAGAAGACAAGATTCACACACAGAGAATCGTCTTGCTTGTGAGAGTTGCTTGCCTCTGTTGTAGTGTACCTGTTTCCTTCCTTCCTTTCCATGCCTAGCTCTGACCCGCTGGCCACTATGGTGTTGGTTTCTATGCACTCCCTCTGGGTCACTGCAGAGCTTTCTCGCTGCACATTGGAGCTCTGTTGCTCAACAGAGTGCATGCACATTTGCTGTGCTACTTAAACCTCAGAACAATCTTATGATATACATCTTGTTATTTCCAGGAAATAGTGGCCCAAAGACCACAAAATTTGTTAAATTGATAAGTGGGAGGATTTTCAAATGGTGAAATACTAACCTTGACTGTTCTGTCACATTTTTTACTTCGGGTTTAAGAGGCAGATCTAGTAATTGAAAAATGTCTACAAAACACAAGAGAGATCATTCAATCATTCCTTATTTTACCACATGGTATGCCATGTGAGACATCATCAATTGAAGATATACCATTATTTGATTTGCCACTGGGAACAGAAAAAATACTGTGAATTAAATTATGCCATTTAAATTATGTTGAGTGTTATCCACTTTTTAATTACAGATCTTCTAACATAAAAACATGTCTTAGAATTGACAAATATGGCACTTCAACTTTACTGCATACTTTTAATGTATAACACACTGAAATGCTAATTGTCTTAAAAAAATAAGATGTAAGAAAGTAAATGCAAATATTGACACTATACTACAATGTTTTTTCTTCAGCAACCATCAACTGACCTAGAATTTGACCGTGTGGTGATTTATACCACTTGCCTTCGTGTTGTACGAACAACCTTTGAAAGATGTGAACTGGTTAGAAAGATCTTCCAAAACCATCGAGTAAAATTTGAAGAGAAAAACATAGCTTTGAACGGTGACTATGGAAAAGAGCTAGATGAGCGATGCCGGCATGTTTCTGAAGCTCCTTCCCTCCCTGTCGTGTTCATTGATGGCCATTACCTTGGGGTAAGTACTCCGCTAAGGAAAATCTTCTTTTTTATTGAACCCAACCAGCATTGTTAGAAATCTATAAGCCTATGACAAGGCAACTTGCAACATAACTCCTGGGACATTTGCTATTTTTTTGGAGTTCAAACCAAAGGAATTGAAGCACTTATTTCTGTCCCAAATGATGTGTTGCTAACAGTGTTCATCCCTACAGAAGCATGGTGAGATAAAATCAGCATTAAATTGCCTTTTTGAATAGGAATACATTTTTTAAATGTTCAGTTGACTTGAGTTTTGCATTATGAAGCTTGACATGTGAGATAAAAACTATTTTTTAGTGCACACAAGAAAAACAGAATATTTATAAAGATGTACATTTGTGAATTCTCATATACCCCATTATCGAACACTCAGTTTCCTACCTAATGCAACTGAGATGGTGGTCCTGAAACAAAATCAATAAGAAATGGGGCCTGGAGCCAGAATTTTATCTGCTTGTTGTTAAAAATTATTCTGAATTTTGGTAATTTGTCAGTGTGAGACACAAATTTAGGCTTACAGGAAGAAGAGAAAACTCCCAGAGAAGCCAGGAAACATGACTGCTTCATTTTTCTTTGAATAATACTGTTAGTGTTAATTAACCCCCATCGATCTAAGAGCACGCACAATCGCACAGTCATTAAGAAGCCCGAGAAGAGGGCTCTGGACAGTGCACTTTAGAAAGAGTAAGAACAAAGAGCCAAGGGACACCAGTGGTTGAGGGGGTGGGACTGACTCCCCCAGATCACTTATCAGGGAACAAAGAGCTGCTGTCAAAAGGCAGATGGATATTTGGATCTTGGCTTTGTTTCGCATCTGGTCTTAACCCTCAGCTTTCAGGGGAGCTTAGAAAAAATCCAGAGCAGGAAATGCTCATGTTTTGTTACAGGGAAACTGTTCTGATATTCTGTCTAGAGCCATCACTGTTAGAGACAGCCTGTCATCTTATGGAAAGATAAATGCAGTGAAGCCATGATTCCTGGGTATGACTTCTGCAATCCTACTTTTAACCTGAGCTGGACGCAGACTACATTCTGAGGCAGAGGACTTTTGATTTGATGCATTGAGCCTCTTTTATCATATTTCAACATGTACCCTTAGGTCCCAGAAAGCTACAACAATGGCAGTCATGAGTGATAAATTAATAATAATAGTAGTAATAATGATACTATACTGCACTCTCAGCTTTACACATTCATCTCATCGAATCCCCAGGATAGCCTTAGAGAACAACTCTACTCTACTGGTTGAGAAGCAAGACAGCCTTGTTTCAAATTCATGCTCCGACACGTCTATGTGATTCTGGGCAATTTAGAAATCACTCTGTGCCTGGGTTTTCTCATTTGTAAAAGGAGAAGCGTAATAGAACCTTTCTCACAGACTAATTGTGAGAATTTTACCATATGTAATATATACAAATGCTCAATTCTTGTGCCTGGAACAAAGTATGTTTTTAATAAATAGTAGCAACTTTATCCTTATTTTGCAAAAGAGAACATTAATTATTTTGCTTCAAGTCACAAAGCCAGTCAAGTGACAGGGCCAGGACTCAAAGTTAGGTCTGCCAGACTCCTCAAACCCCAGCTTTTTTGGCACATCACCTCAAGGAAAGGGATCTTTGATACTTTGTTTGCTGATGCAGTCTTAATACCTAGAAAAGGGTTTTGGCACAAAGTGCTCAGAAATGTATGTTGAATGAGTATATGATGCTCTATTGTCCTTTCATATTCTTTCCTTCTCTCTGACATTCTCCTACCGTGAAAGGATCTGATAAACTCACCCACACCAGGAGGAAAAAAAATCACTGATAAGGGTTTTGGTCATTTGCCTTTTAACCCTGGAAAAATTCTGATGATGGTAGAAGATATTTCCCTTTGTGGAATTTTGGTTTCTGTGATCTACCCAATTAAACATAGTGGGTGACTGCCTCCTTATACAGGTGGAAGGTTGGCTTTACCTGATGCACTGCTTTTGACCATACTTATCTTCTTCCTACTTCTAAGATGATCTAACAGGAAGTAATGCTATTTTTCTTTCCATTTGATGGACAGAGGGAGAGTGTGACAGACAAGAGAGGTGGGGTGCATATTTTTTCTCAATTGCTTTTTTCTGTGATTACTTTATTAATACAGTGGCCTAGAGAAGGAAAGATCACAGAGGTACTACCTTATTGCTTCTGCAATTTGAAGCCAATGCCCCAAATCTGGAAAGAGACCAGAGACAGATTTCTTTTTCCTCTTCATTTTTTTCTTATAAAGGAGATTTACTTCTAAATCTATAATTTAAATGGAGGCAAACACCCCAGAAAACAACTTCTACAACAAGCTCCCCTCCTACTACAAAAACCCCTTTATTTAAATTCCAGTGTGAAGTTGTAAATGTAACAGTGCTGGAACTGGAGAGAGAGCCTTTTCCCTGCAGAGTTCATTCATCTGAAATGGAAGGATGCCCTCTGCTGGGTTTTGGCACATGGTGAAGCATGATTCCTAGGGAGGAAAAGAAGCTGATGTTGGTAGTTTCCTTAACATCTGTGATGTTTTAAACGGTCACACGAAACCATTTGATTTAGCTTAAATTTAGATGAGTGAGAAAAATCAAGATGTATGAATCATCTGTGCAATACAACTGTTTGAAAGGAGGGAGAGAGAGAAATCGAGAGGGGTAGAGAATGAAATCGACAGAACAGAAACAGGCATATGGAGGCACACTGTGGGAGACAGTGAGATGGGGTGGAGAGAGCATGAGGCCGTTTTGCAACAGCTCCCTTATTTTCCTGCATCATTGCTGCCAGACCCAGGGATAGGTGGTGCCAGACCCAGGGATGGGTCTCCACTGCAGGGACCTTAACAGAGTACAATGGGAAAGAGCAGAGGAATTAACAAGAATGCTCAGCTCTTTTTTCCTGATGACCCTCATTCCCAGCCAGACTTCTATGTAAAGATAGAAGCAATGAAACAGTCAAGGGAAAGAAATTGCTTTAGAAAACAAATCTTCACTGTCCTGGCATGCTCCATCGGGGGAGGGAGGGTCAAGGAGCTAGTTGGGGGCTGGGAGGGGTGGAGGGTGGGGAAGCAAGTTCAGCTTGAAACTTTTAAAGCAATAATCTTGTTGATTTGGCATCAGGAGATCTTTACACAAAAAAATTGTGTTGCTGAAGTTTGGACATAAGTTATCTTAGAAATTCTAGTAGGAAATAGGTTAGAAATAGTGTGTGTTGATTCTGGACCAACCATAAAACTTTTACAGTAGAAATCTATAAAACCCACATTGGAACTGAACTATAAAACATAGAATGAATCAGAGTGGAGACTCTGGTAATGACGAGGAGTAGAAGAGCTGCTGATCTAGGCAGGTCTCTTAAACTAGCTGATATTGAGCTGTGACTGCTTGATAATTCAGTATCCATTGAAAGTGCTATTTTATTCAGTTCAAGAATGAAGGAATTGTTACCAAGCATAGGTAGTTTATAGACTAGAAATATAGGCTCTAAGCAAGCTTTCAGAGAGAACTTGTATAACTTCTCTGCAGAAATGGGCCACCAAAGAACCCTGTGCCACAATTAGGAAGCTGCTGGCTCCAGAAATGCCTCTGGATTTGGTCCTCTCCAGCAAAACAGATGATTTGTTCTCTGCCCCTTGTCCTACATAATTCTGTTCCTAAGTAATGTCTCCAGTGAATGAGTATATCTGTGGTTACTGAATCAGTCACATATGAAAACAACGGAGGACAATGGGAAATGTGGCTTTTAGGTTTCTAGCCTTTACAGTACAGGAAGACGCTTTAGAAGGAGATTGGATTGGTTACGAGTGAGCTGAACCACAGTATCTGCCAGATGCACTGTTTTGTTTGTTTTAATCAGATTATTGAGGTACAATTTACATATAATAAACTGTATCCATTTAAATTATAATTTGATGGGTTTGGGCAGATATTTACACCCGTGAATCTATTAATACATTTGAAATACAGAGCATTTCCACCCCCACACCCCCCAAATATTCCTCATGCCAATTGACAGTCAGTCCCTTCCTCCAACCCCTGTCCCTTGGTGACCATTAATCTTTCTGTCAATATAGTTTTCTATTCTTCTCATGTCTTTATCTGGTTTTGGTGTCAGGGTGATGATGACCTCATCAGGTGAGTTTGGTAGTGCTCTAACTTGTGCAATTTTAATTTATGGTTCTCTTTATTCTTTGGTGTAGAGTATTAAATCATTTGGCATCACTTTGCTTTTATGTGAAGGGCTTCTTATACACTATTATTGTAGTGTGGGTCTGCTGTAGATGAATTCTTTCAGCATTTTTATGTCTGAAAAATTCCATCTTTGGTTCTTATAAGATATCTTTGCTGGATATAGAATTCTAAGGTTGAAAGGATTTTTTTTTCTTTTAGTACTTAAGAGACATTGCTCCTCTGTCTTCCATTTGCATTACTTCTGATAAAACATATGCTGTCATCCTTATCTTTGTTCCTCTGTATGTGTGTCTTCTCCTTCCCCTTGCTGCTTTTAAGATTTTTCTTTTAATCACTTGATTTCAGAAACTTGATTATGATATATCTTGGTATAGCTTTCTTCATGTTTCTTTTGCTTAGGGTTCATTGACATTCTTGGATGTGTAGTTTTTTCTTTTAATCTAATTTGGAACAGTTTCAGCCATTCTTTTTTCTTTTTTTTTTTAATATGAAATTTATTGTCAAATTGGTTTCCGTACAACATCCAGTGCTCATCCCAACAGGTACCCTCCTCAATACCCATCACCCACCCTGCCCTCCCTCCCACCCCCCATCAACCCTCAGATTGTTCTCAGTTTTTAAGAGTCTTTTATGGTTTGGCTCACTCCCTCTCTAACTTTATTTTTTTCTTTCCCTTCCCCCATGGTCTTCTGTTAAGTTTCTCAGGGCCACATAAGACTGAAAACAGATGGTATCTGTTTTTCTCTGTATGACTTATTTCACTTAGCATAACACTCCAGTTCCATCCACGTTGCTGCAAAAGGGCATATTTCATTATTTCTCATTGCCATGTAGTATTCCATTGTGTATATAAACCACAATTTCTTTATCCATTCATCAGTTGATGGACATTTAGGCTCTTTCCATAATTTGACTATTGTTGAAAGTGCTGCCATAAATATTGGGGTGCAAGTGCCCCTATGCATCAGCACTTCTGTATCCCTTGGGTAAAGTCCTAGCAATGCTATTGCTGGGTCATAGGGTAGATCTGTTTTTAATTTTTTGAGGAACCTCCACACTGTTTTCCAGAGTGGCTGCACCAGTTTGCATTCCCACCAACAGTGCAAGAGGGTTCCCATTTCTCCACATCCTCGCCAGCATCTGTAGTTTCCTGATTTGTTCATTTTGGCCACTCTGACTGGCATGAGGTGATATCTCAGTGTGGTTTTGATTTGTATTTCCCTGATGAGGAGTGACGTTGAGCATCTTTTCATGTGCCTGTTGGCCATCTGTATGTCTTCTTTAGAGAAGTGTCTGTTCATGTTTTCTGCCCATTTCTTCACTGGATTATTTGTTTTTCGGGTGTGGAGTTTGGTGAGTTCTTTATAGATTTTGGATACTAGCCCTTTGTCCAATATGTCATTTGCAAATATCTTTTCCCATTCCGTTGGTTGCCTTTTAGTTTTGTTGATTGTTTCCTTTGCAGTGTGGAAGGTTTTTATCTTCATGAGGTCCCAATAGTTCATTTTTGCTTTTAATTCCCTTGCCTTTGGAGATGCATCAAGTAAGAAATTGCTGCGGCTGAGGTCAGAGAGGTTTTTTCCTGCTTTCTCCTCTAGGGTTTTGATGGTTTCCTGTCTCACATTCAGGTCCTTTATCCATTTGAGTTTATTTTTGTGAATGGTGTAAGAAAGTGGTCTAGTTTCATTCTTCTGCATGTTGTGTCCAGTTCTCCCAGCACCATTTGTTAAAGAGACTACCTTTTTTCCATTGGATATTCTTTCCTGCTTTGTCAAAGATTAGTTGGCCATACGTTTGTGGGTCCAATTCTGGAGTCTCTATTCTATTCCATTGGTCTATGTGTCTGTTTTTGTGCCAATACCATGCTGTCTTGATGATTACAACTTTGTAGTAGAGGCTAAAGTCTGGGATTATGATGCCTCCCGCTTTGGTCTTCTTCTTCAATGTTACTTTGGTTATTTGGGGTCTTTTGTGGTTCCATACAAATTTTAGGATTACTTGTTCTAGCTTTGAGAAGAATGCTGGTGCAATTTTGATTGGGATTGCATTGAATGTGTAGATAGCTTTGGGTAGTATTGACATTTTAACAATATTTATTCTTCCAATCCATGAGCATGAAATGTTTTTCCATTTCTGTATATCTTCTTCAATTTCCTTCATAACTTTCTATAGTTTTCAGCATATAGATCTTTTACATCTTTGGTTAGGTTTATTCCTAGGTATTTTATGCTTCTTGGTGCAATTGTGAATGGGATCAGTTTCTTTATTTGTCTTTCTGTTGCTTCATTATTAGTGTATAAGAATGCAACTGATTTCTGTTTATTGATTTTGTATCCTGTGACTTTGCTGAATTCATGTATCAGTTCTAGTAGACTTTTATTTTTTCAAATATTATTTAGATCTTCCCTTCCTTCTCTTCTTTTCAGAGGCTCTACTTACATGCATATTAGGCTGCTTGAAGTTGTTCCATAGCTCACCCCTTTTCATTTTGGATAGTTTCTCTTGCTATGTCTCCTAATCTATTCCTAATCTTTTCTTGTAAAATGTCTAATCTTGTGTTAACCCTATCCAGTTTATTTTTTTTAATTTCAGGAATTATAATTTTATCTTCAGGCATTTAATTTTTAAAAAATATATATTCCATATCTCTACTTAACATGTTCAATATATCTTCTAGCTTTTTTAACATATGGGATATAGGTATAATAACTTGTTTTAATCTCCTTGCCTGACAATTCTAATATCTGTGTCAGTTCTGGGTTGGCTTTAATTGATTGATTTTTTTCCCCACATTGGGAGTCATATTTTCTACTTCTTTACCTGCCTGATAATTTTTTTATTGGATTCTGCAAATTGTGAATCTTATCTGGTTGGGTAAAAGTATTCCTTGTTGGGATATTTTTGTATTCCTATAAATATTCTTTTTTTTAATGTTTATTTATTTTGAGGGAAAGAGAAACCAAGCAAGCAGAGGAGGGGCAGAGAGAGATGGAGAGAAAGAATTTCACACAGGCTTCACACTGTCAGCGCAGAACCTGATGCAGGGCTGGATCTCACAAACCCATGAGATCATGACCTGAGCTGAAATCAAGAGTCAGATGCTTAACTGATTAAGCACTCAGGCGCCCCTGTATTTCTATAAATATTCTTAAACTTTTTTGCTGAGATGCAATTAAGTTACTTGGAAAAAGTTTGCTATTTGGGGTTCTGTTTTGAAGATTTTCAAGACAGAATTAGCTTTAGTCCAAAGCTAATTATTCCCCATTATGGAAGCATAATATTGTGGGATCTTTATCTAATGCCCCACTGATTATTGGGAACAGGCATTCTTCTCAGACCTTTTCCTGGGTACTGTCCCTTTTAATCTTTTCAGGTTCTTTTGCTAGCCTTCCGTACTTGCCTTTCATGCATGTGCTGATGAGTACGCTGCTGAACGCAAGCTGGCTCTCTGCACATCTTCAGAGTTCTCCACGAAGCCCTTCATTCTCTAGTACTTTGTCCTGTAAACTCTAGCCATCTTAGTTTCCTGGGCTTTTAGTTCTGTTTCCTCAACCCAGAGTGTCTACCAGGTTCTTAGGTTCCCTTTTCCTGTACACAGCTTGGAAAACTGAAGAACTCACTTCATTTATTTCCTGGCTCCCAGGAAAGATGAGTGGGAGGATGAGTGGGGGGTGGGGAATGTTTGATAATTTTGGTTTCTTTATGGGAATGTGTTATGATATTAAATAAGTAGTGTCATAAACCACCAATGTAATCAATGTAAAGTTAGATGTTTTGTTAGGTTTTGAAACCATTCTATTTTAAACCTCTTGAAAATATTTCCCATATATATGAGAAGTGGTTTTTAAATGTTGGGGCCATATTCTTCTTTGAAAATCTGATGAAAGTTATAGACCTTCTCATTATACATGTACACAATCTTCTTTACAATATAAGAGCTTTCTGAGAATTTATCCCTAGGTAACTAACTTTTCAATAAAAGGAGTACTTTGGAGACGGTGCCTACTGGAGTATATCCCACTTCTTAGTTGTCTTTGAAGATTTTACTTAGTAATGTGACCCACTTCTTCACAAGTAAGTACAATCATATCTCATGTTGATATTTTTGTATTTAATTATGGAATCAATGAATTTAGAACTTTATCTTATCTTCTTCTTTCTTCTTTTTTTTTTTTTGGAAGTCATCAGTATCCTTTGTGGTCATTTTCTTAATCATTAGCAATTTCATCAGAGGTCCAAATGGATGGAGAATCTTCTGAACATTTGTCTACCCCTCTTGTCTTGGATCTTATAGACACAGTAAATGTTTAATCTTCAAGCCTCCTTCATCAAAGTCATAAATTATTTGTTCCTGGCCTGCTCCCTCCACTTCAGAAGGCACGGGGTTAGAGAAGTCTGAAATTTAAGCCTAAGTCAGGTTCTTGGAATTTAAATTAGGCAATATTTTCTTGTGTGATTGCTTCTTTGTCCTTTTTTTTTCCTACTTAATTGAGGATAGTTTTTGTTAGCAACAACAATGGCAATAACAGTAAAAGCTAACTTGAATGATATACTCTGCCAAGCGTTTTGCCTCCTTGTTCTCTTGTACATTGTAAAATAGTACGGTGAATAGTACTACTGTCATCTTTCCCACCCCCAATTTCTTACCTGAAGAAAAGTAAAGCTTAGAGAATTTACGAAACAGTTTAAATACCTTCAGATCACAAGTGGCAGAGTGAGGATTCAGCTTTGGGTGTGTCTGACTCTAGAGCTTGGACCCTTTAAAATCAAGGCTGCAAAGTTCTTAACCTTCATCTCCCTGGCTTTCAATTCTACTATTTAGCAGCATAGTCACACCATGAATTACTTCATCAGGTGAAACTTCTCCACATTCAAGATCTTAAACTTAGAAACATCCTGCTGTGGCCACAATGTTCTGTCCTTCTATCTATCCCCTTGTCTCTCTATTGAACTTGTTCTATCATCAGTGATATTGTGTGTCCTTTTGCCTTTTCTACTTCTCTCAGCTTATAGTCACAATTTTGGTTTCACTTGTTTCCCTCCCTTACTGTATTCAGGAATATGGTAATACTTAGTCTGTTATCACCTGCTGGACAGGCTCTGTGGAGCTCCCATGTTTGTCCATTCCCAGTCCTATGCAACCCCCTTCATCCGTTTTTCCTCTTTTCCTCTAGTATAACCAAGGGCATTATTGGAGAATATCTAAAGTCATAGCAAAGAAGTCTCCAAAGAAGTTGTATTATCAGCATTATCTAGGCTCATTGTCTAATTTTCATATCAATACTTTGTTGGTTTTCTTTTGTGACCCACATAACCAGCTGCTCCAGTGTTTTCTAATTTCACCAAACAGAAGTCCCATTGCCATCTTCTGCTCTCTCTTTATCACATCCATTATTATCTTTCTCTTTTTCTAGTGTTCAAGTCTATTTGCAGCTCTAATCTTGTAGGGTATTTTAATTTTACAGATATTTTACCTAAACATTAAAAAAAAAAAAACTAGCATAGAATGATGCCTCATCATTAGTTACTTATTTCAGTTCTCTGGTTTTGATTAGTGACCCCACAATTTTCCCAGTCACAAAGGCTCAAAATCTCAGTTTTCTTTTACTCCATCTTTCTCTTACTCATATCTGATCACTTGCCAAGGTTTACACTGTATCCACTGGGATCTTCATTTTCACATTTTGGGAGCTCCTCCTGGAAGATAAGAGTAGCAAAGTAAAGTGGAAGCAGACATCTGGATACAAGAGTAAGTTCTTTTCCTTGCTAGTATGGGTATTGGTCCAGTTATTTGGTCAATTTCTTTAAGATGAAGATAATAAAATGCCTACAACATTGGGCATTTTGAGAATTAAGTGAGATGAAGCATAAAAACTCACAGTGCCTGGAACATGGTGCACTCTAACCCTTTGCTAATATTATTAAGGCAAAAGCTTTAGAGAAAACATATACTTAGGATGTATAGGTGGGGAGAGATAGAGATAATACAAAGAATTAAGAGAAGGCTGGGTCAATAAATCATGAGAGGAGAAACGGTGGAGTATATTCTGAGTCTATCCTCAGACATCAATGTCCAAGAGGTCTGATTCATGGGGGCAGGATGCTGCACAGCATCTGAGCTTCTGGTTAGTGGTAGTGTTTTTAATATGAAGCAAGTACTATGGTCAAATGCCATTCAGTGTCATGTGAGCTGATATGTGGGCTGTTAGAGATATTCCATCTCAGTTCATGACACTTTTCCATAAATATTAAACATAATTATTTAAATAGTGTTGGGCGCTTGGGTGGCTCAGTCAGTTAAGTGTCCAGCTCTTGGCTTCGGCTCAGGTCGTGATCTCATGGTTCATGAGTTTGAGCCCTGAATCTGGCTCTTTGATGTCAGTACAGAGTCTGCTTCAGATCCTCTGTCCCCCTCTTTCTCTGCCCCTCCCCTGACTGCACTCTCTCTCTCTCCCTCTCTCTCTCTCTCTCTCTCAAAAATAAATATTTAAAATAAATAAACAAACGAAGTTATATTTATTCATTTTGGTACTAGGTAGGTTATTAATATCTTCACTAACAATGCTATCTACAACATATTACTGAGAGTTTGTGAGATTAAAAAATTATTAGCAACACACCTATTTTTTCTTAAGATGAAACATACCAGTTACTTATAAGATACTCTACACTATTATTTCCTTACAATATGACAATGATTTTCTCTCTCTTTTTAATAGTAAATACAGTTTTACCTTATTCAACTCAGAAAACATTTTTTACATGAAAATGTCAAAAAGTGACATCTGATTTGTTCTTTATTATTAGAACAAAGCTAATCCATTTAAACGTGTGTCCAACTAAGAGGCAGAAGGCTGAAGGAATTAATTTCTTAGGTTCTTCTGTTAGCACCTCTTCTCTCTCATATCCTCTCAGATCAAGACCAAGTTGGAAGACTGGTGGGGCTACCAATAAGATGAGGTTGCCAAAGATTTGCTTTATTAGGTTTTGAAAAGACAAATGTAGAGAGATGCATGCAGATGTTTCATACAGAAACATAGAACCTTGGATTAAGAAGGTCGGTTTGGATGTCAGCTTCTCAAGTGTTTCTCTCAGTACATGAATTCTTTCTACAATATCCATGGGCAAAGATGAACAATCTTTGAACACACCCAGTAAAAACAACCTCACTGTGGTTCAAGGCAACCTATTTAATTGTAGTACCCTTTTAAATATTAGAAAGTTCTGCCTTTAACTTCCTGCACTTGTTGGTCTTAGTTCTTGAACCTAGAAAAATGAAATTAAAACCATTCCCTCATTCATAACTATAATTTCATTTACAAAAATATTGGGAAGTTTTCTCTGAGGTTCCCTTAACTCTTACTTGTCTCATGGTTTTCTGAACTTCCACATCTTAATTATTCTCCTTAGGACCTAGTCTCGTCTTTAAATGCAGCACCCAAAACGAGAGCTAGTCTTCTAGATGATTGTCTCTATGAATATTATCTCTATCACTCTATGAATGGAGCCTCCATTTAAGCATCTATGCCATACAATGAATCCTACTGAGTCTGAGGCTAGTTAAAATACTTATATAACTTTCATGTGACTGTTTCTCAAGATAAAAATTCCTTATACCCTTGGTTTTTAGGTCCATTTTACTAGGTCTCAACATCTCTTTCCCATGGATATGTGGTTAGTAGACAATAATTAAGACAGGAAACAGAAGGAAACAGAATTTTCCTGTGAAATATAAGCTGCTATTTTTGATGACTATCATTCTCTTTCTGCAAGCAGATCAGTCTGGTGCTAGTATCATTCCTTAGATCATGGAGTAAAGAATTTATCGAATGACTCAAGATTCCATCTCCAGAAAAATGTGGTCATGGACTATAACAAACCATAGTCAAAGTTTGGGCTTTATGATGGAAGTAGCTGTTAACAGCTTTTGCTACGTAACAAACCACCCCAAAACTTAGTGGTTTGGAACAACATTTACTGTATAGATTGTGATGTTTCCTGGACGTGGCTGCTTGTCGTGGTCTACTTGTGGCTCAGCTAGAGCTGAGTGGTCTAGGATGATCTCACTTACATGGAAATTGGTTGCTCAGATTTTCTCCTCTTTAGTAGCCTAGCTGGAACTTGTTACATGGTGGCAAAGACATTCCTAGAAGTGAAAGAGGGCAAGCCGTGAAGCTGAAGCACATTAAAAACCTATGCTTAAGTCATGGTTGTTTTGTCTCATTGACTAGAGCAAGTCATAGGGTCAGGCCAAGATTCAAGGTGGAGAAAACAGACTCCACCTACTGATCGGAGGACCACCAATGTCACGTCCTAGAGTGGTATGCACACAGTGAGGCATGAACACATTGGTGGCAATGACTGCAATAAACTTCCAAAGTGCAGACCTTTGACATCATCTAATCCTGGCTTTTTGCCTGAGTCAGATGTGCTCAGTGACATTTTCGTGTTGGAGGATTACATACTTTTGATTTACCGAAGTCTGTTAATGATGCTTTAACACTGCATGTGGTGATGAAATTAGTTTGTGTAACAGTTTGGCATTCAAAGCACAGCTCTGTAGAACTAAATCAAGGAATCAGTACTCTTCAAATTGCCACAGTCACATACCATCATCTTAGTCCTACAGTAATCCTGTAGCATCACCACTAACATCTTGTGATGTGCTGGTGCCACTGACCAAATCTTTGCCTTCAGCTTTGCTGATTTGTTTGGCTCTTACCTTATTCTTGCAGAGAAAATGTGGAAGGACTATGATTATAGTGTTTTCATCTCATATTTTGGGTGCTGCCTTTAAATCAATGACATGAATCATATAGCAGTAGGTACCTTGAAACCTGTCTATGCGCTATTTAACTTTCACTCCAAAAATTTAGAGTCCGTTAAAGAGGGAGTTTTTGAGGCATGTAGGCATTACGTATTCCAAAATTATAGGCCCAAGGAACAGCTTCATCCGTATAGTCTTTCCTTAATATATATATCCTGGCTTTACCATTTCACAAATTTTAGTGAATTGTCCCACTTGATCAAGACTTTGCCGCATTTAGTTTTGCCTGCTGTAATTGTCTGTATGGCAGGATACTGATAAAGTGTCTGGTAGGTACATTGTTTAATTACTTGCACAATATATCAAAACTTGAGGCTTAAATTTGATGCTATGTACCTAGGCACTATGAAAGTATAAAATAGATGTGTTGAGGGGAGCCTAGGTGGCTCGGTTGGTTGAGCGTCTGACTCTTGATTTCGGCTCAGGTCATGATCTCAGGGTCGTGGATTGAACCCTGCGTCAAGCACCACACTGAGCATGAAGCCTGCTTCAGGTTTTCTCTCTCTCTCTCCCTCCCTCTGCCCCTCCCTGCTCGCACACCTGCACATATACGCTCCTCTCTCTCTCTCTCTAAAACAAAAACAAAAACAAAAACAAAAACAAAAAAACAAAAACAAACCAGTTGTGTCTGTTTGTGACTTGGACACAAATTAAAGAGGACACAGAGCATACCACCTCATAAAGGGATCCAGGAGCCAATTTGCCTGTATCTTAATTTAGATGTAAATTGCTAACTATTCCCAATCTGATTGAAAAGAAAATATATTTGTGCATAATCAATGTTTTCTTATTTGGATTTAAAGACATAATGTAAGCATTGAAGCTCTTTTTTTTAATCTTAGAAACTGCATAAAAATAATGTACCATTCTATGAGTAGGTGAGAGTTAATAGAAATTTTAATGAGCATCCATTTCTAATAGAACTTGAAATCACTATCTCAGTAAAGAAGAGCTTTGGTTGGTAATGAGCTGTATTTCTGTTCTTATGAGCAGAGAGACTTAGTGTTTTCTCAACCAGCAGAGGGCTCTCACAATATAAGAAAACACATTAAATATACAGTAGAATAAATGAGCTCAATTAAAATTAAATGCCTTAAATATCTGGATAATAGACAAAGTTTCAAATCTATATTTCCTTTCAGGAAAAGAAAAAACTAGGAGGAACAATTTTGAACCGACTATTCAAGAACTTAAAACAAATGTCATAAATATTTTATCCGTTGGGGGCCTGAGCCTGAATCAAACATTTATACCATTCATTTACATTTTGAAAGGAAAAAAATAAGGAAAAGGAAAGTGAATGTATTTTCTCTTAGAGTTTCTGGCCCTTAGGACCTATTTTTCTATAAACATCTAGTTTGTTACCGTGATATTATATATGATTACAACCCAGCAAACATTTCACATGGGGATTCGACAAAGTAAATAGCTCCTGTGCCAAGTGGCAGGCTTCCTTATGTTCAGGTAGGATTATGATACATTGTGTTGTGTTTTGTTTTGTTTTTAATCACTCCTTGGACTCCCAGCTTGGTTGAACTCAGCCCAAGATGCTTTTCTCTCCAAACACAAAAATTAAGCTAAAGACTTGACCATATGTTTGGTCCTGGTTGGTGTTTATTCTCTGGATTAGGTTCAAAGAATCAATAGGGTGAATAAAACGAAGCAAAGTACCTGTCTAACAACAAGCCCTGAACTGCTGAAGCAAAGACGAACCCTGGGCTTCCTCTTTGGGTGCAATGAAGTCAGTCTTGTGGGGAATCAGTAGGGTTCAGTGGCCGCAGGAACCAGGGCTCATCCATTTATTGTGGATTTCAGCCACTCTCTCAGACTCCTGTGGCCTATTTGAGAATCTGAGGAGGCGAATCAGAATTAGTGACTATCAAAGTGTTCTCTGTGGTGCCCCAGACGTACCCTCAACCTTTCCGTAAGGGGCCTCTGATGGGTAGTGGGAGTGGGAAGGATTTCAAGCTCTCCTCAGAATGCCAAACTATACCCTGTGATCCACACATTCGATAGTATTCCACCTATGGTTTCTGTTGAAAGATCTGAAATAAACAAAAAAAGTTCAGTTAAGGAACTTGGGAAAACAGAAACAAATGTCTAAAGTTTTTTTTTTTCATTATTTGTATATTATTTAAATTTCTCTGGAACTTGGGTCATATTGCTACCATGCAGGGTGGGAGTTGTGATCTACAGTAGGTGGGGCAGATTTGGATGTGCCCTGTGTATGGCTTCTAGGCTATTGTAAAAGTAGTAATTCTGAAAAGACTACAAGGAATAAAATGAATAGTCACGGAGCAAACATTGAGTGCCCTCTGTGTACAAAGCAATGTGCAATGTTCTAGAGATCCAAAGATTTTAAATGCACAGTTCCTTTATCTAGGGTCAAAATGTAAGAGATGTGTGTGAGGGGGAGAAGGAAGTGAGCATGACACATGCTATGTCACTCTAAGCTAGTTGTGCCAAGTGCTAAGTTAATCGTAAAAGTTTAGAAGGAGAAAAAAAAGATGTATTTCAGTCAGGGCAATGAGGGAAGGTTCTAAGCAGAGGGAGCCTTTGAGCTGTGCTTTGCAAAATGAGTAAGATTTTCATAAGAAGTGGTGGGATTGTGCCCCTAATTCTGTGCCACATGTATTCCTAGCATAAGAGATTTCTAGAGAGAAATCTAGAGTTATGCCTAACTTGTGGACATCTTTGATTCTTTCTAAGGAGGTGTGATTCAGTTTAGTTCTGGGAAAGATCTAGGTGATGAATTGCAGGGTAAAAGAATTCTAGGGACTTACTGTTTTTTCCTGAAGGAATAACAGGCCAACTTAGATCTCTATAAAATGGTGTTAACTAAGGAAAAAGTTTTTATGAGTTTTCTCTGACATACAGTTTAGCTCTGTGCTGACTGTATCCAGCTTCCCTGCCACCACTGCGGTTGCCCATCAAAAGCCCCAAAGACATTAGTGTCCACTGAGGGCAGGAAGGTCCTTCCTTGTTCTTCTCTTTGGGGTCCTCAGGTATCACACATTTTTTGGAGTGTGCTGTGCTTTGGAGCTTGAAATGACCTTAGTGTGAACCTTGGTCTTTTGGTTTAAACTTGAATGAGTCAGGGGAGTTTAAACATGTAGTAAAGGGAGTGAGAAGTTAGATGGAAGGACCTAGGTGTTGCCTTGCCTATGGGAATATTTGCGGAGGAAACGGGCTCCTGTCTGTCTATTGTGTTTTGTCTCTGAGGGAAAAAAGGGTAAGATCTAAATTTTCAGATTTTTACAAGTCAAAATGGGAAATAAATCAATTTCATTCTGTCACTGATTGAGAACCCTGATGCAGAAATGACAGCAAATCTCAGTTCCTTCTCAGGCAAAGCATACAATAAAAATAACAATGTGATTTTTCCTGAGTTTGCAAAGCTCAGTCTACCCTTTCACTTTGGGTAGTGCAGAACTCAGGTGACGGGCGGGTTATTCACAATGAATATTCAGTCAAGATCATTCTTTTCCCTGGGTTCAAAAACATGTATTTAAAAAATGCATTGCAATTCACACTATAAGAAGTGGAGGTTGAAAATATAATTGAATGTTTAATTATATTTTTATTTTGTAGAAAAATACTTGATACATTTTCCCGAACTTCTCTTCATCATTGACCGGTTTAATGCTTTTGAAATGACCAATAAATGAATGAATGAGGACCTATTATGTGCTATGCCAGGCCTTTTGGAAGATTTAATAGCAGTATAAACTGTGATGTTTGCATACCAGAAACTTGCAGTGAGACTGTGAAGTCAAGAGTATGTGGAGGATTCTTTGTTCCATATGGATTTTCTTTTTCCAGGTTATAAAGGCTATAGGACACAAGAGGAGAAAAAGATTGGTGAAAGATGGAATTATCTGGAAAGATTTCTTGAGCTCATAGAATTTCATTCTTTCATGATCTCTCTCTCTATACATTTAGCTCAACTTTCTGAGTGACCTTGAGCATGTTAACTTAACACTGCGTATGTCAGTTTCCACATGTATAAAAGAGGAACAATCCTATCTGCTTCATGGGATTATTTTTTAGGTATTGTTTTAAGCAATGGAAATATGGAAAGGATAACACCCCAGTCTCTGCCCACAAGGAACTCACAGTGTGCAGGTAGACACAGAAACAAATTTGTCCCTTGGCGTGAAAGTACAGTGAAAGAAGTATGTGCTGTGTCGTTGTGTTATGACATCTAGAGGCATCAGGAGTGACTGCCTGAGACATTCTGGGAAGGCTTCACAGCAGAGAAAACGCTTGCTTGGGTCTTTCAAGTGGACTAGAAGTTTATACAGTGAGCAAAGGCGGGAACAAAAAAGTAGAACGTGCAAACTCACAGACATGGTACTTTCTGTACGTGCTTTTAGTTTGGTATGACTCAAGTTCCGACTGTGTTTCAGGTATCAAGGTCCTTGTTACAAGTCACCCCAAAGTTTCGTGATTTGCAACCCGTTTCTTTTGTTTCACAATTTCATGGGTTGAGTGCACTCAGCAGGGTGATTCCTCTGCTCCGTGTGGCATCTGTCGGGGCCACTCACACAGTTGCTTTTGGCTGCCAGCTGGGCTGGGCTGGGAAGTACAAGAACCCTTCACTTAAAGGTTTTATTTCTTTGCTTTATTTTATTTATTATTTATATTTGCTTTATATTATTATTATATTATTTGCTTTACATTATTTATTATTTATTTTATTTATTTATTTGCTTATTTATTGTTTTATTGTTTTAGTTGACCCAAAGAGCACACTTCTGGTGCTCCATGTGGCCTCTCTAGGTAGCTGTCTTGGGTTTCTTCACAAATTAATGATCTCAGGGTAGTCAGCTTTTTATATGGCATCTGATGTACAAAAGGGAAGAAGCAGAAGATGCTAGACTTCTTAAAGTCTGGGCTGAGAGGTTCCAGAACATCATATCCCTCACTTCCTTTTGGTCGAAAGAAATCATAAGACCAGCTTAGATGCAAGGTGAGGGGACAGACTCCATCTTTCCATGAGTGATGAGACATGGCTACAGGGAGGGAAGGAAGTGATGGTGGCCATCATTAGATATTAGCTACCACAAGTGTATATAGGGAGCTGGGGAAATATGATTGGAGAGGTTCCTGGAGCCAGGTAATGGAGTCAGTCATGGGTTGTGTTCTGCTGTATGGAGCTGGTTGGCTTTGCTTATGAGCTTCTAGAGCCAGACTGTGGTGGCCGCGGGTACCAGGAAACATGCCCAGTATTTTCCACCCACGTTGTGAACTGCCCTAAAAGGCTTTTAGAGTCTCCATAATGATAAAGTCTTTTTTAATGGTTTTATCATTTTCTTTCATCTGACTGCATTTTGGTTTTTTTTCATCTTTCCCCTGCTGTTGAAAATTTGGGCTCAGGATTGTAGAAAATACCGCAATAAATATCTTTGTGAATGTAATTCTTATATAGTTAGAGTATCTTTTTTAGAGAACTTTCCAAAAACAAGAAAATGGAAGCCAAGGGCATTAACATTTTAATGTAATTCAAATATTGAGCAAAGAACACGGACATTTTAGTATAATCAGGACCTGAGCTGTTGCTCTTCTCTGCTCACCCTCTTAAATGTAATTCTAAATTTACAACTTCATTATTTTCTTCTTTTTGCTTTGATAGGATACTTTTGAGGATCATTGTGCAATTTCTTGAGTTTACTTTCTTTAAGGAATAAAAACTCATGGATTTGAATTTACTTCTTTTAAAAAAAATTTTTTTTAATGTCTATTTCTGAGACAGAAAGAGACAGAGCATGAGTGGGGGAGGGACAGAGAGAGAGGGAGACACAGAATCTGAAACAGGCTCCAGGATCTGAGCTGTCAGCACAGAGCCCGACACGGGGCTCGAACTCACAGACTGTGAGATTATGACCTGAGCCAAAGTTGGTTCCTCAACAGACTGAGCCACCCAGGCACCCCTGAATTTACTTCTTAAAACTGCTTTCACTATGTATGTAAGTTTGATCCGTAACATTTTTTGTTTTTATTTTTTTTAAGTTTCTTTATTTGAGAGAAACAGTGTGTATGTGTGTGCGCAGGAGGGGCAGAGAGAGAGAATCTTAAGCAGGCTTTGCACTCTCAGTGTGGAGCCCCATGTGGGGCACTAAGTCACAAACCCTGAGATCTTGACCTGAGTCAAAATCAAGAGTTAGATGCTTAACTAACTAAGCAACCCAGGTGCCCCAATCTGTAACATTTTAATTTTTATGTAAAGTAGTTGGTAATTTCAGTTTTTTTTTTTCTCTCTTTGACCTAATTGTTCTTTGGAGAATGGGTTCATTTCCAAGATATTTTTTAATCTGGTTTTACATTTAACTATTTGTTTCTAATTGTATTGCGTTGTGGTCAAATAATATGACCTATGAGATGATTACTGTTTGGAATTTATTGATTGATGTTTTCTATGTAGTCTAATATATAATAAAGTTATGTAAGATTTTCATGGCTTCTTGAGAAGAACAGGTAACCTCTATTTTGACAGATACATATATATAAATAAAACACAGTGTTTTAATTATATAATTATACCATTCAAGGGGCGCCTGGGTGGCTCAGTCGGTTGAGCGACCGACTTTGGCTCAGGTCATGATCTCATGGTCTGTGAGTTCGAGCCTCGCGTCGGGCTCTGTGCTGACAGCTCAGAGCCTGGAGCCTGCTTCTGATTCTGTCTCCCTCTCTCTCTGCCCCTCCCCCACTCATGCTATGTCTCTCTCTGTCTCAAAAATAAATAAACATTAAAACAAATTTTATAGGGGCGCCTGGGTGGCTCAGTTGGTTAAGCGTCCGACTTTGGCTCAGGTCGTGATCTCACGGTCTGTGAGTTCGAGAGCCCTGCATCGGGCTCTGTGCTGACAGCTCAGAGCCTGAAGCCTGCTTCAGATCCTGTGTCTCCCTCTCTCTCTGACCCTCCACCATTCATGCTCTGTCTCTCTCTGTCTCAAAAATAAATAAACATTAAAAAAAATTTTTTAATAAAAAATAAATAAAACAAATTTTATAATTATACCATTCAAATACTCTGATTTTTATTTCAATCTTTTTTTCCCATCAAATTCTTAGGGTCAGCTAATATACTTTAGTCTTTATTGATGTGGCTTCATATATTTAAATATGTAGAAATAGATACATTCATGGCTTTTTCTAATAATCATCTTTGATAAATCAGTGCTTTTTGGCTTGAATTTTTCTTGTCTTATATCACTGCTCACACAGCCCACTCTGTATCTCCCATGGTATATTTATGTACTTTATTTTTGTTTGCCTGTATTCTTTTGCTTAGTAATTTTGATTTAGGTATTTCTTTTGTAGACAAAATTATACTTGGATTTTATTTGACATAATTTGTGAATCTTTATGTTTCAGGAAGAGAATTAATCCATTTAAATTTATGGCCATCACTAGGGGCCCCTGGGTGGCTCAGTCAGCTAAGCATCTGACTCTTGATTTTGGCTCAGGTCATGATCTCATGGTTTTTGGATTCAAGCCCTGCATCAGGCTCTGCACTGGTAGTGAGGAACCTGCTTGGGATCCTCCCTGTCCCTTGCTCTCCACCCCTCTACTCCCCTGATCACACTCACTCTCTATCAAAATAAACTTAAAAAAATTTTATTGTCATCACTAGAATTTTTTTCTTTAGTGTTGTCATTCTATTTTATCTTTTGTGTATTTTTCTATTTTCTGTTATCTTTAAAAACAAAACCTAACTCTGGGGCACCTGGGTAGCTCAGTTGGTTAATTGTCTGACTCTTGATTTTGGCTCAGGTCCTGATCATGGGATCAAGGCCCACATTGGGCTCCGGGCTAAGCGTGGAGCCTGCTTAAGATTCTCTCTCTCCCTCTCCCTCTGCCCCTCCCCTGCTCACTCTCTTTCTCTCTCTCTCTAAATAACAAACAAGGAAACAAACAAACAAAAACAAAAAACTTTCTTTTGTTAAATGTACTGTGCTTTCTTTGTGGTCTAAGGAGAACCAGTTGGAGATTGCACGTAAGGTATTTGCAAGAATACGCTGCCTCTTTCAGTGAGGCCTCTGGCACATGCTTAGAGCACTGTGAACAAGTGTGAACTCTGCCATCACTGCTCAATCATTCCTGGATCAGAAGCCCTTCTCTGTAGCTGATGATGTATAACAGTGTTTCTCAACCTTTTTTTTTTTCGTTATTGCCCTCTATCTGCGTGAGTTTGTATATCATTATAGAGTATATATCACTTTCTCCCACCCCCTAAGAATCAACTTTCACTTCCTTGGAGACAATGCTGTTCTTTTTGAGGATGCTCGCTGGACAGAGATCACCTGACTGCCACTCAGCTCTGAATGAGCAGGTGTTGATCAAGTGTTTGAAGCCATGCACTTCCCCCCGGTCATACAGCCCTTTTAATGGCAGAGCTCATGGAAATTTCAGTCCTGTTTGCCCTTCCTTTTACAGCATTTCCTTTAAGACCCTGGCATATGGATATTACCCTGTGCTAGTTCTTAATCACTAAATCAAATTTTTCGTAGCTCTTACGTTCCTTTTTCTTTCCAGGGAAATTTGTTAGTGGAGGATAGAGGAGTTAGATCCAAGGGCTAATTGTCACCGTCTCACGTAGGTATCCCTACGGCTGCTTCCTAAGAAATTTCTGGAACACAACCATAGGCATGGTGTTAAAATGAAACTGAGCAAATGCCCTTCTTCAGAGAGCTAAGTAATTTAACATGATTGATAATTAATAGTCAGGAGAAGGGGAAGCCCTACAAGTCAAACCTGGGATCACTGGGATGTCAATTTCTCTGCACACCAACAGTCATTCTTTAAAGTAATTAGAACACAGATGACTAATTTATTGTGATTTTGTGCTTTGTTATTACATGCGATTAATTATGCAGCCTGCTATTTTTTTCTGCCTTTGAAGATTGCCAGCACTTTATTATTAGATGCATAATTTTCATTTTTCTCTCTGGTTACAATTTCCCTGCTTAGAACTCCAATATTAGTGTGGAAAAGAGTTGAAAATAAGATTTGTTCACATTATATTATATACATTCATAGTGGATCATGCTCTTTCCTCAGTGACCTAAAAACTCTTGTCCTCGTTTTCATATCGGGACCCAGAAGCCCGTAATGTTTGGTAGCTTGATTCAGGCACATAACATCCAAAATGCCTTTGCACTGCTCATGGCTAACAGTACCTGCAGAATGTTAAAGTGAGCTGGTTGTGAGTCGGGGTAAAGTTCACATGTTTTAGTACAATTATTTAAATATAAAATATAATTAAATTCCCTTCTTAAAAAGATTTTAAAATATTTTTATAACAATGTTAACATTTCTGTAGTTCTTTTGGTTTATCAATTTTTAAAATGTCTTGCATTTCCTTCTTACATTTCCAATTTGGGGAGAAAAAATAATGAAAGCATAGTTTTTCTTAAAAACTCTTTTTTTTTCTCTTCTCCTTTCTTAGCCCCCATTACACGTACTATACTTTACTTCAACTTTGAAAATGGCAAATGCCGCTTTAATTCGTGGTAGGATTGCTTTCTTTCCTACCTTCATTTCTTCCTTACTTTCAGTTAAAGTGTGTTTTATGTCTCATAGGCAAAACATACATGAAATTAGAGGAACAGTTGAAAATGTGCTCCTGGCCAGATGGAAGCAATTCGCTTCCGTAACATCTCAGGAACACCCCCTTCATCTTCATTATCTGTCTCCTTCCTGCTTCTCCTGGACTCTGGGTTATTAATTCCTTGATGCATTGCTACCTTGAGCTGGCAAAGTGGGAGAATGTAGTGAGGGTGCAGACTTTTGCTTTTAGCCTCTCGTGCCAATTTCAGAACAGTGAGCCCTAGTTTTCAATGACTTAATTTCAGCCAAAAAATATTGTTAGGCTCCAGGTAGGCTGTGCCGGATGCTGTGTATATTCTGAGGAGTGAAACAAACGTGTCTCTTCTCTCTTTCATAAGTAAGCAAGTGTGGAAGAAAATGGACCAGAGCTCTGTGAGCATAGCCTTTATTTGATAATGCCCACCACAAGAATGCTTGGCAGGAGCTAGGTTACTAGGGAAAAGAAGAGGAAGGGCACCCAGGTGGCTTAGTTCGCAAACGTCTGGCTCCTGGTTTCAGCTCAGGTCATGACCTCACAGTGTGGTGGGTTCAAGCCCCACGTCGGGCTCTGCACTGGCGGCACAGAGCCTGCTTGGGATTCTCTCTCTCTCCCTCTCTCTGTGTCCCTCCCCCACTTGAGCAGTCTCTGCGTCTCTCAAAATAAACTTAAAAAAAAAAAAAAAGGAGAGAAAATGTTTTATAGGACTGTATCACGCATAGGTGAGTGGAAATTCACCAAGTTTAAGGAATAATTGGCTAAAACTGGTTCTTGAAAGAGTGACCATTGTTTTTTTTGTAGATTGGCAACAACTGCTCGTCAGTATGGACGGTATCAGGAAGGAGGGAGAGGACGGGTTAGGGGCTGAAGTCATTGTGTAGGAGGGTATGGAAGAGAAACAGCTTCAGGAGACAAAACAGGCAGCCCAAATGAAAATTTTTCAGTCTTTCAGTGTGTCTCATTCTACATGATATGAGAAGTTGCTAGGAGGAAATAAAGAGACAGAGAATCCAATTAACTCTGCCCCAGTATACTAGGTAATTCTAAGATCATCAAAATTCTTATGTGGATTGGGGAAAATTGCAAAGTGAATGAAGGATCACACCTGTGCCTTGGCTGGACTCCAGCTGCTTCTGAAGTGGGGGCAGGAAATTGTTCACGTTGAATACCCCACTGAGTACGTGCTGCCCTTCAGTTTATCCCACAAATTGTATTGAGTGCTTCCCGTGTACAGTTTTTCTCTTACGATCTAGTGAAAGACACAAACTCTGGCAGTCATCCTAATAATCACAAAGTGAGCGATATGTTCTGCAAGAAAAGAATGGGGTCTTTAAGAACATCTAATAGAGTACTTTTACCCAGATAAGGGTGCTAGGGAAGACTTTCCTGAGGAAGTATAAGGGTAGGCTGTAACGGTGAGTAGGTGCTAGAGAGGAACAGTTGATTAGGTCGGAATTTTGAGAAGTTCATTGTTAGCTTATTTGTATGTGTTACTTTGAAATAAATTTGCAATTTAGATATTTTCTTGAACATTTTTTATTGGGAAAACAAAAGGCATTTTAAACATTAAAAATAGGGGCGCCTGGGTGGCTCAGTCAGTTGAGCCTCCGACTTGGGCTCAGGGCATGACCTCACAGTTGGGATTCGAGCCCCACGTCCGTCTCTGTGCTGACAGCTCAGAGCCTGGAGTGTTTCAGATTCTGTGTCTCCTTCTCTCTCTGCCCCCTCCTCAATTTGTGCTCTCTCTCTCTCTGTGTGTTTCTCTCTGTCTCCCTCTCAAAAGTAAATAAATAAACATTTAAACATTAAAAATATACAATACACAGGATTTTTAGGGAAAATACTCTGTATGATACTATAATGATGGATATATGTCATTATACATTTGTCCAATCCCCTAGAGTGTACAATACTGAGTGTCAACCCTCATATGAACCGTGGACTTCAATGATAATGATGTCAGTTTAGGTTCATCAGTTGTAACCATGGGCCACTCTGGTGGGGAATGTTGATAATGGGAGAACAGGGAATATATGGGAAATCTCTGTACTTTTATCTCAGTTTTGCTGTGAACCTAAAACTACTCTAGGAAAAAAGAAATTGTCTTTAATAAGAAAAATACATAGTATTACTGCCTTCATACAATCATGTTCATTTTTCTATATTCCCTTCCAGTATGTATGTATGTATGTATGTATATATGTATACACATGGTTATATATATTTTATGGTGACATTTCACAACGAATGAACTATTTTTCTCTGCTTTTTAAGCCTAGTATTTATGAAAAACAGCATTCACTTTTCCCCTAGTACTTATAATTAAACTTGAGAATGACTTTATTATATATCATCATGGTGACATATTTGAATTTGTTAAAATCTTTCACTCTTCTTGGAAATTCTTTCCAGTTTTGTGGTTTGCTTTATAGAGAATGTTGGATATAGATTTTTGTTCCTGTTGAATTGTGTTTTGGGGACAAAATCCCAGATATGGGAATATTAAGCTATCGTTGAATTTCAGCAATATTCATCAATAAACTTTAGTTTTCCTGCTTTGGACAATTTCCAGTGTGTTTTTATCAGTAAGAGTTTTTTAAAATGTTTATTTATACATATATTTTCTTTGCACGTGGGGAAGCGGTCTACTTAAGAATATTTCTTGTAGCAGTAACTGTTTTTTGGTTTTTTGTTTGTTTTGGAAGGGAATGAAGCGGTATGTATCATTTTCCCTCTTCGTTTGGATTTTGCTGGAAGAGATGATTTGCACATCTATGTACCAACCACTAGGAGTCACTAGTTTACCACATCCATGCTATAAGAAACCTGTATCTGCAGTCCTATACAGCCGAATTGGCAGTGTTTGGGAAAGCACATGTGGGGCAAATGTTACTAAAATTCCAGTGCATCTGCTACATTAAATAAAAAGTACATTACGTATATGTGTGCCACACTTTAAGTCAATACAATGAATTGGCAAATTAGGGAATGACATTGTAGATTTTTAATGGTTCTTCCCTTCTAAGGCAGTGTGCAAAATAAACAGAATTTTACCTTTGAAGAATTGAAGGGCCCACTCAGCCAGCTCAAAACAAGGTCTCATGGAGTCTGAGAGCTTAGAAGCTGTTTAAAGCAAAACTATGGTATAATTGTTCAGGCAAAACCAGCTTTCCTACTGCTGTTTACTCTTACCAGAGAACACCTCAGATATAAACATCCTAAAGCTTTCAGATTTCATTACCCTACTTCATCACGGGAAGCATTTAATCAATAAAGAGTAGATATCATTTTTCGAGACTATTGTGGTTACTTTAGAAACCTGCAGAAAAAAATTATATATTTTCTCCAAGTAGGTTTTTAAAGATGAAATTTAGGGTCAAACTGATATCATTAGAAACAAAATTATTATGGGAGTGAAGTGGAAATTTAATCTGATTTATAAATCCTGCTTATATGCAATGTCACAGAAATCTATCTCTAACATAAATAGAGTTACAGTCATCTGTCCTTGTGACTTGTGGTTTGCTCTGCTGTGGCTAATACTGCCTGATTAAAAATACACATTATGGCAGGGTAGAAATAGCTTTGGTTACAATATGACAGGGAACAAAGCAAAGACATAAATTTACTACATCCACTGCTATTTTATGACCCTAATAAGTCATCTTTAACTTTGACCTAAAGTTACTTGGAGAATAAATCATCGTCGTTTTTTTCAACTTCTACTTTTTGATATGTGAACCCTTTGGTTTGCACAATGGAAAAATCTTGACTAATAATCTATGTATTTGGAAGGTATATTTTTTAAATTCTAGTATCATAAAAGATTTGCCTGTGACCAGTTTTTACTTTTGGTTTAAAAATTGTCAAGTATTCATCGCTTTGCAAATTTACATAGCAAAGCCCATAAATCCTCCAAGTTTAGATTTATTGTGGAGAGCTGTCATTCTTAATTGCAGTGTTTTGAAGATGACTGTTACATGCCCTCAAAACTGCAATTATAAAAGATGCTAAAATAGCATCCTGACTGTATACAAATGTAAACTCCTGTAGATACTATACATTTTATAAGTTAATCTTTCATGCTAGCAAAATAGGCATTAATCAAAGATGAGTATCTTACAATATGCGGGTGTATTCCTCTTTGTCTCTCATCACTCACAATGGGATGGTCACCCTTGGTTATGATCCCTTGACCTACAGGAACTCTGGATTCTACCTCCTGAATATTGTTTCTTTCTGTTCCTTTTCCTTAATTCCTACCGCATTAATTCAGGCTCTTATGTTGAGTCTGTAACCATTTTGACAATTTACTGAGCAAATGAATGGCATACAAAGTGTGTGTCACTTATGGTTATCTTAACTGATAGCTGTATAAAATATTCTGTGTTAATAGGAGATTATTACTCATAGGAATGATACCTTTTGGGTAGATAATGTCTTTAAATAGATCACTGGAAGTTGAAATTTGGATTACCTATATGCTATTTTCCTTTTCTACCATCTATGAGAAACTTCAAATATTTGGTGAAGTTAACAATAAATTATGGAAATATAGATGATTGCAGGGCGCCTGGGTGGCTCAGTTGGTTAAGCTTCCGACTTCAGCTCAGGTCATGATCTCACAGTTCGTGGGTTCGGGCTCTGTGCTGACAGCTCAGAGCCTGGAGCCTGCTTTGAATTCTGTGTCTCCTTCTCTCTCAGTTCCTCCCCTATTTGTGCTCTCTCACTCTCTCTCTCTCAAAAATAAATTAAAAATTATTAAAAAAAAGAAATATAAATGATTGAATAAAAGTCATCCAAGTGGCCAAGTTTTATAAGGGAAAAAAACTCTGTGTCTTTTCGTTGAAAAAATAAAACAAAGCAAATACAGCAGGGTCTGCATTTGGGCAGGCCTACTTGAATTTCATGATGATTGCATTTCCCAGCAGAGAATCACCTCATCTGCAAATGGGAGGCATGTCCTAACTACTTCATAATGCAGAGGGTTTGTTTCAGGGAATAATGACCTCTGAGGACAGAAATTTAAACAAGAATTTTTTTTACTTTTTTCATCTTGCTTCTTGACTTTGGTCATTGCTCAGTTTTATGTGTCACGGATAATTTTTTTTTAAGTTTATTTATTTCTTTTGAGACAGAGAGAGAGAGAGAGAGAGATCATGAGCAGGGGAGGGGCAGAGAGAGAGAGAGAAAGAGAGAGAATCCCAAGCAGGCTCTGCACGGTCAGTGCAGAGCCTGACACAGGGCTCCAACTCACAAACTGTGAGATCATGACCTGAGTTGAAATCAGAGTCGGACACTTAAAGGACTGAGCACCCAGGCGTCCCTGTCACAGATAAATTTTGAGAACTGACTTAAAAAAAAAAAACTGATTAACAAATTAACAGATTTGGCTCTCTTGACTTTGAAATACAACTCATGTTGTTGATCTGGTATTTAGTACCTACATTTAGTCCTTCTGGGACATCAAAAAGTATTTTAAAATTAACAATTTCAAACAAAGGTCTTAACCGAAGCACAACTCACATGACACCTGGGTCTCCTGACCGCTTAGGATTTGGGTGACATTCAATTAAAGTGTAAAACTTCATTCCTGATGCATATCCAACATCCTCACTGTGATTTTCATGAATTCTGGAGGGTGAAAGGGGAATGAGGGTAGAGAGATTAGCATCCTTTTTTTTTTTAAATTTTTTTACATTTATTTATTTTTGATAGAGACAGAGCACAAGTGGGGGAAGGGCAAAGAGAGAAGGAGACACAGAATCTGAAGCAGGCTCCAGCCTGCGAGCTGTCAGCACAGAGCCCAATGCGGGGCTCGAACTCACAAACTGTGAGATCATGACCTGAGCCGAAGTCTGACGCTTAACCAACTGAGCCACCCAGGTGCCCCAGAGAGAGATTAGCATTCTTGAGATCACTTCTGCTGCGGATGCATTTCTTCTTTGTGCAGTTTCTCTCCTGTGGCATACTCAGCCTTGACATGAAATTTAGTCTTTTGCTGGCTTCTCTGTACATGATACCCACAAAACAAGCGGGAGCAGAATTTACTCAAGACTCAGAGCAGAATTTACCCAAGACTTGCTTCTCGCTAAACAAACATGCTTTGACAGAGACAACTTCCAATTAAACAGGAGCGTCTTCAAAGTTGTTTTGGCTGCAGGGCCCTTCAGGTGCCTCACCACATAGCCTCGGATTGCCCCTATTTATCGCTGCACTCCCTCCCCTCACCCCGCCACTCTCTCAGTCCTCTGTCCTCTTTCTCTCAAAGCAAACACAAAGAATCTTTGTCTATCTCCTACAGAACGGCGAGGCCATGCTCCTTGGCCACCTCTTGTTTCTACTCCTTCCATCCTCAGGCTTACCTTTTCCCTCAAGCGGCCCCCAAACACGGCATATCCTTGCCACAGCTTTTTCCCTTAAAGGTATCTTGCTTGAGGCAACAGCGAGAATTAAAAAACAAAACAAAAAACAAAACAAAACAAAAAAAAACTCCTATAAAGTTCATCATTCACTGAGTTAAAACAAACAAAAGAAAGCTTTCATTTATTAATACCTCAGAAAAGCATATGGTTGGCTCAACAATGTGTAAGCATCAGCAAGCAGACAACAAGCCTACTCCATTGGATATCAGAGGGTTGCTGGAGTTTAATTTCACCTTAATGTCCCGTTTGTTATTTGTGATGGTATATAAGCCTGCACTGGTTGTGTTAGTATCAAACCACATGGTGGGAGGAGGCTAAGACCGTATTACCAGTTTATGGATTTTTCAGCCATACACCAGGGATAACATGTGCAGCTACAGGCATTTTCCTCGTTCTTCCATTCAACTCTTACCTCTTCCTCAGAGATTGTTGGATGGCTTTGTACTATGGCCAGATTTTCTTTCCTCGATCTTCAATTGAATGTGTTTGAAGTAAAATATGCTTCCAGTGAGTCTCTGCATCATTTCTTTGCTTGCCTTAAATATGGTTGTCTAAGTTAGTTAGGTTTTGAATTCACCTTGAGCAGGGGCAAAAGCCCATCATGCCTCCCTGGATGATAGCTTGGCATGGGGTTTGATGCTCAACTTTGCAGAGGCTTATGCTTGCTCTCTCAGTTGAGTTTTTGACTCTTGGAAAGTATCCGATGTAAAACACTGAATTCTGGAGCCAGTGACAGTTATTTATTCTGCACTGTGAGAAATGGTGTCTGGATTTACGTGGAGTTTCTCTGCAGGGGAAAACTATTTGTTTGTACTCTTCAGAGTATACGTCCTTAGCAGTGTGTGTACCTTACTGGGGGCTTCCGAATGCCTTGCTTGTGATTATTGGGCATGCATGTGATATCCATCTTATATTTTAGTTGATTTGTTCCTGAATGCTGAGCTAAGTGAACCAGGGCTATGATTTTTCTTTTTTCCTTCTTCTTTTTCCTGTCCTCTTTTATCCTGATCAGAAATGTCAGGGATAAAGAGCTGATAGTTGATTTTGGTCTCATAGAAAAGGTTATTGATACTTGTGGTCTGATATAGGCAAAACCTGTATTGAACAGAATTTAGTTTCTGGGTGTTTGCCGGCATCTTTAATTTAAAAAATATGCCCATATGTCATGGTAGCCTTTGAGAGACTGGTTGGATGCATTTTCTTGTTTGTAACACATTCTTTAGCTTTAATTCTATGCTCCTTTTTTGTGGGCTGGTGCGTATGTATTAAGTTGAACCATAACAAATTGCTGATGTTTGCTCATTTTTGGCAATGATGACAATGCCGTGCCATTCAACCTTATTTTGTTCAAGAACAAAGAGTCACTGGAGGACAAGAGACTGTGACCAGATTGCAAACTATACCCATCAAGGAGATGGCCACAGAATTCAATCTTGTTGTACCCAGTTATCCTGACACTAATATCCAAGGTGGGCAGCATTCATGGGCAAGTGAGATGCCAGGTGTGGGTGAAGGGCATGTAGACCAAGCATCCTGCTTTCTGTTCCTTGGTTCTGAATCATGAGGATTCTTGTCCACTAGGGAGTCCAAAGCCTTGGAAAGGAAGTCCGCTCTGTGGTGTTTCATTCAGCAAATATTTATGAGAAACGAATAGGAGTCCAGCCTGACGCCAGATCCCAGTTATATACAGTGTTGAATTAAATAGCTTATTGTCTCTACTTCTATGGAGCTTACATTCTCCTAGAGGAGATGAGCAGGTAAATAAATATGTACTAAATTATAGATTGTAAACTGCTAGGAAGTTAATAGGATCTGGGATTCAGAGTAATTAGAAAAAGGTTTAATTAATTTGGGTGATCTGAGAAAGGTTTGTCTGAGGATCTGGGACTTAAAGCTAAGACTTGGAGCATGACGATGAGGCCATTATAAAGAGATTCTGGGAGTTGTGCATTCTGATTGTAGAGATTTGGTACATTTAAGTACATGCCAACACTCTAAGGCAGGAACAAGCTGGCATGTTCTAAGAGTAAAAGAGCATGGAAAGAAAGCCCAATGAGAAGTTTGTGAGCTTGAGACAGAGGTGAGTCTAACCCACAGGGTGGGTTAGAGAATTAGGACCATGGTGCACAGGGTCCTATATGTCACAGTAAGAGATCTGGCTTCTGATATAAATGGAAAGCAAAGGTGCTTGCTGCTTTGAATCAGGAGAAAGCAAGTGAAGCGACCCTTCTGAATTT